>NC_137618.1:44862823-45282823 GCF_963280865.1 Gymnoscopelus braueri
TCATGACTCACGTGTCTTAATAAACCTTATGGAACATGTCGTGTCACACGCCGCATGTGCTGTCATCTAGTTCTCTGAGAGATCGCGCACAGAAGAGAGAGTTTTTTTTTTTTTTAGGATCACAACTCTTTGTTTTCTCTTGTGTTTGAGGAGAGAAGAACCTCACAAGAACCAGGGTTATTAGAGTTAACTAACACTAAGACTAAAAAAAATATCTAAATAATAACAAAATAGAATCACTAGCCTACACTCTCCCCAAGGCCAACCAATAGAATCACTAGCCTACACTCTCCCCAAGGCCAACCAATAGAATCACTAGCCTACACTCTCCCCAAGGCCAACCAATAGAATCACTAGCCTACACTCTCCCCAAGTCCAACCAATAGAATCACTGGCCTACACTCTCCCCAAGACCAACCAATACAATCACTAGCCTACACTCTCCTGAAGACCAACCAATAGAATCACTAGCCTACACTCTCTCGAAGACCAACCAATAGAATCACTAGCCTACACTCTCCCCAAGGCCAACCAATAGAATCACTAGCCTACACTCTCCCCAAGGCCAACCAATAGAATCACTAGCCTACACTCTCCCCAAGACCAACCACTAGCCTACACTCTCCCCAAGAGCAACCAATAGAATCACTAGCCTCCACTCAACCAATAGAATCACTGGCCTCCACTCTCCCATATAGGAGTCAGCAGTGACAGGGACATTGGGGGGGGGGGGGGGAATGTCCCCATTGTTTTAAACCAAGAACAGCAATGGAATGTAACAAAAGATGTGGTGTACAGTATACGTCTCTAGCCACAGCCCCTGTCCCAGAATTAATTGCAAGTCGATAGGTGGAGCACTGAAGGCTAAGAAAATTACCCCTTTGTATGTTGAGAAAGGTACACACATCTCATGGCTGACACATGTGACAATGGTGTTGTGGTTCCTTTATGATTCTCCAAACATAACTCAAATGCAGTGGTGGAAAAAGTACTCAACGTTTTTACTTAAGTAAAAGAATCAATACTGCAATGTGGAAATACTCTGTTACAAGTAAAAGTCGGGAATTCAAAATTTATTGGAGTAAAAGTTCAAAAGTATTGGTATCAAAATGTGCTTAAAGTACCAAAAGTAAAGTACTAAATGGTTTGAAAATAGCAGATCTACAAGCTCACAACGCGTCGCATTGCGACACGTTGTGAGCTTGTAGATCGGCTATTTTCAAATGGCCTATGTATAAAATAGGTCTAAAGTGGTTTATGTATGTTTTATAATATAACAATGTATATTTATGTAAAGTAACTAAAGTGTTCAAATAATTGTAGTGGAGTAAAAGTACAATAATTGTCTCTAAGATGTAGTGGAGTAGAAGTAAAAGTACAGAAAATTGGAAATACTCCAGTAAAGTAAAAGTACCTCAAAATTGTACTTAAGTACAGTACTTGAGTACATGTACTGTACTCAGTTACTTTACACCACTGCTCAAATGGCTCTTTTCCACTACAAAGGCTAACCCTGAATGTTCTGTTGATTTTTGTATTTATGTATTGATTTGTTTTGGTAAAGCTGTTTTCGTCAAAGAGATGTGTTGTAGAGGGAGGAAACAGTGTGGCCCAAGCATAAAGCATTCGAGTGGTTAACAACAACAGTGGTATAGTAATCCCTGTGAAATAATGGAGGATGGATGGAAATAATCTCACCTTGAAAGATTCAGAATCCATTTTTACCCCATTCAATCCCGGACAGCGTCTGTGTCATTTTAGATTTTAACAACAGTATATACAATTATAGCACATTGGTTCTCCCCGCAAGGACCCCCCACCACCCCCCAATCACAACATACAAGGCCATGAATAATAATTATGTGTAATTAAGTGCCATAACACCGGAAAAAAAGTATTGAACACGCTAACTGAAATTTATTTAACTAGTCCATACCCGGTCGACACATGCGTGGGGGGATATGCGCACATGATCTGGCAACCCGGGAGGCGACATTCTTTCACACAAAAACGTTAATAAACAGCTGAGATTTGGTGATATTGAAAAACGGGCTTCGCAGTTCCGTGGGCATGGTAATGGTCAATGGCTGTGTGCAAATTCAGATCAATTGCTCCAGCCACTGAGGAGAACCGGGCAGAACAATTTTGGCCTCACCACCACGACAGCATGCACCCACGCACTACAGAGGTTTGTCAAATTATAGGAGAATTATAGGAGGATACTTAGTGGCAGTGGTGGAAAAAGCACTCAATTCTTTACTTAAGTAAAAGTACCAATACTGCAATATAAAAATACTCCGTTACAGGTAAAAGTCCGGAATTAAAAATGTACTTGAGTAAAAGTACAAAAGTATTGGCATCAAAATGTACTTAAAGTACCAAAAGTAAAAGTACTAAATATTGGAAAATAGCAGATCTACAAGCTCAGCGTTGTGAGCTTGTAGATCTGCTATTTTCAAATAGCCTAGGTATAAAATAGGGCTAAAGTGATTAATGTATGTTTCATAATGTCATAATTAATATCTGAAAAGTAACTAGTGACTAAAGTTTTCAAATAATTGTGGTGGAGTAAAAGGACAATATTTGCCTCTGATATGTAGTGGAGTAGAAGTAAAAGTATTGGAAATTGGAAATACTCAAGTAAAGTACAAATACCTCAACATTGTACTTAAGTACAGTACTTAAGTAAATGTACTTAGTTACTTTCCACCACTGCTTAGTGGAGAAGCCTTTGTTTGTAATGACAGCTTCAAGACACTTCTTGTATGTAGTAACTAATCGCCCACACTGCTCAGGTGTGGATTTTGGCCCATTCCTCCGCACAGATTGTCTTTAAATCTCAGAGATTCTTTAGTGCCCTCTGATGAACCCTTTTCTTTAGTTATTTCCTCAAATGTTCAATCGGATTTAAGTCAAGTGATTGACTGGGCCATTCTAATACCTTGACTTTCTTTCTCTGAAACCAGTTGAGAGTCTCCTTTGCTGTGTGCTTTGGATCGTTGTCCTGCTTGAAGGTCCAGCCACGTCTCATCCTCATCATTTCTGGAGTCCTTTCCGAGTGGTCCTTGGCTCTTTGAGTACACTTCTGACCATCCGTCTGACTCCCTGGTCAGAGATCTTGCCAGGAGCTCCTGTGGTGAAGTGATGCTTCTTCCAATGGTCCCAACGGTGCCATTGGCCAGCAACGGTGTTTACTGGAATATTCAGATGCTTTGAAATACGTCTGTACCCAGCTCCATTCTGATGCCGAGCAACAATCCGGTTGCGAATGTCTTGAGAGACCTCTTTGCTTGTATCCATCATGAGATGTTTCTTGTGAGACTGCTTGGTAACAAAATAACCTTTTTGTAGCCCGTCAATTTGCACAATTTTCCCTAACCCTAACCCAGCAAATGTTTTGTTTTTGCACAGATAGGAGGTAGAAATACTAATTACTTACGGAAATTAGATGGTGCATTGCCTTTCCTTGCCCAAGTATACTGCTTTTTTGTGGTGTGTTCAATACTTTTTTCCTGTGCTACTCCACTTTATACCACATACAATTATTGGTGGACTTTACTTTTGTAATGTTTTACATGTGTGGATTTCTTGAGTTAATACCAATATCTGGTTAAAAAAAAATGTCATTGGCAATATATTTACTGGGAAAAAAGTTGATGCGTTCAATACTTAATAATGTCTGGTAAAAAAAAAAGCGTCAATGGAATATTTACTGGGGAAAAAGTTGATGCGTTCAATACTTAATTTATCCATTGTATACTTTTTTTAAGCAAACATGTTGAACTCAAATCTTTACTTCTGGGGGTACCCGGCACAACATATTTTGAGATGGGGGTCCGCGGCCAAATACATATAATGTTGGGGTAGCCTTGTATGGCCAGACTAATGTCACTGCGTAGTTCAATGTTAGTCTGGAATCTCCGTGTGGAACCTGCATTTCTAAGGGACGGATACAAAAAAGAATGCCTCTGTTGATGAACCTGCCCAATATTTGCATACTGGGCCCTGATTGGTGCCCCAAAACTTTGGTGGCAACGAAATCCAATCACAAACGAGTGGGCCAGACTAATCTGCACAGGGCTTATTTTTTTATGATTTTTTTGCACCAGCAGATTTGTCTGGTTTCCAGGCTAATTTTGGGGGTCCTTGACATGAAAAAGTTTGAGAGCAAACTTTTTTTAGAATCGGCCTCAGGTCGGCCTCAGGTCAAAATTCCCTTTTAATGGGTTAACCCAAAATGTTTTGACCACCATCAGATTGCACTTGGTTTCCAGAGCTCCCCTGTAAGCAGCATGGCCGCTGCATGGCTGACCATCTATTTTCTGCCCTGCTGGGTCACAAAATGTTATGTCTCAAGTTGCAGTCTAGGATTTCTTTTTTCCCCCCTTTTTTTTACTGAAATGTCAGAGAGATTTTAGAGGATTATGCCAAGTCAACAGAGCTCAGTCTTGATAAAGAAAACAACAATGTTCTTTGCTTGTAGACGAGTTCCGTAGCACAGAGATAACGGGGCCCTCGGCACAAACTGCTCTGCTCTCTTGCTAAGCTCAGATTTCAAAGTGATTGCGAGAGCCATGAGCCTGCCCCTGGTTACACAGGATGAGGAGAACTAGAAGTCACAGAGGTTGTGCAAATGTTTGCCAAATGCATACACTTTGTTTTAACCACTTTCAACCTGGCATTCTGTTCTGGGCATGTGATTAAAGGCATACGATTTGAACCAATTTAGACCTGTTGTAAGATGTGGTGTAAAGTAACTAAGTACATTTACTCAAGTACTGTACTTTACTTGAGTATTCAGTATTTTTACTTCTACTCCACTACATATCAGAGGCAAATATAGTACTATTACTCCACTGCACTTATTTGACAACTCTATTTACTAGTTACTTTTCAGATATAAATTAGGATACTATGAAAAATATATTAACCACTTTAGCCCTATTTTATACCTACGCTATTTGAAAATAGCCGATCTACAAGCTCGTTGTGAGCTTGTAGATCTGCTATTTTCAAACATTGTAGTACTTTTACTTTTGGTACTTAAAGTATATTTTGATGCCAATACTTATGTACTTTTACTCAAGTAACACTTTGAACACAGGCACTTTACTTGCAACAGAGAATTTCTACATTCCAGTATTGATACTTTTACTAAAGCAAGTAGCCTCTACTCGCAGTAAAACATGCGAGTATACTTTTTCCACCACTGGTTGTAAGCTGTAAGTCTTTTTACCTTTCAATCCGGGACATCATCTGTGTCAAATGAGTTGTTGCTATAGCCTATACACATTTGAATTAAATGCTTTTCAGAAGACTTAAGCAAGGGATTTACAAGGCGTTTTTAGAATTGACCTCATGGGTCAAAAAAAAGTGTAAATAGCCAATCTACAAGCTCACAATGCATTGCATCGCGACACATTGTGAGCTTGTAGATCGGCTACTATCACTATTCGCGGTACGACCAAAGCTATAGGCTTCAAGTGGTTAATAGCATGATGGTGGGGGGGGTGGGTCTGCAATGCGGTGAATGACAGCTGCAAATTGGAGAGGCACGCAACTGTCTCTTTTCACCAGGGCTTCGGGCCATTAAGGACACAATAAATACAAAACCCAAGACATCGTCATCATCATTAGATGTACTACCGTATGCCCTAAAGCCAATTACTTATTACACTCTAATCTATTACCCTAAAATTTGATGATGTTACTAAAATACCAGGTCCTGTCCTTATAGCCCAGGCAATCCGTATCCAATTACTGTCGGTTTGGCAAATGCCATCTAAATACTTCGAGCAGATAAATGTTAAGCAGATGGAAATGAAGGAGTGCAACTCTAATGGCATAATCTGTCCATCACAGAGGTCTCCTCAGCACAGAAACACTGAGACTGGTAACTGTTGGAGCTTGAATTGTCAGCCCAGTCATTTTTAATAAAGCTTATCGTTCCTGTCGGGCAAAAACCTCTTATCTCCATATTTTAACTTTTTTGGAATTATAAATGAACGTCCTACTTGATCATACTACTACGAAGCCTTGCCGATCTGCTACTTTTGCTATGTTTTGAATTTGAATCCTGAAAAGTAACAGTTTTGTACAGGTTACACGTTTCCACCCGACAGAGATTATAAGTGCTTATAATGATCGCCTATGGACAATAGTACTGCATACGTCTACTATGGGGGATTTTGCTAAAGGGAAGTGTTAATCTAACTGCGAGAGTGTGTGTTTTCACACCCTCAGAATGTTATTAACACTCTTTTTACAGTGTATCATAGCTTTGTTGGATAAGGAACCGTTTTCAATGTTCCTCTCACTTTGAGGAAGATATTAATTTCCATTCCGGTTGACAGCCCTTTTCATTTCTGGAACGCATGTGTACCGTCAAATATTTAGTCCCAGTTAGTCTGCACTTTGAATTGCTCTGAGCTCTGGAGATGTGGGGAAAAAATAGATTGAATCCCTATAACTACCATATGAATATGGATGTGTGAATGCCTCCTAGGTATGCACGTGGCCTTGGATAATAAAATATTCCCACAGCAAAGTTATCGAGTCATTTAAATGGTGACCTTGCTGCGAAAATTCTTCTCTACAGCCAGCAAATCTGGGGAGAAAATAAATGACCGGGGCACAATGTCATTTTTATTCCAAGACAAATGAGGGTGCCCACACACTCCAGAACGTAAAGGCTCACATATTTTCTTACACAGCGACTTGGATTAAATAAGGTGAGTCAATCACTTTCACAAGTTTGACCGTGGCATTTTTAGATGTACAGTAATACGTGATGCCAAGGTTTCAGGGCATGTAGAGCAACAAACAACCACACATCTGCTGAGGTAATGAACTACACTGGTTCGTAGGGCTGGCCAATATGGCATGAGACAAGATATCGTCTAGGTTTTTGGATATTGTAATATCGTGATGTGACGTAGCCTAAGTGTTGCCTTTTCCTGATTGCAATCACGTAAGCCTTATTTTATGCCACAATAATTGTCAAAAATAGCTTCACTAGGTGATCCGAAAGCTCACAATGTGTTGCGACTCAATACCTCGGAAACAGTGGCACTGACGAAAAGACAGGAGGCAGACCTGGAGGTGGCAGAATTGAGGATGCTATGATTCTCATAAGGAGTGACAAGGAGGGACAAGATGACTACTTTAGAGTAGTGGTTCTCAACCAGTGGTCCGGGGACCACCAGTGGTCCTTGAGGGGGTTCCAGGTGGTCCCCAGCTAAATGATGGTAACCCAATGGACCCTTATTAGGTAGATCTTTAACTCTTGAGGGCGTAAAATGAAATGATCTTTAACTCTTGAAAATGATGAAATGATCTTTAACTCTTGAGAGCGTAAAATGAAACCAAATGGACCCTTCCGGGTCCATTTGGTTTCATTTTACGCTCTCAAGAGTTAAATTATTGTTAAACATCTGCATTACTTGCCTCAAGTAATGCAGATGTTTAACAATAATTTAACTCTGCCTGTTATCATGCCTGTTATCTCTCCAAGGTACAACATCAATACAGCTGGAATTGTGGACAAAATCTTATCCAACGATAACAAAATATTTGGGTCTTGGGTCTGAGAGGGTAAATCTCATCAAACGGTGGTCCGGGGCTCAACTGCCGAATAAATAATGGACCTTGATATGAAAAGGGTTGAAAATCAGTGCTTTAGAGGATCAGCCCAGGTTAGAAGGTTTGGGGATAAAACAAGAGAGGCGAGGTTGAGATGGTTTGGAGATGTGCAGAGGAGGGATTGAGGGGTACATATGGGAGAAGGATGCTGAAGCTGCCAGGCAAGAGGAGAAGAGGAAGAAGACGCTGAAAACAGAAACAGATGGACACAAATTATCCTAATGTTTGATGAGGACTCAATCATCAACTGTGCTCACATTAATAGTTTCTCTGACTGGTTATTGGAATGATTAGGTCTACTTTTGTAGGTTCATAATATGCAGTGGTGGAAAAAGTGCTCAAATTCTATACTTAAGTAAAAGTACCAATACTGCAATATAGAAATACTCTATTACAAGTAAAAGTCCAGAATTCTAAATTTACTTGAGTAAAAGTACAAAAGTATTGGCATCAAAATGTACTTAAAGTACCAAAAGTACAAGTACTAAAATGTTTGAAAACAGCAGATCTACAAGCTCACATGTCGCGATGCGACGCGTTGTGAGCTTGCAGATCGGCTATTTTCAAATAGCCTCTGTATAAAATAGGGCTAAAGTGGTTAATGTATGTTTCATAATATCATAATTTAAATCTGAAAAGTAACTATATTTGCCTCTGAGATGTAGTGGAGTAGTAGTAAAAGTATTGGAACAAAAAGTTAAGTACAAATACCTAAAAATTTTACTTAAGTAAATATACTTAGTTACTTTCCACCACTGCATGTCATATGGTCATATATGTACATACATATGTATGGATGTACGTGATTTGGTTTTTTGGTCAAAACATATCTTATAGTGATATACTAGAAACCCGAGAGGTTCATCAGTAAATTGCAGATCACAGCGGTTTCAGACAGAGAGTGCATATCAGGGGAAAAGGGCCGCCAATCAGTACATCAAAGTGTATTTTACTCATCATAACAGACTCCTTTTGATCTATGTTTTTCTTTGTTTGCTTTGGCATAACAAAGAAAACAAGCTTCCGTTCTTCAATGCAAACTCGAAATTGCTTCCTTTTCATATCGCTCCAAGACCGCATAACGAGACCTGGCAGAACGCCGTGCCTGCTACCCCATTAGCCAAAGGTTATAATTCTAAAGAGTTTCTTTGTCACCCAATAGTATTTTTTATGTGTGTCTAAACGAATGGCTGATTTAAAAAATTTACATTTCAAAATTGCTTTTTCCACTTCTCATTGTCCCACAATTTAATGTGCTGTTGCCACAGTGTGCCATTAAAAAGGAATATAAATAAATAAGAGAATTACAGACCTCACAAAAGTCTAGACAAAGAAAGATTAGATTTTAAGAAACGGTTTCATTGTGTGTGTGTGTGTGTGTGTGTGTGTGTGTGTGTGTGTGTGTGTGTGTGTGTGTGTGTGTGTGTGTGTGTGTGTGTGTGTGTGTGTGTGCCCAATTATCAATAATTGCAAACTATCCATCCCCAGTTTGGCTACACTTTTCTACAAAATCAGAAGAATTATTCATCTAAACCACTTATTTGTAGTGGAAGTGGCAATTTCACATTAGTGTTGGTCGTATCTTCTCCCTGCTTCTTCTCTTTATTCATGAATAGATGAAGTTGTACGGCTGTATTTTACTTTATTTGTGGTTCAGAGTCAGTACACAGAGTACGTATAGAGTTAAACCCACAGCCTGCCGGACAAGAGAAATGCTCAGACTTCATACCATAACGTTACAAAGCAACTACCCGTATTAACATAAAAGGGATATTTACACTACATTTTAACCCATGAGACGATTCTAAAAACAGCTTCTAAATCCTAACCTTTTATTTATTTATAAATAAATAATATAGCAACAACTAATTTGACACAGATGCTGTCCCGGTTTAAAAGGCAAAAAGACATACAGGTTACAACAGGTCTAAATTGGTTAAAGACGGGGTGCCGTGATTTTCAGTGATCCCCCCCCCCTAAAACAATCATCAGGTATTATGGTTATACAAAGAGGAAGATTTTTTTTCCAAAAAGTGTACAGAAAGTGTTAAAATTATGTTTTTATGTGGGCACGCCTCCAGTTCATTAAGTATACCTGGTTCTCACCTTAGCACCTCCTCCACCACCTTAGCACCACCCACTTGTCCTAGTCCCTCCTCCTCCTCATGCCCACACCTGTTGTGTTATGATAATGAGGGGGAGGGTATAATTTTACTGTCATTAAAGTGCTGTTTTTCTATTGGCACGTTTGACCCTCAAGGTTTCAGCCGAAGAAACTCAAAATAGTCAGAGAAGACATAAAACACCATAGAAACACCACCAGGGGGCTTAATGAAGTTCTATCATAGACACATGAAAAACAGAAAACGTGCAAAACCATGGCACCACCTCTTTAAAATTGGGATATTATTTTATTCTAACCAAGATGTACAGTACTGTAGGTCTGCCCACTATGAACTGTGTTGAGTTGTTATCAGTGGTGGCAAAATATATTTTACTTAAGTAAAAGTATCAATGCTGCAATATAGAAATACTCTGTTACAAGTAAAAGTCCGGAATTCAAAATGTACTTGAGTAAAAGTACAACCGAAAGGTCAAAGAGAAGGGAAATGAAACAGGAGCCCATCAGACGGATCTGATCTCCCCCTGAAGAGAGCCGGGCTCCTGTCCCCACCTTCCATTTCCCTGCCGGCCCAGGGAAAAACCCCAAAAAAGGAGACCACCGGTTAGGGGAAGAGCAACCAGCCAAGCCAGTGCCAACGACCCCTGACCCCAGATCCCCTGACCCAGACGATACATGGCACCCCAGGTGCCACTACGGCCGACGGCACTAACTGCATCCCCAAGGGACATGCATCACCGGGCCGCCACCGTCCCTTCACCGACCCCTCACGGGCCAGACCCATAGGTCCAAGTCCCGGGGGGAGTCGTGAAACACCACATCTCCGCCTTGTCTCAGAAGATCTCTGAAAAGCGGGAGAGGCCAAGGTTCAGCGTAGAGGAGAGGAGCGAACTCCGACCTCCATACTCCCCATGCTGGGGCCACCAGCAGGACCGTCCTGCCTTGGGCCCTGACCCGTTCCAGAACGGACAAGATCAGTTCCAAAGGTGGGAAAGCATACAGCAGAATGTCCGGCCAGACGTGTGCCAACGCGTCCACCCCAAGGAGGAATCCTTGTGATTCAAAGAAAAGAATCGTGGACACTTTGCGTTCCCCCTGGACGCAAACAGGTCAATCTGAGCCTGACCGAACCGAAGCCAGATCAGACTCGCCACCTGCGGCTTGAGGGACCACTCCTCGTACCGAAGTTCGCCCCTAGACAGCAGATCCGCTCCGCTGTTGAGGAGACCCGGCACATGGGAGGCGCGTAACGAGGCTAGGCGCACTGAGCTCCATAGCGTCAGTTCGCGTGCTAAATTGTCCAAAACAACAGAGCCCAGGCCCCCTTGTTTATTGACATAGCACATCGTTGTGGTGTTATCCGTTCTAACCAGAACATGACATCCCACAATACGGTCCTCGAACCGTCGGAGGGCGAGGAAGACCGCCAACAACTCCAAATAGTTGATGTGGTATACCTTCTGAGCACAAGTCCACACCCCCCTGGCTGAGTAGCCCTCGTGGACAGCCCCCCAACCTGAGAGGCTAGCGTCAGTGGTAACCACTTTTCGTGTCACCACTTCGCCCATCCTGACTCCACCGGACAGGAAGGACGCCTGTGACCACGGTTGCAACGTCGTCACGCACCAGGGAGAAACCACCACCTTACGAAACTTCATGGTGTGCGGTATCTTAAGACTCCGCATCCACCTCTGAAAAGGTCTCATGTGGAGTCTCCCCAGCCGGAATCAGGTGTATGGCCGAGGCCATGAGACCTGCAGCCTGCATGCACGTCCTGTACGCAACTCTGTGCCCCACGCGTAAAGAGCGCACACACGCCAGGAACCCGGCCAGTCTGTCCTGAGACAGACGCGCCACCATCGTGGATGAGTCCAAGGAAATCCCCACGAAGGTGGTTTGCTGGGATGGGATCAGAACACTCTTCCGAGTATTGATCGTAAATCCCAGGGACGTCAGGTGCGCAATGGCAACCTCAGTGTGCCGCGCCACCTCCTCCCTCGACCCCGCCGCCAGCAGCCAGTCATCTATGTACGTCGCCAGACGGAGACTCTGCCGGCGTAGCGGGGCGATAGCCGTGTCAGTGCACTTCACGAAGACCCGAGGGCTCAGTGACATGCCGAACGGGAGCACCGTGTATTCGTATATTTTGCCTTCAAAGCCAAAACGTAGGAACTTCCGGTGCGCGGGGTAGATTGTGACGTGAAAATAGGCATCTTTCAGATCTATACTCGTCCACCAATCCCCCTGTCGTATTGATCGCAACAAACTGGCCGTTGTTAGCATACAAAATCTGAAGACCGTCAGAAACCTTTTCAAACCTTTTAGGTTTAGGATAGGTCTCACGCCCCCCCCCCTTTCTTTTTCACCAGGAAATATTCCGAATAGAAACCTAGCCGGCTCTGATTCGGAGATAATTCTCTGATGGCACCCTTGCTCAGCAGAGACACTACTTCCTCCCGTAGCGTCACAGCCGCCTGGCCTGATAATCGGGAGAAAGTAACCTCTTCCGTTAGGGGAGGTTTACGGGAAAATTGCAACCTATATCCTCTCGTAATGGTACGCAGTATCCAAGGATTTGGTTTACAAGCTTCCCATTGCGCCAAGCAACGAGCCAGAGGGTTCGTGGGGTCGGAGGGGGTCAATGACGTCATCAGCTCGAGGAGCGTCGCCCCGTTACCAAGTAACCGGTGAAACTGCCGGCCCGACCGGCATAACCAGTGGGAGGGCGTCCACAGGGGGCAGCAGTGGTCGCCTCCGTCCGTGTCTCAGCGGACGTGAAGAACTCACCGCCTCGGAGGACGAGTCCGTTCCCATGGGAACGGAAAGCGTTGACATTCCTCTCGACGAGACAGCGGAACCCTTACTCGGTCGAGTTTCTACCCAGAACGAAACTCCCTTCCCCCTCGGGGAGAGTTGAAGGGGTAACACCCGGGTTCGTTGGTCCGCCAACTTCCGCCTCTTGACGACCGTCATCTTAGGGAGGTCAACTGGGGCGGGCCTCTTTTGCGGAGACGTTGTTGCTACACGGTACAAGACTTTCGTCCCACCAGGGGAGTTTTGACGGTGTAACACCGGGGCTTTCTGGAAAACGCATTTCCGCCTTCCCTCGTCCGCCATTTTAGGGCATTTGAGGGAGGCCGCCATTTTGGCTCCCGACCGTCCCACAGATGAGCTTTGCAGCCATCTGCATCGCAGTTGGAAATGTTTTTATCACAGAAGGCCCCTGTTTCACATTGTGAAAACAACACTCAATAGACATTTGATTTATAGCAGAAAGAGGTACTACCTGCGATTGATTCATCATGTTTATGGCACGCACAGGAGTTGTCCCTGCAGTGTTTGGAATGCCGTCCAAGGTGCAAACCGAACACTGAGGGCTCATAGCATAGCTTCGAGGACAGGGCACCCCACCGGGGTGCGATCCGCCTCTAACATCAGTATGAGAAGAAATTAGCATTTGTGTTTTCGGCAACGAGTTTATTCCACACACACAAATCACATCACACACATTAGACTTAAAGGAAAGCATGGCAATTAAATTGTCTCTTTCAGCGTCTCTTATAGTCTCTGTGTTCCCGCGGAGCCGCCCATGGCCCTGTCCGTCGGGGCAAGAAAAGCGCTAGTTCTGGTCCCCAATTGGGGAGCTGACCCCGCATAATACCGGCCAAGTGGCCGTGACGGGATCAGCCGTAGACCGTCACTCACCCCTCCCTTTGCAACCACGCCCGAGGTCCTTTCGGGGGGGTTTTACCGGAGGGGGGGTTTCAGGGTCTTTGCGCTTTCTTACGTCCCCCACGCCGAAGGAGCCGCATGGACGTTCCCAGGAGTTGGTTCTGGCGGAGGACGACCTGGACGCTCCTCGTCTGCGTCCAGCGACGGCGGTGGCGAGGAGGCCTGCGGTCGCCCCTCGCCTCTGCTGCTCCTCCGCCTGTGTCCTCCCGATCAGGTCCGTGCTGCTATCGAAGAGGTTGTGGGCCTGGAGGGGAAGGGCGAGAAGTCCTGTAGACAAATCCGCCCCGCAGTTGTGGCCAGGTCCAACCACTGGGCCCTCTCCAAGTCCGCGGTGAGGGCCATGGCCCGACCCGTCCACATCAGGCTCTGGCCGGTGCAGAGGATTGCTAGCTGCGTTAGCCTGTCCAGCTCCGCCGCATCCTCCACCCATTCTCCGTGGACCGCTGCCGCAGGCATCCCGTCCACCAGGGGTTTGGCCACCAGCTCTCTAAGCCTGACGGCGGCCGACCCCTGCAGCAACGAAACCACGTTGAGCGCCTCCGCAGCCGAGCCTGTAGTCTGGCTAGCGGCGTTAGCTAACTTCTTAGCTCGTGGAAAACCGAGAGGACAGGAAAAGTAACGCGGGAGCATTTTAATCTAACAACGATAAACTGTAGAAATAACGAAAACGCCCGTAGAGCGACACTGGGTGCCCTCACTATGGGTTTAGTTGGGATTCGTCAAAGTTTATCGCGGTTGCTAGTCGTGTTGTCTTCAGGACTTGTGCGCATTCGCTGCTAGCAGAGTGAAGGAAGAGAATGAACCTGGTGACGCAGGGGGTTTTATAACCAACCGGTTTCCGGTTTGCGTCACAGAACCCTGTCCAATCGAAGATTGTTTCCGGGAGCATATGTGTTGTGCTCTGTGCCATCACCAGAGGGCGATGATATCCCATAAGTAAGTTTCTTATGTAGAAACGAAAAGAATAACTAACGTTTTCAAATAATTGTAATGGAGTAAAAGTACAATATTTGCCGCTGAAAATTGGAAATACTCCAGTTAAGTAAAAATACCTCAAAATTGTACAGTACTTGAGTACATGTACTTAATAGTTACTTTACACGACAGGTTGTTATAGACATTAAGATTTAAGCTGGACAGTGTAGGTCTGCCCACTATGAACTGTGTTGACATGTTATGGACATTAACATTTAACATGACCTTGTGTTCCAGTGCAGAAAAATGCTCACAACTTTAGATCCATAAAATGTGTCTAAATACTTTAAATAGTTATTTGTATTAATTTGATTCAATTGAATACCCTATTAATGCATTAACGTATGGCCAATAAGGGCCTGTGTTGTGTTAACCACGGTGTGTAAACGGGGAACTGCAAGCTGTGCACATCATGTACCAGGGATGGTGGAAAGTAACTAATTACATATACTCAAGTACTGTACTTAAGTAAAATGTTTTAGGTACTTTTACTTTACTTGAGTATTTCCAATTTTCAATACTTTTAATTGTGCTCCACTACATCTCAGAGGCAAATATTGTACTTTTTACTCCACTACAATTATATAAAAACTTTAGTTACAAGTTAGATTTAGAATTATTATTACAAAACAAACATACTATAAACACTTCAGCCCTATTTAAACTTTGGCTATATGAAAAAAAAGCAGATCTACAAGCTCACGGCATGTTGCGATGTGACGTGTTGTGAGCTTGTAGATCTGCTATTTTCAAAAGATATTGATACATTTTATACATAATACGATACCTTGAAAAAAGGGGCATTCTGCATAATGAATTTTTGCTACTTTAAGTATATTTTGATGCCAATACCTTTGTACTTTTACTCAAGTAAATTTTGATTACCGGACGAGTACTTCTACATTGCAGTATTGATACTTTTACTTAAATAAAAAAGATAGTACTTTTTCCACCACTGTCCTGTACTGTATGCATGAAGACACACAGATATGCCACACATATAGCAGAGCAATAAGGTAGGATGTTTTTTTCTCCAGTGCAATTGCCCATGACCTTTTTATTGATTCATGTATAATCAGCGAGCAGACCAGCTGATTATTCATCACAATATAACAAAACATATCCGAGGAAGGTCATACAGTATGGGCCAAAAACGTTGTATTTATTTTCTTTTTGATTGAATAAACTTGCAGGGTTTTTTTTTCTCTGTGGGACTGCAGTGCCTCATTCCTGCACAAATTACCTGTCATTCAAATGAGAGGGACACTATAAATGGCACGATCAGAAAACTGAAAGTAATTTGCATATGACAGATAACTCTTCATTTAACCAACACAAACAAAATGATCAAAGTCATGAACAAGTATTCATATGGAGTAAACGTTTGACGACAAAACAAATTAAACTCACAAAAAAAAGGTCCCCTAGCTTATACTGTATCATTCAATAATTCACTGGAAAGCTATTCCATCCATCCATCAATCCATTGCCCCCTTATTTGTCCCTCTACACCAGTGGCTTTCAACCCTTTTCATATCAAGGTCCATTATTTATTCGGCATTTGAGCCACGGACCACCATTTGATGAGATTTAGACTCTCAGACCAAAAACTTTTGTTATCGTTGGATAAGATTTTGTCCACAATTCCATGCTGTGTTGATGTAGGTACCATAGGAGGGATAACAGGCAAAAGTTGATCAAAATAAAATACTAATTATTTAATTAAGTAATGCAGATGTTTAACAATACTTTAACTCCTGAGAGCATAAAATGAAACCAAATGGACCCTTACGGGTCCATTTGGTTCCATTTTACGCGAGAGTTAAAGATCTAAAAGGGTCCATTTGGTTGCCTTCTCTCCATCATTTAGCTGGGCACCACCTGGAACCCCCTCAAGGACCCCCAGACCACTGGTTGAGAACCACTGCTCTACACCAAGCATTTACGGCAAAAGTAGCTGATCTACAAGCTCAAAACGTAGTGCACTTGTAGGTCTGCTATTCTTCGCCAAATCCTCATCTGTTTTCAATGAATGTCTACCAATTAACACATACCCACAATAGGGATGCTAGGGTCCATGTGGTTAAAGCATGCATCTGGCCAGTCTAAAACTAAACTAGTTTTGTGCAACTGCACTGACGTATGGTGCACACAGTGTATAAAGAGGCCAACCCGTCCTTTCCCCAACTTCTATTTGGAAAGGTTGAGCTCAACATCTGGTCAGCCAGGTGAAAGATGGGGTTGGAAACGCAAACATTCACCATTCACCAGTGGCTATGTGCAGAATACACATACTGTACAGTATACACAGCAGCAGCAGGCATTCACTGACCCTTCAACCTTTAAAGCATCTCTGATCTTGTGCGGTATCATGAACCATCCAGATATCTCAGGTCATCTGGAGGTCTGCTCCAGATGAAACGGAAAATAAATCTGCTGCTTATTTCTTATTTCTTTTAAAACACAACTAAAGACCTTGCTGTTTGCCGTTGCCTTTGATCGAGTTACTTTTCTTCTTTTTTCTTTCTTTTTTTCTCTTTCTCGCACTGTAATGCACAACGTCTCCGCCAGAGAAACAAACTGTGCACACACACACTCCCTGGATGCCAACATAACCTCTGCCCCAATTTTTTTTACATGGCCCTGTTATAGCGCCACCAGGAGGCTGATTTGTGCAAAACCCATTTTTTTATATTACTCCTACAGATTTTATCCAAACATCACTCAAATCGGTACACAGTATCTCTATATTCATTTGATCAATCTGTCTGATTTTTCATATTCCATCCTGATTGGCTAAGGTTGGCTTCCAAAGTTTGCAGGATTGGTCCATTTTGAACTAAATGCCTCAAATCATGAACGCAAATTGCGATTTCCGTGAAATTTCACACACACATTCCCACTAGGCTGAGGAAGAAATGCCACTTGAACATTCTCAAATCAGCCTATACGCAAATCGGCGCTATAAAAGGCCAATTTGCGTTTTTAACTAACTGCACCGATCTGCATGAAACTTTGCACGCATACTCCCTAGAGGCCAAGGAAAAACATCTGCCCTGCATTTTTCACATTAGCCTTTCATAGCGCCACCAGGAGGACGACTTATGTAAAACACACATTTTGAGATTAAGCTTTCATATTTTATCCAAATTTCACGCAAATCGGTATACATGATCTCTATAGTGATCAAATGTATCTGTTTGATGTTTCATATTCCATCTGATTGGTTAACATTGACATCTAAAGCTTGCAGGAGTGGCCCGTTTTGAACAAAATGCCGCAAATCATGAACGCAACGTCCGATTGCGGTGGAACTTTGCACGCACATTCGCACTACATTGAAGAACAAACGCCACCCTTTTAACATTTCGTGCAAAACGAGATGACGCTGGTTGCTTTTTTCTCTCACAGAACCTGGCGTCTGTGAGAGAAACAAGCAACCAGCGTCATCTCGTTCTGCACGAACGGTAGCTCGTGTGCGACATTCAGTGCATGTTTGAGTATCATGAGACTCCACGATGAGCAGTAGTAGAGAAAAAACTAACTTTGCATCGGTTATAATAGACGATAGTCTCCCATTATGCCGCTGTAAGGGGTCTGCAGAATGGACAACAGGGGCAGATCTGGAATAACTCAACGACCCTTTCGATGTTGGTGAGTGATTAGCGACACATCAAAGATAGCACTTAAAATGGCCAGATCTTATCTTATCATTACTCCTACACATTTTGTCCAAACATCATGCACATCAGTACACATTATCTCTATAGTCAAGTGATCAAGATGGTTCCGTCCGATTTTTTATATTCCATCCTGATTGGCAAATTCTGAACATTGCTGGCCCACAATAACCTACCTGACCTGGCGGAGACCTGTGCTCCGAGGAGCACTTTTTCTAGTTGTGTCTGTTTTTACTTCTTTCGTTTCATGCATCCAAATGTCATTGTATAATTGTGTTTCCTTTGCTTGATGTTTTGGGGTAGGACCACTACTGGTTGACGAGCGGTACTGCATGAGGCTCAAAACAATACTGTATATCGGCTGCGGGCGGATATACGTAGACAGTATTGCTGAGCTGTGTATGTGGGCTACAGCAGCCCAAAATCCTGGGTAGGACATGAAAGTTGTGGATTGAAGCTTTAATGTCTTTATAGAACACACACACACACACACACACACACACACACACACACACACACACACACACACACACACACACACACACACACACACACACACACACACACACACACACACACACACACACACACACACACACACACACACACACACACACACACACACACACACACACACAATGATGTCCAAAAGAAAAAAATAAATAGGAGCAAAACAAAGATGTGAGAAAGCTTGCATGCTGCTGGAGGTTTGTGGCGCTATGCTCGCTGCTGGAGCCACATCTGAAGAGGACGACCCAGCTGTGTCCTGCCCAGGAGCGGCTGCTGACCCCTGAGTCAACCTAATCCATTTCCCCCCCGTGGACAAACACCGCTGGAGCCCAGCAGGGCTGCTGCTACCGGCCCGGGCTACTATAAATATAACATTAACCCAGTGAGACCGGGAACGCATCTGTGTGTCATTTTTTAGATTTCTTTGGTTTATTCAAAAATAGCAGATACAACCTTGTATATCTTCTATTTTTGAAAAAAAATCATTTTTAATTTTTTAACTCAAATATTTGCTTCTGGGGGTCCCTGGAATAACGTATTTTGAGATGGGGGGGGGGGGGGGGGGGGGGTCCGCGCACAAATACATATAATTGTGGTGGTCCTTGACATGAAATAAGTTTGAGAACCACTGATATTATAGCAACATACGTTTTTTTTCCTCAAAAATAACTGTTTAGTAAACTATTTGGATTTAGAAGACATTTGTAGAATCCCCCAGAAGCAAAGATTTGAGTAAAACATTTTCACTTAAAAAATATTTATATTCAAAGACTTGCACACATTTTCATGACTTTTCAAAAAATAGCAGATCTACAAGCTCATAGCGCGGCACCGAGTGCCGCGCTATGAGCTTGTAGATCTGCTATTTTTTTAATAGCCAAAGAAATCTAAAAATGACACACAGATGCGTTCCCCAGTCTAAATGTATTAAGGAAGCTGGTGCAGGCTGGAACGTGTCACTCCACACAAGCCCACATTCTGGGATTGAAGCAAATAATTATAATAATAATAATCTCACGATTACTCCCTAACTGCGACCGCCACACATGCTGTGTTTCCTAAATGAGTGCTTCTCAAACTTTTTCATGTCAAGGACTCTCAAAATGATGTTTTTGGCTGTAGACCCCCATCTGAAAACATTTTGTGCCGCAGTGACCTCCAGAAGCAACGATTTTGAGTTTCAAATTAAGTTTCATCGTGACGCATTGTGAGCTTGCAGATCGGCTATTTTTCAAATCGCCGAAATGTATACAGAGCTGAAGTGGTTAATGTACGTTTTGCAATAATAATCAAACTCTAAAGTAACTAGTAACTTTTTCAAATAATTGTAGTGGAGTAGTAGTGGAGTAAAAGTACAATATTTGCCTCTGAGATGTAATGGTAAAAGTACAGAAAATTGGAAATACTCCGATAAAGTAAAAGTACCTCAAAATTGTAGCCTACTTAAGTACAGTACTTGAGTAAATGTACTTATGTTACTTTACAATTTGGCCTGGAACATACCAGAACAGGAACACCTGTGTTCTGAAACTAATTCCGTAGACCCGGCCACCTCTGTGGCAAGTGATATCTTATAGTTAATTCAATATATATATGTATTTTTTTTATAATTTAATTACGTGGCTAAGCATTATCTGTTCATACCCCAATAAATCCAACAGCTGCCGTTACTAGCGAGCACAGCGGACGCGCCATGCTGGTTCCATTGAATAGCTCTCAGTCATTATACAGTAGAAGCCCCGGCACACCTGTTGTGGGGATTACTTCACACCTCGTGAGCCGTTTCTAAATTTCCCAGGCGCCACTCTGGTGCCAACACAGATGACATCGCGCAAGGACACGTATACGTGGATTTTATTCACATATAACGTGTCTCTGTCGGGTGGAAACCTCATATTATGTCCAAAACTGTTACTTTTTAGCATTCAAATATTTAACCCATTAAGACCTGAAGCCGATTCCGCAAATGTCTACTAAATCCCAATAGTTTTCTAAACAAATTATGTTTCTATAGCAGTGGTTCTCATACTTTTTCATGATTGTCAAGGACCCCCTAAATTATATGTATTTGGCCGTGGACCCCCATCTCAAAATATTTTGTTCCAGGGACCCCAGAAGCAAAAATGTTAAAAACGTTCGCTTTAAAATAAATATATTCAAAGATTTGCACACATTTTCAAGATTTAAAAAAAATAGCAGATCTACAAGCTCGTAGCGTGGCACAGTGCCACGCTATGAGCTTGTATATCTGCTATTTTTGAATAGCCAAAGTGTAAAATAATAATAATGCGTTCCAGGTCTTAATGGGTTAATAGATAAATTAATAAATTGACCGAAAAGTAACAACACAAAAAGTATTTCCTTGCATACGGCAATGAACATAATTCCATAAGTGCTGCGCTGGCCGTCCGTCCGGCGCAACGCGGTTGCCTCGGAAAATAAGGAAGTGTTGATCAAATAGAATACATTTTCGGTTATTGCATTTTCGGTCTATTTATCGCTTCAAATGTTTTCAAAAACACTCGTGAGAGCAACATTTAGTTGTACATTGGGTGTTTGTTTACATGGCTGTCATGTTGGATACAGCATCAAACTCAAGCAGCGCAGCAGGAGCTCTGAGTCTTTGATTAGACAGCGGTCTGTTATAGAGTTCATCGGTCATTATCCAGAAATAACACACCACTGAATTCAGAGATTGACCAATCAGAATCAAGCATTCAACGAAGCCATGTCATAAATATGTATATGCACCGCAGGAGGCTTGGTCTTCAACTAGCCAACATTTTCACATGTCGTCCACCTTCTCCGCTCCCTCCATTGGCTCCCAGTTGCTCTCCGCACAGAGTACAAAACACTGATGTTGGCCTACATAGCAACCAAAGGCATGGCACGCCCATACCTTCAAAGCCTGATCCAACCCTGCAACCTCTCCTGCTAGGTTCTTGGTTTACCTGTGATCCTAGCTAGTTTATTGAGCCACCACACTGTCTGTCTCCCTGCATTTGATGTATGTGTTTACCTTGCTTATTGTCTCCACCAGGCCGAAAGGCATGGCCGAGACTATGTTTTGCACCCTGTCCGTCCGTCCGTCCGTGTGTCCGTCCGTGTGTCCGTCTGTCTGCGGGGCGGCAACCACTGTTGGCCCGGTCGCTGCGAAACTGTGCACACACACTCCCTGAATGCCAGAGCCGAACCTCTGCCCGCATTTTTCAGATTGGCCTGTTATAGCGCCATCAGGAGGCCATTTTTTTGCAAAACACAGATTTTGTCCAAACATCACTCAAATCAGTACACAGTATCTCTATAGAGCATCGCAGTTCACGCCCCTTCCGGGTTCCACCGCAAAATACTCAATGCATTTTTCCCATTGACATTTCCAAAAATATTTATATCAATTAATTTAAGCCTATAATCAAGCCATCCAGGGTCCTGGTGAATCATGACCATAAAACGTTTGATTCTGTGTTTTTTTTTAACGGCAAAACAAAGGGTATTTATTAAATATAGTATATCATATAATTAAATATAAAATAAAAAAAATCACAGAAAAAAACGTTTCATGGTCATGATTCACCAGGACCCTGGATGGCTTGATTCTAGGCTTAAATTAATTGGTATAAATATTTTTGGAAATGTCAATGGGAAAAATGCATTGAGTTTTTTGTTCCGGCACCAGGAAGTGGGCGGGAACTGCGATGCTCTATAGTCATGTGATCAACACGGATCTGTCCCATTTTCCATATTCCATCCTGATTGGCTAAAATTGTCTTGAACAAAATGCTTGAAATCATGAACTTAACATGCGATTTTCGTGAAATTTTGCACGCACATGCCCACTAGGCCGAGGGAGAAATACCACTTGAACAATTTCAAATCAGCCTCATGGTGGCACTATAACAGGCCGATTCGCATTTTTACCTATAACTGCACCGATCTGTGTGAAACTTTGCACACACCCTCCCTAGAGGCCAAGGAAAAACCTTTGCCCTGCATTTTTCACACCTGCCTTTAAGACCGCCACCAGGAGGCCAACTTTTGTAAAACAATTTTTTTGCCATTACTCCTTCAGATTGTGTCCAAAAATCATGCACATCGGTACACAGTATCTCTATAGTCATGTGATCAACACGGATGTGTGGGATATTTCATAATCCATCCTAATTGGCTAACATTGGCTTCCAAAGTTTGCAGGATAGGTCCGTTTTGAACAAAATACCTCAAATCCTGAAAGCAGCGTGCAATTTCCGTGAAGTTTTGCATGCACATTCCCACTAGGCCGAGGAATAAATGCCACCCTTTTCACATTGGCCTGTTATAGCGCCACCAGCAGGTCTGATTTAGCGAACACATTTTTGAAACAAAATGCCTCAAATCATGAATGCAGTGTCCGATTGCCGTGAAAGGCCTAAGAAGAAATGGCACCATTTTCCCATTGGCCTATTATAGCGCCACCAGAGAGGCCACAATAACCTACCTGACCTGGCGGGAAGCACTTTTTCTAGTTATAAGTCGCTCTTGGACCCCACTTTGAGCATACAGCCCGTATTGCCACAATGTGAATTAGCATTGCTAGATTACTAGTGCTTATCATTTATTTATCATAGTATCATGGTGATTATTATTACTGTACAACTGCCTGCCTGACTGCTTTGCTTTTGACACGGATAAGCATAGTCTACAATCAGTGTTCCTCAAACTTTTTTAGTTTGTTGCTTCAGTAACCCCTTTCCCTGATTTCTGAATCCAATTATCCCCTTTAACGAGTGCAAAATTGTCCATGGCAAACTGAAAGTGAAACCCATATAGCTATGCTGTTATGAATGAATAATAGCCCACTTCTTTGACAATAACACTAAGACATGGAATGAAAGAGTTGAAATTAGTGCCTCCTGGGCAGATTTATTTTGTTTTCTATTCAATAACAGGTCTTTTTTTTTTACACAGATCATCAGGTTCACACAAAGTTTGTTGTCAATGTTTTATCATTAATCGTTTTTTTCTCCCTTCCCCATTTCCCACTTTCTCCCACGTGCCCCCTGAAGTAGGCTACAGACGTATACCCAAAGGCAGGGGTGGGCAACTTTAATGGTGGAGAGGGCCACTTTATTTCCATACTCACTCCAGAGGGCCACATTGCATATTATTATTATAATATTATAATATTATTATTGTTGTTGTCGGGCAGAAACTTCTTATCTCCATATTTAAACTTTTTTCGTAAATGAATGCCGTACTTCCCCATTCTATGTCACACAAAAGTTGCAAAAATAGCAGATCTATGTAGCTTGTAGATCTGCTATTTTTGAAATTTCATCCTGATTCTTTTTTTTTGCTATTTTTGAATTGGAATCCTGAAAAGTTACATTTTTATTTAATTTCAAATGCATTTAGTTATACTTAGGTTATCTTTTTGAACTTAAATACAAATACATTGGACATAAAAAAGACAATAGAATAATAATACTAGTCATTAAGCTACTAATATAGACCGAAGTAATTAAAGCGGGTCATGTTTGCGTGTTTGGAATTGTAACAGCTGAACTCAATAATATATCAGAACTACAATAACCTGCGGGCCGCATTAAGTGAAGGTGGGGGCCGCATGTGGCCCCCCGGGCCGCCAGTTGCCCATGTATGCCCCAAGAGGTACATGTACCCCCATTTGAGAATCACTGCCCTACATGATACGATGTTTCTGTTTGTTCATGGACACATTAAAGAGATGCTTACCACCACGGGTGATGAAAAAGTAATTATTAAGGTTGAAAAGAATCGGAGCTTGTATGACTCAGAGTCAAAGCCTATAGCAGTTGGCAAGAAATGGCAGCACTTTTTAAATTGCTGAATGTAGCAGGCAGTGTGCGTTGTGCAGTGCCAGGCAGGCACTTGGGGGCAGTGATGTAAAGTAACTAAGTGTATTTACTCAAGTACTGTACTCAAGTACTGTTCACTTTTGGGAATGTTTTACTTTACTGGAGTATTTCCAATAGTCAATACTTTAAACTTCTACTCCACTACATCTCAGAAGCAAATATTGAACTTTTTACTCCACTACAATTATTTGACAAATTTAGTTACTAGTTACTTTATAGATTTTGATTATTATTACAAAACATGATTAACCACTTCATCCCTTTGCATACTCAGGCTATTTGAAAATAGCCGATCCACAAGCTCACAATGTGCCGCTTTGCGACACATTGTGAGCTTGTAGATCTGCTACTTTGAAAGGGTTTTACAGTATATACATTTGGAAACTTGCGAAATGGTACATTCTGGATAATGAGTAGTTTTACCTTTAGTACTTAAGTATATATGTATGTCATTACTTTTGTACTTTTACTCAAGTACATTTTGAATACCTGACTTTTGGCATAGTGGTATTGATACTTTTACTCAAGTAAAACACTGTGTGTACTTCTTCCACCACGTTCCTGAACCTTTTACCTCCCTGCCATGCCATGATTCAGTGGATCACCACAGCCTCGCTCCACCGTCCAGAATCTCATCATTTCTCACATTAAGCACTCAACGTCCCTGACATCTATAGCTTCATTTAGGACTCCAAATACACACTGACTCCCCATGTACAGACAGTAAAATAATATGGCTTTCATTAAATTATTTACATACAAGATTAATCAAATGATGTAAGGAACTATTAAAATGACTAAACATCTTATTCTGTAATTCGTTCTAAGTGTAAAGGGAGGAAGATCCACAAGTCTCTCAGAGATCAATGCTATCCCGAGTCGCCTAAGGCTTCAGCCAATACTGAGAGCACGTCAGGTAAGATCTGACTCTCCAAGCTATAGACACTGGTCTCGTCTGAAATACAGGGAGGGCCAGCCCACTATTGGATTTGACAGTGGCTCTCAAAGTGGGGTCCCGGGACCCCCAGGGGTCCTAGAGTGGGTTCCAAGGGGTCCCAAGCAAAATGAGTTAAAGCAGCACTACAGTATGTAACATTTTTTTATGATTAAAATGTAATTCTGTCCATACTGTATGATAGAGTATGTTAATACAATATAGCTTATACAATTGGGGTGGCTATATCTTGTCTCCCTGCTCTTCTATTGAGACATTTAGATCGTGTCAAAGGCTATCACACCTAGACACAGGATCTGACACAAATTGTGACCTGAGGATCAAGATTCAATTTTTTTAGATGCTCTCAATATGGGTTACAAATATCGATAGCTTTGGATAACAACAATTATGTTTTATTTGCATCCAGTTGCCAGTTTAATACTGAGAACAGCCTTTTGCAAGGTATGGAAGCTGCGGTTTGTCAATAGCCAGATCAATAGAACCAGCATGCCGGTACAGGACTGTCCCGTCCGCATGAATCCATTAAGACCGGGAACGCATCTGTGTCATTTTAGATTTATTTGGCTTCTCAAAAATAGCAGATCTACAAGCTCATAGCGTGGCACTGAGTGCCGCGCTATGAGCTTGTAGATCTGCCAAAAAAAAAAAAAGTTTAAAGTCTTAATATATATTTTTAAAGCAAACATTTTTGCTTCTGGGGGTCCTTGGAACAAAATATTTTGAGATGGGGGCCCCGCGGCATTTTGGGGGTCCTTGACATGAAAAGGTTGGACCATGCACCACTGATATAGCAAAATTCTGTTAGAATTTAGAAAACACTTTTAGATATGTATTTGGCCGCGGACCCCATCTGAAAATATTTTGTTCCAGGGACCCCCCAGATATTTTTCGCTTTAAAAAAAATTATATATATATTCAACGATTTGCACACATTTTCACGATAAAGAAAATAGCCCAAATAAATCTCAATTTGAATGGGTTAAGGGTCTTCATTTCCTGCATTTATGGCTGAGGCAATACATACATCCAGTTTAGTTTAAACTGTAATCGAAACTTCCGCAGAGAACATTTTGCTGTCACGTTAGAGAATGTGTGTCCTTATTTTCACATAAACCAGCACTCTTCTCTTTCTACATTAAGAAAATGACTTTGTGTCGAAAAAGAGTGCTATTTTAAGAACAATGGCATTAACATGCATCAGATATCACATTATGGCATAGATATGGGGGGTGATTTAATTGAAATATCATCTGACTAATTCGGGCGGTCATCAATCTGACGATATTATATGCCATTAATACTGCCAACTTTAGCTTGTCAAAATGACATGGCAATTTTTTTGAATTATAAATTAGAATATAATATTAATATAATTATAAATTATCATCTCATAAAATGATGTATAATAGTGTAGTACTTACAGTATGGCCAACTTAGTTTATAATTTGGAAGTTAGAAGAATTTGGCATAACAGTTTCAAAGTATAAGTCTGCTATGTCTTATGCAGTATTATGTGGTTTCTAGTAATGGCATAATTCAAGTGTATGGTGTCTAATTTGGATATAACAAATAATACATGTTTTGTTTACTGTTTAATAAAGAAGGTATTGATTCTAGTCTTGGTCTAAGTGTATCAATGTATGGCTTGGTATTATGTCTTCTTTTAATATACTTAATAAATTGCAATATATAAAACAGAGCAAACAAACAAAACAAAACAAAACTGTAATACCATTATTGCTGTAATTACAACAAAAAAACAAAAATCATTTTTAACCTTTACAGACAGGTTTAACCAACATCTCACGTTGGCTATTGTCTATTCACTGTGCTATTTTGGAAGATGCACAGTCCAGTTATATCAATGGTGGAAAGTAAGTACATTTACTTAAGTACTATACTTAAAGCGGCACAATTTCACCTTTTTAATGAATAAAATGCAATCTGTGTGGTAGAGTATGTTAATACAATATAACTTATAGAATTGGGGTGGTTGTATTTTGTCTCCCTGCTCTTCTATTGAGACATTTAGATCGTGTCAAAGGTCATGTCTCACCTAGACACAGGATCTGACACGAATTTTGACCTGAAGGTCAATATTCAATTTATCCCCTGAGCAAGCAGGCGGGCTCTATTAGCTCAATGGTGTAACATTTCAGCACTGCCACTTGCGCAAGAAACCAGGTTCAAATCCGGGGTAGAAGAGGATAGTTACATACGCTTTACGTAAGGATTTTGTACGTTTCACTCCACTACAATTATTTGACAGCTTTAGTTACCAGTTACTTTGCAGAATTTGATTATAATTACAAAACATACATTAACCAATTAAGCCTTATGTTATACCTCGGATAGAATAACATTTACAGCCAGCTATTTTTTAAGAAGTTTGAAAAATTTTAGAACGTTTATAGTACCTTTACTTTGGTATTTTGATGCCATTACTTTTGTATTTTTACTCAAGTAAAATGTTGAATACAGGACTGAAAACAGGAATACAGGGCTTGTAACAGAGTAGTTCAACATTGACTACTTTTACTTAAAACAATACAAGTACTTTTTTCTCCCACCAGTGAGAGTACCTGTAGTATACCCTCTTAAAGAAAAGTGGATAGTCCTCTCTCCTATTTTCTTTGTGCGGTCAGTTAGAACATCGAGAGAGGCAACATACAAAGCAACATAACAAAAATAAAAGATAATGTAAAGTGACACTCCACAACAGGAGTGACACTCGCATCACTCCCCTTGTGACATTGTGTATTTTTACTTTGTCTTCTCTGCACTCTCAAAAATGATTGACTTAACCTGTTCGAACCGGGAACGCATCTGTGCAACCACTTCGTCCATATTTTATTCTTTTGGCTATTCAAAAATAGCAGATCTACAAGCTCATAGTGCGGCACTGTACCGCACTATGAGCTTATAGATCTGCTATTTTTTTTTAATCGGTGCAAATCTTTTTTAATTTTCAAAGCGAACGTTTTGAACTCAAGTCTAAGTTTATGGGGGTCCCTGGAACTAGATATTTTGAGATGGGGGTCCGCGGCCAAATACATATAATTGTGGGGGTCCTTGACATGAAAAAGTTTGAGAGCCACTGATATAGCAACATACGTTTTAAAAAATATATAATTGATTTAGAAGACATTTGTAGAATTCCCAGAAACAAAGATTTGAGTTAAAATGTTTGCTTTAAAAATATATATATATATTCAAAGATTTGCACGAATTTTCACGAAATAGCAGATCTACAAGCTCGAGCTTGTATATCTGCTATTTTTGAATAGCCAAAGAAAAATGACACCGATTCTTTCCAGGTCTAAATGGGTTAAGAGTTATTTTTTGCTCGGGCTGACAATGCGTGACATCAGTTTTGGGAGTATATTCTGAAGTGGAACGGTTTGTGTGCGTTTCTCAATATTCTTTGTAAACATGAAATTAAATCACTGGTTTCATCCACAGAAAGAAAAAAAACACTGATTTACATACAGTACAGTAAACAACGTTCCACCTAACAAGTACAAGAAAAACTGTGCAGATCTCCAGAGAAAGAGATGAAAAAAAGTCACACAGGATAGAACAAACTCGACACGTTCGTGGAACCTGGCATTATATTACTCAAGCAAGTTGTCGAACATGCTTCCATACTTGCAGAGGTGTTTTGTTGTTGTGTGTCGTAGAAATGTTAACGGCAGCAAGACAAGTTCAGGTCCTGTATGTCATTGGTTCTTAAAGTGGGGTCCGGGGTCCCCCAGGGGTCCTTGGGGGGCTACCAGGGGGTCCACAGCAAAATGTGTAAATATAGCGTCACTCTCATTTTAACCACCACAATAGCAGATATACAAGCTCATACCGCGCTATGAGCTTGTAGATCTGCTATTTTTTGAAAAATGCCTGGCAATTTTTTTTTTATACATTATCATTTTGGGGGTCCTTGACTTGAAAAAGTTTGAGAACCACTGCTGCATGTCATTGGTTTCCAAACTTTTTTTCAGCTGAGATGCAAATGTTTTGTTTGTATTTGCAAATCGGGGTGTCCAGGGGACCCATGCAGGCTTACAAAAAAATCCATTATAAATTAACGACTTAAGTATTTTCAACAGTGAAAAGAGCTGAAGCACCGTGACACGTGCATTTATGGATTTGATTTTTTTGGGGGGGGATATTTTTTTCTCCTTTTTGATATAATAATGAAAATCAATTGTACAAAATGGAAAATAAATTGAATATTTACAACCATAGACTGTATAAAAGAGATGGGACAAAGCCACACCTCTGCTTTCTACAGACCGAAAATGAAGCCTATTGTTTGGCTGTGTGCAATCCGCCATCTTTAATATACAATCGAGCACATCGGCTATCAAACGCTATTGCTTGAGACCAGACATGTGACCAAAGCGGAGGCGGGTCACCAGACATGTGACCAGGGAACCGGAAAACAATCCCCAAAGAATACTATTGGTTGGGTAGCTTGTCAATCAAGAGCCGGGGCGGGGAATGAATGCTATTGGTTGTGTAGGTTGTCAATCAAATCATCCCGACCCTCCTGGAGCATAGCCTACTTTATCGTCAATTTTAGAATAAATGGGACCATAATTTAGCAAAACGCATATCATGATCATTGAAAGGAGACTTTAAACTAGCGACTGGAAGCATATAATAGGCTATTTATGACAATTTGTTTTAAGGTAAGAAAATCTAGTCTAAAGTTCGTCAAAAACCCATCCGCTTACAATGAGAGAATATTCTTTCTGACACCTGCAGGCCACCTACAGGCCATTCATATGAACTCTTCCGTATCGGCCTCATTGTAAATATGTCAGGCTGGCCCCTTGTTTACAACCCACGAAAATGGGTCCGCGACCCCAACATGGGTCCCGGACCATTACATAGTTTTGGAACCAGTGCTCCTATAGCTTGTGACTTTGCTGGATGAAGAGAGACTCAATAGAGCAGGGGTCTTCAATGTTTTTCAGGCTTATAGCTGAGAGAGAGATGAAGCAGGACCCCCCTACTACAGTACATATTGTATGAAATTGTGCTGACTGACATACAGCGGTGCAATTGTGGATCGGACGAAATCGAGTATTAAAAAAATATTATCGGTTATCGGCTTAACTAACAATCGATTTGGGGGAATTTTTCTTTAAAAAATCTTTTTTTCTTTCACTCAAAAACAAAGTGAAAATAGCAAATCTTCAAGCTGACAATGTGTCGCATACATTGCAAGTCTTTCTTTCTCTTAGTTAGAACATTCCATGACTTCGGTATTTGACTTACACTCAAACATGGCACTGACTATGACCTTGTCATGTTGTATTTTGAGGTGAATTATTTCGTTTGATGTTCACTGAAAAGGAAACCCATCACTGGAGTACCTACAGTTACAGCCCCAAGTGGATCATTCTCTCTCTTTTTTATGTTTTCAACAAATGGAGTCATCCACTCTCCCTGGTTCCAGTCGGGGTCTTCCACGTTTTTCAAGCTTATACCTGAGAGAGAGATGAAGCAGGGTTCATCTTTTTCATAGATTTCTATGCATTTCATACATAGATTTCAATACATTGCCTCATAGTGTTTGTCAGTGTACATTTCACCTTTGGCTCTGTAGCTGTAGTTAGGATGTCTCCCCAACCCATGCTTGTCTTTTTATCGTTTTTAATCTAGCATTTTTGTCTTTATTGTTTTCGGGGTTTTTTTAGGCATTGTGAGCTTGTAGATCGGCCATTTTCGGCTTAATGTTCTCCTCAGAATAGGGATGCTGGGGTTCAAGTGGTTAATGAAAACACATCCTATCACACAAAGATTTGGTGGCCCCCCCTGCAGTAACTCTGAGGACCCCTTAGGGGTGCCGGGCCCCCTAGTTGAAGACACATGCATTGGTGATTGTAAGGGTGAATACCGGTAGCAGACATCTCACATGCATTTATTATGGAAGTCAGTGGGTTGAACTCATTCAGAGAGAACTCCGGGCCAGCAGGGGGCAGTCAGATCACAGAGCTGTCATTATGACCTTGTAGAATCATTTTGGGGAGATTTATTTGAGCAACTATGTTGGTTGCTATGGTAACCCCTCAGGGACGGGATGTAACTAGTATGTTTACTCAAGTACTACAGTACTTGAGTTAAAAAAAAAAGCAATAATTTATACTTCTACTCCACTACACATTATACTTTTTACTCCACTACAATTATTTGACAGATTTAAATTAGTAATAATTTAGGCCACAGGCCTATATATATATATATATATATATATATATATATATATATATATATATATATATATATATATATATATATATATATATATATATATATATATATATATATATATATATATATATATATTTTTTTTTTTTTAATGCGTTAACCAATTAAGCCCTATTTTATACTTTGGCTATTGTAGGACCTTGTAGATCGGTTGTTTTTGACACATTTCGCAAAATTAATTGGAATGAATGTGAAATGAGACATTCATGAGTTCTTTTAAGTTGGTACTTGAAGTACCAAAGTAATCCTTGATGTTGAAATGCATGAGGCGCTGCCACCCAGCAGGGTGCCCCTTCCCTAACAAAGACTCAACCCTCATAAATGTTGCATACCAAAAAAAAGTTATGAATTCATGGGCGGTTCGGGTTCGGTGATCTAGTTGGAAAAAGAAAAAGAGACAAATCAGCAACACTCGGTCACGTCTGAATCAAAAGAAAAGGCGCCCGCCATTGAAAAAACAATCGAGCGAGAGCACGTAAAAAGGGAAAAAACCCAATTATAGCGACGAGTCAATTTAGAGGGACGCAGTGAAATGACATGAAGATCAAAGTGAAAACAGGAGGAACATCAAAGGTGGGAGAGACAAAAGCTGCAGGGAGGTTGATGCCGGTTGCAGGGTTGCAACATCAGCCTCAGCCTCGGCACCGCAAAGCAAATTGGCACCAGGCATCTCGTTGTACAAGTCCTTGAGCCGAAGCAGGGATATCGCATTATTTATTTATTTATTTATGTGTGTTTTTTTTTTTTTTTTTTTTTTTTTTCTCTCTCTCTTTTTTTCTTTCTTTCTTCCTTATCCCATTAAGACCGGGAACGCATCTCTGTGTCGTTTTAAGATTTCTTTGGCTATTCAAAAATAGCAGATCTACAAGCTTGTAGATCTGCAATTTTTGAAAGATCGTGAAAATGTGTGCAAATCTTTGAATATACATTTTTAACTCCAATCTTTGCTTCATTGGGGTCCCTGGAACAATATATTTTGAGATGGGGGTCCGCGGCCAAATACATATCATTTTGGGTGGTCCTTGTCCATGACATGATAAAGTTATATTATATATAACATACGTTTTTTTCAAAAAACTGTTATGATTTAGAAGAAATGTGTAGAATCCCCAGAAGCAAAGATTTGAGTTACAAATGTTTGCTTAAAAAAAAAAAACATATATTCAGACATTTGCACACATTTTCATGTTTTTTTTTTCTTCAAAAATAGCAGATCTACAAGCTCATAGCGCGTGCTATGAGCTTGTATATCTGCTATTTTTGAATAGCCAAAGACCGGTCTTAGTGGGTTATACTCCCAGTGGTACCATGGTGAGACCTTTAGCTGGGTCCGCGGTCGGCAGTCAATCTCTGCGCTCAGACCCCCGGAGCGCAGGTGAAATAGAAGGGCTTTGGAGAGAGTGTATACAAAGCCACGTGATGCTGTTGCATCATGTGTCCTCTACTCCATGTTTGCTGTGCTGGGGAGGCTGTGCCTCGGGTGCTGAGTGACATACAGCGGTGCAACTGACCAATCGATGTAATTGATTATTACTACAAATATTATCTGTTGTCGGTTTAACTAAACATAATCGATTTGGGGGAATGTTTCTTTCAAATGTCTTTTTTTCTTTAAATCAAAAACAAATAGTGAAAATGGAAAATCTACAAGCTTACAATGTGTCGCATTGCTGGTAGATTGGCTATTTTGACAGTTGATTCGTTCTATAAAAAGAACTAAAACAAATTAGCAAAGAACACGTTTCTTGATTATTCGATTAACAAAACCATTCAGTAGAGAAATCGCTAAGAAATGAATGAATAGTTGTAGCCCTAACGACATACAGAGCTGAGAATGGTAAAGGAAAAACATAGCAAGTCTTTCTTTCTCCTAGTAAGAACATTCCATGATTTCGGTATTTGTCTTACACTCAAACATGGCACTGACTATGACCTTGTCATAGTCGGTGCCAAAATGTTGTATTTTGAGGTGAATTGGACTTTTTCTTCTCTCTTTCGATTGACGTTCACTGAAAAGGAAACCCAATCACTGCAGTTACAGTCCCATGTGGATCACTCTCTCTTTTTTGATGTTTTCAACAAATGGAGTCATCCTCAGTCTCTGCCTCGCTCAAAGTCCCAGTGTTTATTTCACACTCACATGGCACTTTACAAAACTGAAATATGTGAATATTTACGGTATCCATGACAACTGAGGAATCATTCTAGACTTGGATAGCCTAAAACAGCATGGTTCCCAACCTTTTTTGGGGTTCCACTTGAACATTTTGAAAGTGTTCGCTGCCCACCCCATCCGACCACTAAACACGACTGAGGTGTTTAGATAACCCATTAAGGGCGCGCTCCAACCGCACTTTTATTTTGCCTCTGGGGCAGAATCTGCCAATGCTTTGTCAATGTAAATGCGTGGATTCACGCAAGAGCGGATCTTTCCGCCTGTCGCGCAGACCGTGCGTTTATCTGCTCTACGCGACTTGTCCATTTGAAGCAGAAAACTGCTGGAGGCAGGAGCTGATTTTCCCCCTCTGTCCAATCGGGTGAGTGGAAGGCGGACCGTCCCAAGACTCAGGAAGCAACATGGTGCTCAAGGCAGAAGGCGGTGCGGGCTAAGGGGAGGGTCATGAAAGTGATCCGCTGGCTGCAAAAAACTGTGGCTGCGCACAACCCGCGTTTAACGCTAGCCGACCATGTTTTGGTGGGAGCGTGCCCTATAAGACCTGAAGCCGATTTTACAAAATGTGTTCTAAATCCCAACAGTTTTCTGAAAAAAACATATGTTTCTAGTGGTGCTCAATCTTTTTCATGTCAAGGACCCCCAAAATGATATGTATTTGGCCGCCGACCTCCATCTCAAAATAGTTTGTTCCAGGGACCCCCCAGAAGCAAAGATTTGAGTTAAAAATATTCGCTTTAAAAATATATATATTCAAAGATTTGCACACATTTTCAAGATTTTTTAAAAAATAGCAGATCTACAAGCTCGTAGCGCGGCACTCGGTGCCGCGCTATGAGCTTGTAGATCTGCTATTTTTGAATAGCCAAGGTGTAAAATAATGAAGTTGGGAACCCACTGGGATCCCACAGAAGGTTGGGAACCCACTGTTCTACTGCATTCGGCTTTTAATCCAATAAGACCGGGAACGCATCTGTGTCATTTTTTGATTTCTTTGGCTATTCTAAAATAGCAGATCTAGCCGCGCTATGAGCTTGCAGATCTGCTATTTTTGAAAAATCTTGAACATTTGTGAAAATCTTTGAATACATGTATTTTTTTAAACAACATTTTTAACTCAAAGCTTTGCTTCTGGGGGGTCCCTGGAACAAAATATTTTGAGATGGGGGTCTGTGGTCACATACATTATCATTGTGGGGGTCATGGAAAAGTTTGAGAACCACTGATATAGCAACTATATATTTTTTCAGAAAACTGTTAGGATTTTGAAGCCATTTGTAGAAGCGGCCACAGGCCTTAATGGGTTAAAAGACATCGAGAGGAATGGGATAGATGTTTTTTTCGTATCCTTTCATGTTCGTTCGGGTTCAGCGGAGTGGAGTGCTACTTATGGTTTTTCCGATTGGATATCTGGGCTCTGATATAGAGGGCATGCCATGGTTCTGGAGAGGGCAGAATCCAAAAGGCCCAGCAGGTCAAAATCCCTGCACACATTGTATCATCACTGTCTTTTTTTCTTTTCTTTAATAAATCAGTGCTATTGAACACCTTTTATGTCTGTGTGTGGGTTTTTACAAATATTGAACCAATGAAAAGTATTAGAAAGCCTAACTCCACTGGATACTCAAACTGTCATTTAAACCACCTAACTCCAACTAAGTTTTTTAATGTTTTGTTCTGATTTCTTCATTCTAATCAATGATGGACATAACTATCTCCACATTAATGGTCAAAAACCCTCCTAACTCCCATTGAGCTGTATTTGGGTAAAGTGATGATAACATAAGGACATAAGTATCTGACAATGTATAAAGTCACAATACCAACTCTGATAAGGAAATATTGCGTCGTTTTAAAACATGTTTTTTTTTTTTTTTTTTTTTTTTAAAGTTAACATCTTGGACATTGTTGGTTTCTGCCCGATAGCCGAGATATGCTTCTTCTCGTCTTGAAGAGTGGGTAGTAGGCTCTTTGTTGACAGCTGCAGAGAGAGACAGCCCATGGGCACGCGGATCTCTCAGAGGTACGATTAATACACACCGCGGCGAGATGGACAGAGACAAAGTGCCCGCAGATCCACTGTCTTTGGCAGATCCGAGCACAGAACCCTCCCCCATGCATCATCATTATCCGGAAGAGTCCTGCGACAGCATATCAGTGACAGCAGTGTAACCAATCATATCGCATCACAAATGACATGAGAACACCACAACGCTGGATGGCTTGGGGCGATATTACTTCAAATCAACATCACCATGATTTCAAACTTTTGCCACGATTATGATTCATTTACGATTATAAAACAATGAAGAAAAGCTAAAATAGCTGATCTACAAGCTCACAGCGCGTCACGACGCGGCGCGTTGTGAGCTTGTAGACAATGGTGGAACAAGTACTCACAAGTTTTACTTAATTAAAAGTATCAATACTGCAATGTAGAAATACTCTGTTACAAGTAAAAGTCCGCAATTCAAAATGTACTTGAGTAAAAGTACAAAAGTATTGGCATCAAAATGTACTTAAAGTACCAAAGGTAGAAAGTACTCATTATGCAGAATGTCCCATTTCACAAGTTTTCAAATGTATAAAATTTATACAAATCTTTTGAAAATGGCAGATCTACAAGCTCACAATGCGTCGAATCGTTTGTAGATCGGCTATTTTCAAATGGCCGAAAGGTATCTAGAGCTGAAGTGGGTAATGTATGTTTTGTAATAATAATCCAAATCTACAAAGTAACTAGTAACTAAAGTTTTCAAATAAGTGTAGTGGAGTAAAATAGAGTATAAAATAGAGTATAATATTTGCCTTTGAGATGTAGTGGAGAAGTAAAAGTACTGAACATTGGAAATACTCCACTAAAATAAAAAATACCTCAAAATTGTACAGTACGTGAGTAAATGTACTTAGTTACTTTACAACACTGCTTGTAGATAGCCTACTAGATAGTCTATTGTCACTGTTTTTGTACACAGCCATTTCGCAACAAAGTATAATACAGGATTATAATTATTTGGTGTCGGTCGTTATTGGAAATCAAATGTAAAAATTGTCCTTGATTATTCAATTAACCTTAATTCATGAGCAAAATTGAGTCAGTTTAATGGTTCAAAATATCAATTTGTTTTCGGTTAACTGCCCAGGCCAGACCTACTGGAACAGGGGTGATGCAACTTTGATGATGGAGAGGGCCACTATATTTCCACACTCACTCCAGAGGGCCACATTGCATACTGTCGGGCAGATACCTCTTATCTCTGTATTTTAACTTTTTCCGTAAATGCCCTACTTCGCCATTCTAGGTCACACAAAGGTAGCAAAAATAGCCGATCTACAAGCTCAAAACGCGTTACAGTGTGACACGTTTTGAGCTTGTAGATTGGCTATTTTTGGTATTTTTTTATTGGAATCCAGATTTGTTTTTTTGCTATTTTTGAATTGGAATCCTGAAAAGTAAAATGTTTATTTAATTTAACATAAAAATTAAAATAGATTTTAATACTAGTCATTAAGCTACTAATATAGAAGTAATTAAAGCGGGTCATGTTTGCATGTTTGGAATTGTAACAGCTGAAATCAATAATGTATCAGTATTCCGATATTAACCCTGTGGCCCGCATTAAGTGAAGGAGGGGGCCGCCAGTTGCCCATGTATGTACTGGAAGGAACTCTCAAAGACGAGGCTCGGACTTGAGCTTTCGGTGGGCGTACTGCAAAGTCGGCGCAGTGTGGGAAAAAAGTTGTGAAATGTAGATTAAAGTGGACCACAGCTGTCTGTCGGATTTACAGTCAAGAACGAAGCGCAATTAAACGGAGGGCAACGGTCACCTGCCTTCAGATGACATTGCTTTATTCCCTAATTGTAAAGCCGTGTAATAGCACGAGAGAATTGAAAATATTGCTTAAATCAAGGCTGCCATGGTGTGTCATCTCGCAAAATTGCTTTTTCTTCTCATTTGCTCGGGTCATATATCCCATTTATCACGCCAGTACCTCTTGGCACTTACCTCTATTAGTAACCAAGGCTAAAAGTGGAACGGGGAGTAGAATGGGTTTTATTTCATGGTTCAACCTTGTTCATTTGCAAAGTGATCAGTGTTGTTCTATAATTTCATTGAATAGGGACAGTGCGTTCTGCACAATCTGTCTGTGCGCCTGCATTATTTCCACTGCAAAGCATCTGGATTGCCGCTGTAATGAATATAATGCTGAAAAAAGATCACTAGCACATGCTTATAAAATTGCTTTAACAACCGTAACTATCTGCTGATATGAATCATCAGTAAATATGTGATTATAATTGATTTTGTTCTAATGGAATCCTAATCTAATTTAATAGGACTACGTGTCAGAGTTTTGCCTCAGTATATCATTATCAATTACGTGTTGATGGTAAAATATTAAAAAGCTGTTAAACGTGTTAATCTCTGAGAAAATTGGTTTCTTCTGAATCTTGCCGTTTCAACTCCAGGGGAAAATACGGTGCTACGCGTTAGATTTACGCAGTGGTGGAAGAAGTACTCAGATATTTTACTTAAGTAAAAGTAGCACAATATAAAGATAGTAGTAAGGGAGAAAAAGGCCTGTAAAATGCCTGTGTTCAAAATGTTACTTGAGTAAAAGTACAAATGTATTGGCATCAACATATAGTACCAAAAGTAAAAGTACTAAAATGTCTGAAAATATCCAATCTACAAGCTCACGACACGTTGTGAGCTTGTAGATCGGCTATTTTCAAATAGCCTATGCATAGGGCTGAAGTGGTTAATGTATGTTTTATAATATAATAATTCATATCTGCAAAGCAACTAGTAAACTAAAGTTTTCAAATAATTGTAGTGGAGTAAAAGTACAATATTTGCCTTTGAGATGTAGTGGAGTAGAAGTAAAAGTATGAAAAATTGGTAATACTCCAGTAAAGTAACAACACCTCAAAATTGTACTTAAGTACAGTACAAGTAAAGTAAATGTACTTAGTTATTTTACACCACTGGATTTATGGAACAAAGGAAGCCTTCCAACCAAGACATGAATAGAATGTCACTCTTCCATGCCACAGTGGGTAACATGATCGAAGGTAAGCCTGATGGGCTTGCTTGCGTGCCGGGTGCGCCGCACACCCAAAAATAGCCAATCTACAAGCTCACAATGTGTCATGGCGTGACACGTTGAGAGCTTGTAGATCTGCTATTTTCAGTGCGCGACACCGGCATGCAACCGATGATAAATCAGGCATTATATCCACAGAGACTGTTGTGTTCTGCTTTTCTGGATTTTCCACAATGGCAGCTGATGGAACAAACATCACCACCTCCAACAGATCTATGAAATGAACAGTGGTGGAAAAAAGTACTACATTTTTTTTACTTAAGTAAAAGTGTCAATACTGCAATGTAGAAATACTCTGTTACAAGTAAAAGTCCGGTAATCAAAATTTACTTGAGTAAAAGTACAAAAGTATTGGCATCAACAAATACTTAAAGTACCAAAAGTAAAAGTACTCATTATCCAGAATGTCACATTTCACAAGATTTCAAATTCAAAATCATTTGAAAATAGCCGATCTACAAGCTCACAACGCGATCTGCTATTTTCAAATGGCCAAAATAAATAGAGCTAAAGTGGTTATTGCATGTTTTGTGATAATAATCTAGATCTGCAAAGTAACTAGTAACTAAAGCTGTCAAATAATTGTAGTGGAGTAAAAGTACAATATTTGCCTCTGAGATTTAGTGGAGTAGAAGTAAAAGTATTGGAAATTGGAAATACTGAAAAAAGTAAAAATACCTCAATAAGTAAGTACTTGAGTACATGTAATTATTTATTACTTTAAACCACTGGAAATGAAAAAAACACAAAGTAGTATGCCTATGACCGGCAGTGACATTTACGCTAGACTGCAAATACTATCTTTACCATCCACAGTAAACAAACAGAAAAAAAGAAGATGCATGCATGCATTTGTATATTGAAACCTAAATTGTTCCTCTTCAAAAGAATGGAATTTCAAGATATTTCACTATCTTCAAAGAGAGTGAGTTTTAACAAAAACAAATCTAATCATGCTGTAAAGCCAGTCTTGGTGCTTGGTAAATTGTGTGTTGGAGTCTCCATATGGTGGGGACCAGCTGGATTCAGAGATTTACGGCGCTGGCCCTCCACATCCTATTCCCCGTATGGAGGAACTAACTCATTTTCAATCAAAATGCATGAAACAAGTACTTAGAATGGAGAGTCTAGACGCTCAATTTGACTGCAACTACAGGCCCTATATGGGGTGAGCAATATATCAATATTATATCAATATTGTGATATGAGCAGTGGTGGAAAAAGTGCTAAAATTCTTTACTTAAGTAAAAGTATCGATACTGCAATATATAAATACTCTGTTACAAGTAAAAGTCCAGAATTCAAAATTTACTTGATTACAAATACAAAAGTATTGGCATCAAAATGTACTTAAAGTACCAAAAGTGAAAGCACTAAAATGTTGGAAAATAATATTTTCAAATAGCTATATGTATAAAATAGGGCTAAAGTGGTTAATGCGTGTTTCATAATATAATCATTTATATCTGAAAAGTAACTAGTAACTTACGTTTTCAAATAATTGTAGTGGAGTAAAAGAACAATATTTGCCTCTGAGATGTAGTGGAGTAGAAGTAAAAGTATTGGAAATTGGAAATACTCAAGTAAAGTATATATACAGTACCTCAAAATTGTACTTGAGTACAGTACTTAAGTAAATGTACTGTACTTAGTTACTTTCCACCACTGGATATGAGACTAGATATTGTTCGGGATTTTGGATAGTGTAATATATCTCGAAATATGGGTGTTGTCTTTTCCTGGTGGCACTCTGTAACTTACACAGGATTTGAACCCGGTCTCCCATGCAAATGCTTCTTCTTTTTTTTAAACTGAGCTACTAGAGCGCTGCCTGCTTGTCAACCAGTAGCCTAGTGCTCCTAGCAGACCACAGGATCTGCATTTCAAATACAACCACCAATGTTGTGTTAGTTATTGTATTAAAATGCTCCAACATATAGATTGGAGAGAATGACATTGTATTCCCTAAAAAGTTACACAGTGTAGCTTTAAGCCCTACTTCTATACTTACAAAAAAGTTCAAACAAGTTCAAACATAGTGAAAATAACAGATCTAAAACTCACAAGAGCTTGTAGGGCTACTTTCACCATAATCGGGATTTCCCCCCTTTTTTCACATAGCAAATGTGGAGAAAATACATATTTATAAAGGGGTGTCACACATATACTGAAATTAATGAAAATAAATGAAAAGGCTAAGCTATTGTTTTCTAATCACATGCCATGAGGTGTTATGGGTTCTACAGAAGGATGTAGCCTTCCCTTTTTTAATTGTAGCGTTTGCTTGATATGCAAATGTAGGCATTTGGCAGACACTACAAATAAACTGACTACAATGCAAATGTAAAAGTGACTAAACTATGGCTTTTTAAAAAGTAGTTCTTTCACACACAGTCATCATCATCATAAGCGTCCTTTATTTCACCTTGAGAAACCACTTAGGAATGACCGTCATTTACAGCGGTACTATATGGAGTTATCAGTGTTGTTCAGCCACACAAATTAGTTTATCACTAAAAGGGAATGCATTTATTTCCAGTGGTGGAAAGTAACTAAGTACATTTACTTAAGTACAATGTTGAGGTATTTGTACTTTACTTTTACTCCATACAATTATTTGAAAACTACTACTACTAGTTACTTTGTAGATTTTTATTATTATTACGAAACATATATTACCCACTTCAGCCCGATATACATTTCGGCCATTTGAAAATAGCAAATCTACAAGCTCACAATGCACAATGATGCATTGTGAGCTTGTAGATCTGCTATTTTCAAAAGATTATTATACATTTGAAAACTTGTGAAATGGGACATTCTCCATAATGAGTGCTTTTACTTTTGTACTGTAAGTATATTTTGATACCAATACGTTTGTACTTTTACTCAAGTAAAGGCGGTAACACACCGGCGAATATGCGAATATACGCAAAATTCGGACTCGTTCCGAATAATTAAAAGACGCTTTTTCGCTTCGCTTTTTCGCTCCATAGGCTTGCATTGACTTTATAAGGTATTTATAAACGTATTATTCGCATGAAAAAAATCGCCCCGGTGTGTAAGGACCTTAAAGGAGGAGTTCACCCAAAAAAATACTTATTTTCTATCAATTGCACACCCTATGAAGCCTTGAATCCATGGATTCTTTTTAGTTTTTGTCGCATTCCTAAGCTAATAATTTGATTCCCGTCTCCTACCGGCTAATGTATCCGGTCATCAAATTATTGTCTTAGGAATGCCACAAAAACAAAAATAAATCCATGAAATCAAGGCTTCATGGGGTGTGTAATTGATAGAAAATAAGTAATTTTTTGGGTGAACTCCTCCTTTAAATGTTGAATTCCAGACTTTTACTTGTAACAATGACAGAGTATTTCTACATTGCAGATGTATTTCTACATTGCAGAGTATTTTCTGCAATGTAGATTACGAAACATATAGCTTGTAGATTGGCTATTTTCAAAGGATTTTTTTCCCCTCTGCATTCTTGCAGCATCGCAAGTGTTGAGAGCTATACAGGTTGCTACACTGTAGAATCCATAGTAGCCATGGGGGACTTGTCATTTCATGGATGAAATGACAAGTCCCCATGGTTGCCTGTCAGCATTTACTCCACCATGCATGCACCTTCTCTGTTCGGTTTCACTGACCCCCCCCCCCCCCCTCAACCCCCACTCCCCCCGGCATTTCACCACCACATCCGGTACATAATGTAGGTATACAGTAGTGTGTGTTATATGTGTTCTACATTTTTTCGGAGGGCATACGATAATCATTCCCTGCATGACATGCGCGTGGTCAATGGATGAAATGTTTAGCAGTGGTGGTAAAAGTACTCAAATGTTTTACTTAAGTTAAAGTTTGTACAAATACTCTGTTACAAGTAAAAGTCTGGAATTCAAAATGTACTTGACTAAAAGTACAAAAGTATTGTTATCAAAATGTACTTAAAGTACCAGAAGTAAAAGTACTCAGTGTGCAGAATGTCCCATTTCAGAAGTAAAACAATTATAGAAAATAGCTGATCTACAAGCTCGTATCACAACGCATTGTGAGCTTGTAGATCGGCTATTTTCAAATGGCTGAAATATATATAATTTTATACGGCTGAAGAAGTTAATGTATGTTTTGTAACAATAATCAAAATCTACAAAGTAACTAGTAACTTACGTTTTCAAATAATTGTAGTGGAGTAAAAAGTACAATATTTGAGATGTAGTGGAGTAGAAGTTAAACTACTGCAAATCTGCACGTCATACTACGCAGTGGTGGGAAAAGTACTCAAATGCTTTACTTAAGTACAAGTACCAATACTGCAATATAGAAATACTTTGTTACAAGTAAAAGTCCAGAATAAAAAAATTACTTGAGTAAAAGTACAAAAGTATTGGCATCAAAATGTACTTAAAAAGTAAAAGTACTAAAATATTCAAGCTCACAACGTGTCGCGCTGCAACGTGTTGTGAGCTTGTGGATCGGCTATATGTTCAAATAGCCTATGTATAAAATAGGGCTAAAGTAGTTAATGTATGTTCATAATATCATAATTTACATCTGAATAGTAACTAAAGGTTTCAAATAATTGTAGTGGAGTAAAAGCACAATATTTGCCTCTGAGATGTAGTGGAGTAGAAGTAAAAGTATTGGAAATTGGAAATACTCAAGTAAAGTACAAATACCTCAAAAGTGTACTTAAGTACAGTACCTAAGTAAATGTACTTAGTTACTTTCCACCACTGATACTACGTATATAGCGTAACACGGTAGAACACACCACTAGGTAGGTAAGGTACAGCGTTGGGCTGCAGACTGCGAGAGTGAGTGGAGCAAACATTAAACAACGGTGGAATTTATTCAGGGTGGCTCGTGTGAGCCATCATGATCCATCTTCCCCACAGCTCGCCACGCCAGCTGTTGCCTCGAGACGAGACGAGGTGTGACTGAGCATTGGTTAGGATTTTTTTACTGGTGGGGGGGGGGGGGGGGGGGCGTCGCCACAATGAGAGACAGGCCCCCGTGACAAGAGTGATTTATCAAGAGAACACCGCCGACCTTTTTGAGGTTGACCTTAGAACGCACGGGGCTGTTGAATTGGCCCTGACTCGTGGCTAGCGGATCTGACTGGTGATAAAGACACAATCATTCACACCCAAGGACTATTACGTATGTTATACTATATACAGCATCTTTTATTACACATATATCTTGGGTGCGCGTGTGTGTGTGCGCGCGTGTGTGTGTGTGTGTGTGTGTGTGTGTGTGTGTGTGTGTGTGTGTGTGTGTATATATATATATATATATATATATATATATATATATATATATGTGTGTTTAATTATGTTAGGTATATTGTTGTTGCCGGGCGGAAAAATCATATCTCCTTATTGAGTTTTTTCCCCCCGTAAATTAACGCCCTATTTGATCATACTATGGCGTCACACGAAAACATCAAAAGTAGCAGATCTACAAGCTCAAAACGCTCGCTTCGGGGCGCGTTTCGAGCTTGCAGATCTGCTGCTTTTGATGCTTTTGAATTTGAATCCCAAAAAAGTAACGGTTTTGGACATAATTATGAGGTTCCCACCCGACAGAGACGATATATTATTCCAGTATTTTTTTGTTACAAAATGCCCCGGTGACTCCGTGGACTGAAACAATCCTATAACTGTGGCAGGAGGGGGGAAAAAAGAAAAGAAAAGTGTGTGCTTAGAGCAATCTCTCCCTTGCTAATCTTCGGGCCGGGAATATATTTTTTGTGTCTGCTATTTGAAGGTCACTTATACCCAGTTAAATTGTTGTGGTGGAAGTGAATGGTCAGTGTTTCATTGTCGCCCAATAGCAGTTTGACATCCGCTTCCCTTGAAGTTCAATCACTGTGCTCTGCGGTATGTGTTTTTTTTTCTCTTCTCTCCCTCCATTGTCAGGCTCAGGGATTCTGTAACCCGCCTCTCCACTCATGGTTGGTGGGACATGATGAATGTGAACAATCACACCTGACCGTCACCGGGCGCCGGCATGCAGCACCCGGCAAGCACAAAGGAAGCATGATTGCCAAAGGGAGCTCGGTTGAAAGATTGCCTCGTTTATGATGTGTTTCTATATTTATATATATATTTACTATTCAACCGACCACCCACTTTAGTATAGGTATAACTTGGCTGGTGTTGAAGGGTGAGTATTACTACCGAATTCACTTTGAGAAATTGTCATGTAATGCCGAGTGTAACCGTCGCTCAAAGTTGGGCTTGCGGTCAATCAAGGAAGGTATAACTGGCCTGGTGTTGAAGGGTGAATATTACTACCGAATTCACTTGGCTTGCGGTCAATCAAGGATGACTGAACCAGCTGGCTGCGGTGACATGTATTACATGTATGTCTCTGTCGGACAGAAACCTTGTATCTCCATATTTCAACTTTACATTTAGTTTTTGTTGCCTGCAAATTAATGTCCTACTTCACTGTGCGAGCGTCATACAAAAGGAACGGAAATATCTAGACGGGTCCATTTGGTTCCGTTTGGTTCCATTTGTACACTCTCAGAGTTACACACCCGTAAGGGGCCATTTGGAACCACCTGTGTTTCTAATGAGCCAACATGCACAATAGCAACACCCTGACTCTGTTTGACCAGAATATGGAACAGAGCCTTCATTAGTATCATTGGTAACACCTGTGAAGGAAGTAAGGAAGAGGCCCAATTTCTTTACAATATGGCTGCTTTGCATAGAGCCTAAAGAGCAGGCGCACTGGCGTTTCAGACGATAGAAGCATGCTGCGCAGTAGCGTCCTAAATGCGTAACGTCTTCCAATACCATATTTGGCCACCAGGCTTCGGTGACCACAATGATCCTCTGGGGGCTTGTTTCCAACCAACAGCAACGTCAACGATAAGTCCATTTTTTAAAAGCCTTCTGAGAACCAGCCATTTCAACAGAAAAGGGCATATCATTATGCCGAGATATTCCCCTCATCCCATGATGTTCAATCATCAGTCCCAGGCAGTCACACTGGGGTTCAGCATGCACTGCTTAGCAAGTGGATCGGGGCAGGGCTAGGGCACTTATTACGTGCCCATTTCAATTGGCAGGCATCTGATGTTAATCCTATTTGGCTGTGTAAGCCAATTATGTTCTTCTTAAGGCTTATTTAAAAAAAATATTTCCACGCTGCCGGGGTGAGTTTACTGGAAGGGGGAGCTTTTAGCGAATCTAAATTTGTGATTATGGTAAAACTGTATACTGAATATTAATGTCACAGTGAAATATTGATTGTGTTCATTGATGAAAAAAAATAAGTGGTAGCTCGTGTTGTGTGTGCAGACTCACTTATTTTGGCATCAAGTCCAGTGGTGGAAAGTAACTAATTACAATTACTCAAGTACTGTACGTCAGTAAAAAAAAATTGGTACTTTTACCTTACTTGAGAATTTCCAATGTTCAATACTTTTACTTCTACTCCACTACATCTCAGAGGCAAATATTGTACTTTTACTCCACTACAATTATATGAAAACTTCAGTTACTAGTTACTTTGTAGATTTGAATTATTATTACAAAACATACATTAACCACTTCAGCCCTATTTAAACTTTGGCTATTTGAAAATAGCCGATCTATAAGCTGACGTTTTGTGAGCTTGTAGATCTGCTATTTTCAAAATATCTTAATACATTTTATACGTAATGATACCTTGTGAAACGGGACATTCTGCATAATGAGTACTTTTACTTTTGGTACTTTAAGTATAGTATTTTGATGCCAATACTTTCGTACTTCTACTCAATCAATTTTGATTACCGGACTTTTACTTGTAACAGAGTATTTCTACATTGCAGTATTGATGACTTTTACTAAATAAAAAACGAAATGATCAAGTCTTGACTGCTCCAGCCCACCCCACCACCCCCCCAGGCTCTGTCTGCACCTCAAAATTCACACAAGGTGCTGCAAAACAAACACAGCTCCCAAAAGTTCATTTCAGCAAATATTATTTTTCATGCTTCTTATGAAGGCGATGGGAGAATTAGGTATGGTGTGCCCAACACAATATCCCATTAAGACCTGGAACGTATCTGTGTCGCTTTTAGATTTGAGCTAATAAAATATATATTTTACACTTTGGCTATTCAAAAATAGCAGATCTACAAGCTCATAGCGTGGCACCGAGTGCCGCGCTATGAGCTTGTAGATCTGCTATTTTTGAAAAATCTTGACAATCTGAGCAAATCTTTGAATATATACATGTTTTAAAGCAAAAACAATAACTACAATCTTTTCTTCTGGGGGTCCCTGGAACAAAATATTTTGAGATGGGAGTCCACGGCCAAATACATAATTCGGGGGTCCTTGATGATTATGAAAAAGTGTGAGAACCACTGATATAGCGACATACGTTTTTTAGAAAACTGTTGGGATTTAGAAGACATTTCGCTTCAGGTCTTGATGGGATATATATACCGCATTGTTGTTCAAAATAATCTCCCCACAGCAGACGGGGAACAAAATCCACGAGTATTGGATTTCACATGCCCTTTTTACTGGTATGAGATTTATTCTGTGGTGATTGGAAGGAGCTAACCTCTTGGCTGGAGGTGGCCATGGGCTGGAATGAGAAGAGGGGGGATACGCCGGATATCTCGGTTTTATGATGATGAAATACAGACCCCGCCATGGTTCTTTTTCTTTGTTTTGTTTTTTTGGGACAATATCGCTTTCAATGTAACTTTTTTTCCCCTTTGAATTAAATCTGCTGTCGCAATAATAACCCAGAGGAAGGAACACACGTGCCAGGAGATTGTAGCATAGTGACCGACCGACACCCCCGGGAAAATAAGAAGTTCAATTCAATTCCATTACATTTAATTCAGTTCAACTTTATTGTTAACCCGTTAAAACCGGGAATGCGTCTGTGTAATTGTTTTGCATTTCTTTGGGCATTCTTTTTTTTTAATCGTGAAATTCTTTTGCAATAAGCGAACATTTGTACAATATTTAGTTCCAGGGACCTCCAGAAGCAAATATTTTAGTTACAAATGTTAGCTTAAAAAAAAAATATATATATATATATATATATATATATATATATATATTCAAAGATTTGCACAAATTTTAAGATTAAAAAAATAATAGCAGATCTACAAGCTCATAGCGCGGCACCGAGTGCCGCGCTATGAACTTGTAGATCTGCTATTTTTGAAGAGATGCGTTCCCGGTTTCAATGGATTAACGTACCTTATAGAAGTGAACAGAGAAGCAAAAAACACTTTTAGATACTGCAGACAAATTACATTACACCCGATAAATGTCAGTATATCATATCTCTGCTATATATATATACTGTATATACTGTAGATAGATGGAGTTGAGCCGAGTCTCTGCAAAGTGATATATGAGCTCATTAGTGGTGTTGTTCATTTTGTGGCCAATCATCACAGATAATTGACGTCTCGGCTCTCTGAAGTGGTAGATAGGGTGCAAGTAAAGCATTAGATGCGCGCCGGGCGTCTCGCACACCGGAATTAGCCCGATCCACAAGCCCACGGCGTGTTGCAAGCACGACACGTCTTGAGCTTGTAGATCGGCTGCGTTTTGGTGCGAGACACTGGCACGCAACGAAGTATAAATCAGCCATGTCATGTAATAGGTGCATAGAGTGTTTTCCAAAATGGAACCTGAGAAGAAGTTAGTGATGCGTCACAATCTACCAGCTTTGCAACTTTTTAATAACGTTTCATACTCAGCAAGATGTACAGTATTGGGTTTATGTCCCGCCAGCTTTTTAGTATAAGGGAATGATTAAAACGCGGTGCCAAGAGCTGATAGCATTAGCAAGTCGCCCGATATGATGAATGACCTTCAACATCCCTTCATTGTCCAAAAAGGGAATCAATGGCGATATTTAGTGATGATGTGATTAGTGAGGCACGAGGAGGAGAATTATTATGGGATAAAAAGAAAGGAGAGGTGTCTCGGTGTTCGGCGTTGTTAACAAAAGACCATGGAGAGGAAGAGACAGAGCACTCAGTCATTTCGTTGCTGTCAGGCAGAAACCTCCGGAAATCTCCATATTCTAATTATTTGTGTTTTTTCGTTTTTGTTTTTGTTTCCCTACTTGATCATACTACAACAGCATCACATAAAAGCAGGGCTGTACGATATTATCGTACGATATTAGCATGAAAATGTAATATCGGAACATCAATATAGTATTTTTTGTATTATTTAATTATAAGTTACAGGAGTTCTTACTGTATGGTGTGTGTATAAAATGGGAGCTTACCATAATCACAATAATCCTTAATCATATTCCATCATATTCAAGGGCTTTTGGAGAGAAATGAGACAGACTCCAGTCACTTTCAAATTAGAGCACTGCAGAGGGCAGGTGTGTGTGTCTGTGTCCAGCTGACGCTCATTGACGCTCGTTAATGTTATAGGCATCAAGGCAATTATGCTTCTGCACTGTCAAATAGATGGGTTTCCTGTTTGTAAACATGAGAGGATGATGCGCGCGCAGTGGAGGGTTGAGCAGTAGAGGGCGCTATTACCCGCAGCAGCTCTAGTCAAATGTACATTCATAATAGAAATGGTCTTCACCGGGTTTAATGAAAGTAGATTAAATGATGCAGTTTGTAATATCTTCTTTACTCAATAAAAATGATTTGTCGGAAGTTGGATCTGTTTGTATATAATAGCAGCATTATGCCTATTATGCCTAAAATAGCAGCATTATGCCTATCTAAATCCCGAAAATAACAACAGAGTGAATGGCGCTTCCGGTTCGTTCTACCACCCGCATGCGCAGATTGCGCACTCTGCTCTGTGATGACGTCGCGCGGAAACCCATCTATAGGCAAGCTCATAGCGCAGCGAGTTGCCGCGCTATGAGCTTGTAGATCTGCTATTTTCTATTTTTTTTTAATCTTTGAATATATATATTTTAAGCGAACATTTGTAACTCAAATAGGTCCCTGGAACTAAATATTTTGAGATGGGGGTCCGCGGCCAAATACATATTATTTTAGGGGTCCTTGACATGAAAAAGTTTGAGAACCAAAAAACTGTTAGGATTCAGAAGACATTTGTAGAATCCCCAGAAGCAAAGATTTGAGTTAAAATATTTGCTTTAAAAAATATGTATTCAAAGATTTGCACACATTTTCAAGATAACACATTTTCAAGATATACAAGCTCATAGCGCGGCCGCGCTATGAGCTTGTATATCTGCTATTTGAATAGCCCAAAGCAATCTAAAATGACACAGATGCTTCCACCGTCTAAATGGGTTAAGCCTGGAACCAAGCCATCCAGGATCCTGATGTATGTGCCCAGTGGTGCAAAAAGCACTCAAAATCTTTACTTGAGTAAAAGTACCAATACAACAATTTTGAAATACTCTATTAGAAGTACAAGTCTGGTTTTCAAACTTTACTTCAGTAAAAGTACAAAAGTATTGGCATCAAAATATAGTTAAAGTACCAAAAGTAAAAGTACTCATTATGCACAAAGCGTTACGATGTGACGCGTTGTGCGGGTTAACAATACAGTTGAACTGAATTAAATGTAATGGAATTGAATTGAACTTCTTATTTTCCCGGGGTTGTCGGTCGGTCACTATGCTACAATCTCCTGGCATGTGTGTTCCTTCCTCTGGGTTATTATTGCGACAGCAGATTTAATTCAAAGGGGAAAAAAAGTTACATTGAAAGTGATATTGTCCCAAAAAAACTAAACAAAGAAAAATAACCATGGCGGGGTCTGTATTTCATCATCATAAAACCGAGATATCCGGCGTATCCCCCCTCTTCTCATTCCAGCCCATGGCCACCTCCAGCCAAGAGGTTAGTTTAAAAAATATGTATTCAAAGATTTGCACACATTTTCAAGATAACACATTTTCAAGATATACAAGCTCATAGCACGGCCGCGCTATGAGCTTGTATATCTGCTATTTGAATAGCCCAAAGCAATCTAAAATGACGCAGATGCTTCCCCCGTCTAAATGGGTTAAGCCTGGAACCAAGCCATCCAGGATCCTGATGTATGTGCCCAGTGGTGCAAAAAGCACTCAAAATCTTTACTTGAGTAAAAGTACCAATACAACAATTTTGAAATACTCTATTAGAAGTACAAGTCTGGTATTCAAACTTTACTTCAGTAAAAGTACAAAAGTATTGGCATCAAAATATAGTTAAAGTATCAAAAGTAAAAGTACTCATTATGCACAAAGCGTTACGATGTGACGCGTTGTGCGTTTGTAGATCGGCTATTTTCAAATAGCCAACTATATAGGCTATAGGGCTGAAGTGGTATGTTTTGTAATAATAATCCAAATCTACAAAAAAACTAGTAACCAAAGTTTTCAAATAATTGTAGTGGAGTAAAATATTTGTCTCTTGGATGGAGTGGAGTAGAAGTAAAAGTATTGAAAATGTAAAATACTCCAGTAAAGTAAAAGCTCCTCAAAATTGTACAGTAGCCTACTTGAGTACATGTACTTAGTTACTTTACACCACTGACTAGGCCTGCAAACACAGCTCAACAATACAACATATTCACTTCACATCACATCACACAACACAACACAACAATGCTTCATCCTGACTAGTTGTTGCTTTACCAAGTAAAATAAAAGTGAAATTAAACACGCATATTCCATCAATTCCTTTAATGCTAATTAGCTAAGCTAAGTCACCTGCAGAAACTCACCTCAGTTTGGTCAGATGGAGAAAATGTCTTGTCACGAGCGTGTTTTAGCAGCTTTCACCACTCTGGTAAACACTGACAACTCTACACAACGTTCATGTGGAGTAAAGTTGCATTATGAGTTGTTTATTTCCAAATTGTGCAGAGCTTGTAACAAACTGTGTCTGTGTGTGTGTGTGTGTGTGTGTGTGTGTGTGTGTGTGTGTAAGAGGGGGGGGGGGGGGGGATGACAATTGGAGGACTTATAAAGTCCGCCCCTCCCTCCCTGCTTCCTAGGGAGTGTGGAGCAATAACTAACTACCTCCCAGGGCAGGGACTCTCAAAGTGGGGGCTGGGTTTTAGGTATTTTCACTTTACTGGAGTCTTTACACATTTCAATACTTTTACTTCTACTCCACTACATCTCAGAGGAAAATATTGTACTTTTACTCCACTACAATTATTTGAAAACTTTAGTTACTAGTGACTTTGCACTTTTGCACTGCAGAGATTATTACATTATAAAACATACATTAACCACCTTAGCCCTATTTTATACATAGGCTATTAAAAAATAGCCTATCTACAAGCTCATAGTGCGGCAAAGAGTGCCACGCTATGAGCTTGTAGATCTGCTATTTTTTTTTAAATCACGTATGTTGCTATAATATCAGTGGTTATGTCCAAGGACCCTCAAAATTATATGTATTTGGCCGCGGACCCCCATCTCAAAATATGTTGTTCCAGGGACCCCCCAGAAGCAAAGATTTGATGAAAATGTTTCACTTTAGCAAAAGAAACACTTTTTCTTTCAATAAATCAGTACCACTGAACACCCTTTAACAAATATTGAACCAGTGAAAAGTATTAAAAAGCACTTCTGACTAAACCGCCTTTAAACCGCCTAACTCCATTGGATCCTCAAACTGTCGTTCAGACCACCTGACTCCAACTTTGGAGAGAGTTGTTTTTTCCATTATTGATTAGAATGACTGAGTCATGCAGAAACATCTCCACATGAATGGTCAAAAACCTCCTAACTCCACCTTGAGCTGCATGTATTTGGGTAAAGTTATGATAATATAAGGACACATTCAAGTATCTGACAATGCATGACGTCACCATACCAACTTTTTTTTATTTCCTGAAAAGTTATATTTTTGACATAGCTGGTTCCTGCCCGACAGCAGAGATATGCACAATATACACAAAAGGCATGCACACGCACACACCAACAACAAGCCATATTCATAACAGACACCAAGTTGTAGGTGGTTAGGGAGTACAGTAACAGTGGTGGAAAAAGTACTCACATTTTATACTTAAGTAAAAGTATCAATACTGCAATGTAGAAATTACTCTGTAAGTAAAAGTCCGGAACACAACATTGTTGGTATCAAAATGTACTTAAAGTACCAAAAGTAGAAAGTACTCATTATGCGGAATATCCCATTTCACAAGTTTTCAAATAAATAAAATGTGTAAAAATAGCAGATCTACAAGCTCACAATGTGTCGCGATGCAACGCATTGTGAGCTTGTAGATCAGCTATTTTCAAATGGGCGAAATGTATAGAGCCGAAGTGGTTAATGTACGGACAAGTACTGACATTTGGAAATTCTGAAGTAAAATAAAAAAAAGATGACTTAAGTACAGTAGGCTACTTGAGTAAATTGACTTAGTTTATTTTCCACCACTGTACTGTAACCTTGGGCAGTTTTCTTTACTCCAACAGTTATTTTGAATCATCCTCATAGGCAAAATCGTTCAAAATGTATAAAAATAAAAACCTACGGGATTTTTATAGCAAAAACTGCCAATCTATAAGCCCACAAGGCCTCACATTGCGAAGCGTTGGGAGCTTGTAGATCGGCTGTTTTCATGCATGCGACACCATCTATGCAACGGAGCATAAAATAGTGCTTACATGGTTAATGTCTCGGATGGCATTTGGCAATTTAATATACTTTGAGACAGTATTTAATAAGTTTCAGTGGAAGTCACACATTGCTATATGCTACATTGTTGTTATTAATGGCATCATTTGCAACAGTGACCTTTTCATTGTTATATTTCCATTTCATGCAGTCTGCTAGCAAGATAAATAATTGTTAACCTGGAATGTGTTCATTTCAGTCGACTCATCCCACAACTGCATAATGCATGTATAGCACTAGAAAAACCTCTAGAGTTCAACTCTGCGGGTTGAGGGGCTCGCTTCTTTTGGGCTTGTTTTCATAAACCTGGTTGCTTGTTTCTCGTGCACAATCTGGCAACGCTGATCCCGAATGTTGGTGTAGAAAACCGCACGGACAACCCGCGAAAGTACAAAGGCACGGTAACAAACACACACGTACACACACACGCGCGCACAACGTTGAAAGAAGGAAAAAGCAGCTATGAGTACCTTTTTGTGCGAAAGGGCAGTGGTGTCCGGTTGAGGTGGAGATGGAAACATTTCAATGGCCGCCGTTCGTTTTCGCTCGGCTCTACTCGGCTGCACTCGGCTGGAAAGGATCCGTATGACCGACCGTACACGACCGACCGCCGACCGTCGCGTATGCGCGGGACTCTCAATTGTATATTAGGATACATACTCTAGTCACAACAAGGGTAGCCTAGAGATGTGCATAGCTACAATTTGGAGGTATCTCAGAGGCAACTATCATACTTTTACTCCACTACAATAATTTTAAAACTTTAGTTACTAGTTACTTTGTAGATTTTGATTATTATTACAAAACACACATTAACCACTTCAGTCCTATATTTCGGCCATTTGAAAATAGCCGATCTACAAGTTCACAATGTGACGCGATGTGACGCTTTGTGAGCTTGTAGATCTGCTATTTTCAAAATATTTTTACACATTCTATTTATTTTTGTAACTAAAGTTTTCATCTCCTTCAGTCTTGTGCTCAAAGACATCACAAACACACATGGGAGCCCAAGCACCCACAAGGAAAGTGCCCTTGATTTTACTACTGAAGCGCCCGTTGAGCGGGGCCAGATTTACATAAATTTGATAGCGAACTCCACCCAGCACACACTGCGCAGCATATGCTGTAAAACTATTTGACCCACCCACTGAAGTTATAGCTTGAAAGAGAGACCAAAAAGACCTGACCAGTGGTGTAAAGTAACTAAGTGCATTTACTCAAGCACACAGTAGGCCTACTTAAGTACAATTTTGGTATGTTTTACTTTACTGGAGTATTTCCTATTTTCAATAATTTAAAATTAATAAATCAAAAGGATAGTTCACCCTCCAAAATTTCTTTTTTTTTCCTATCGATTAATCACCCCATGGAGACTTGAATTCATGGATACGTCTTAGTTTTTGTCTCATTCCTAAGCCAATGATTTGATGACCGGCAGCGTCCGCTGGTCATCAAATTATTGGCTTAGGAATGCGACAAAAACAAACAAAAATCCATGAATTCAATATTTTTTTGGGGGGGGTGAACTATCCCTTTAACACGGATGATGTTTGCAGTGTACCGTACAAACAAGACAGCCTCATTACCTTTACAGTTTTGCAGTCGTTTTGCGAGCCAACTAAAAATGAAGCTAATTATGAAGGTTTGTGTGTGATTACGAGACTAAGTTAGCACGTAATGTTCTCTGTTCTTGAAATCTCCTTTAACCGATTCAGACCGGGAACGCATCTGTGTCTCATCTTTACATTTCTTTGGCTATTCAAAAATAGCAGATCTACAAGCTCATAGCGCGGCACCGAGTGCCGTGCTATGAGCTAGTAGATCTGCTATGTTTTATTTTATTTGTGAGAATGTGTGCAAATAAATATTTTTAAAGTGAGCATTTGTAACTCAAATCTTTGCTTCTGGGTATTCTACACGTCTTCTAAATCATAATAGTCTTTTGGGGGAAAAAACTTAAGTTGCTATAATATCAGTGGTTCTCAAACTTTTTCATGTCAAGGACCCCCAAAATGATATGTATTTGGCCGCAGACCCCTATCTCAAAATATGTTGTACCAGGGACCCCCAGAAGCAAAGATTTGAGTACATCTTTTTCGCTTTTAACGTGTTCCTTCCACGCGCTACGTCCTACCGGGGAAACTCCCCCCTCTCAGGTGATAAGAAGCGGCCTGCTCCTTACTCCTCATGCATTGAAGGAAGCATGAATTCAGTTCGGGGCTCTCCCCAGGCTGGCAGAGGGAGAGTAGCGCCCATGATTACAGCTTAGGCATTGGCACTGGTTGAAAAAATAGGTTACAAAATTGTGGGATAAAAATGTTAAGAAAAAAGTTCGCTTTATGAGCACTATGAGCTTGTATATCTGCAATTTTTTAATAGCCAAAGAAGTCTAAAAATGAAACACAGATCCGTTCCCGGTCTTAAAGGGTTAACACAACGTCGACCGTAATGTGCACGTTCCACTGCTCCGGTAACAGTGTTAAATAAAAGGCTGATTCAGAGACAGATTCATTGTTCGGTTAATGAGCAAACAAAGTGGCTTATAACCCTCATTCATAACGCCACCTTGGCTTCATATTGATAATGGGTTATTCATCAGTGCCAATTTGCTATGCTAATCTCCCCCACTGAGCTTAGAGAGAAAATTAGCCTGAGAAATTAATCTTCTGTACTGAGTCCAGGTAATAATACTCGATTAAAAATAATAATACTATAAATAATGAAAAGAACCGGGTTGAAAAAGGACTCCTGGCCTGTGTTCTCACAGCAGGATATAAATGCCTTAAGCCTTTTAGACCGGGAAAGCATCTGTGTACTATTCAAAAATAGCAGATATACAAGCTCAGCTATGAGCTATAGCTACAAGCGCATAGCTATGAGCTTGTAGATCTGCTATGTTTGAAAAATCGTGAAAATGTGTGCAATTCATTGAATGTATATATGTTTTTAAAGCGAACATTTTTTACTCAAATCTTTGCTTCTGGGGGGTCCCTGGAACAACAGTTTGAGATGGGGGTCTGCGACCAAATACTTATCATTTTGGGGGGTCCTTGACGTGAAAAAAGTTTGAGAACCACTGATATTATAGCAACATAAGTAAAAAAAATATATAGTTAAGATATAGAACTGTAGAATCCCCAGAAGCAAAGATTTGAGTTAAAATGTTTGCTTTAAAAAAAGAAAATTTGCACAAAGTTTTGCACACATTTTAATTTTTTTTTAAAAACAGCAGATCTGCAAGCTCATAGCACGTTGCCGCACTATGGGCTGATATGTTTTATAGCCCAAAGACAGAGTACTCAATCCCAGTAGTTAAAGTATACAGTATACTCCTGGTCAAACGTTACTCAACTACAGGTGAAAGTTGTGATGTGTTGAGAGCTTTGAGATTCATTGATAATGTACTGTTGCCCCTTCCTAGAAATGTAGTGGAGTCAAAGGTACAGTGTTTGTTTCTAACATGTAGTTTAGTGAAAGTCTTAAGTATCCAAAAATACTCAAGCAAAGTGCAGAGTACTGTACTTGAGGATGTGGTACAAAATAGTACAAATACTGTGAAAGATTTGTAGGCCTTATCTGAAGAAAAGCTGAAAGGTCCAGGCAGATAATATTCCTCAAGTCAATGTATTGGGTAAAAACAGAGTAGGCCTACATTGGTTCCATGGAGTCATGACCTCCTACCGGCAGCCTCCCCGGCCAGGAGTGCACACACACTTCCTATATCTCAGTTTGGCTTGTTATATAGATGGGTTTCCGCGCGACGTCATCACAGAGCAGAGTGTGCAATCTGCGCATGCGCGGGGGAGAACGAACCGGAAGCGCCATTCACTCTCTTGTTATTTTCGGGATTTAGATAGGCATAATGCTGCTATTATAGGCATAATAGGCATAATGCTGCTATTATATACAAACAGATCCAACTTTCGACAAATCATTTTTATTGAGTAAAGAAGATATTACAAACTGCATCATTTAATCTACTTTCATTAAACCTGGTGAAGACCATTTATTTTCTGAATGTACAATGGCCAGAGCTGCTGCGGGTAATAGCGCCCTCTACAGGCTCATCCCGCCACTGCGCGCGCATCATCCTCTCATGTTTACAAACAGGAAACCCATCTATAGAGATGGCTTATGCATATAGATGTCCAGTGGTGGAAAAAGTACTATTTTCTTTTACTTAAGTAAAAGTATCAATACTGCAATGTAGAAATACTCTGTTTTAAGTAAAAGTCCGGAATTCAAAATTTACTCCAGTAAAAGTACACAAGTATTGGTATAAAAATGTACTTAAAGTACTAAAAGTTAAAGTACTCATTATGCAGAATGTCCCATTACAAGTTTTCAAATGTATGAAAATCTTTTGAAAATAGCAGATCTACAAGCTCGTGAGCTTGTAGATCGGCTATTTTCAAATGGCAAAATATATATAGGGGCTGTCATGGCAACAACTGGAGCGGAAGGCACAAGATCGAAGGGGATGGAGGAGTTTCATCAATGGCCTATGTTCCTCAGGGAATTTAAAGGCCTAAGTAAAAGTAAGTGTAGTGGTTAATGTATGTTTTGTAATAATAATCGAAATCTACAAAGTAACTAAAGTTTTCAAATTATTGTAGTGGAGTAAACATACAATATTTGCCTCTGAGATGTAGTGGAGTAGAAGTAAAATTACTGAAAATTGGAAATACTCCAGTAAAGTAGAAATACCTCAAAATTGTACTTAAAGGTAGGGTAAGTGATTTTCTTTGGTTAAAATAAGTGTTAAATAGCTCTATATTCTGATAGTACTCATTGCTATAGAGTGTTTGTTCAGTAAAAGGAGTCTCCTTGTCTCTCCAGCTCTTTATAAAACAGAAAATGCATTTTTGTTTCAGTTTCAGTTTCATTTTCAATGTTATCCAATCAGGATATAGAACTCAATCAGGATATAGATTAAACAAGTGAAATTGGAAGTGATGACACTAAGAAATGAGCATGTAAAATTGGAACTGGAACACTATAAAAATGAAGCTAAAAATGGGTACTTTCTCCTGATTGGCTGAGATTTTGACACCTACCGGAAAATGTATTTTCTGTTTATTAAAGAGCTGGAGAGACGGGGAGACTCCTGTTACTGGACAAACACTCTATAGCAATGATTACTATCAGAATATAGTGCTTTAACCTTTTAATAAAATACTTTTTGTTTTAACCAAAAAATATCACTTACCCTACCTTTAAGTACAGTACTTGAGTAAATGTACTTAGTTACTTTGCACCACTGTAGATGTCAAGGAAGGTTTTGAAAGGAAAAGACGTGCAGTCCTTTCTCTAGAGATGGGTCCACTTATGGGTGGCAAACCTCGCAACTGGCAGTTTGATGAAATACATTGCAGTGGATGGAGCCGGCTGCATGGACCAGCTCATGAACAAACATTATTTCTGAACGATTGCGACCTTTGTCATATAATCGGTTCAGGAATATAAAAGAAGACATATTCACAGGTTGTTTTCTAATCACTTGCTTTTCGATGTGCAAAGCACATCATTTTATTGAGGCAACTAAACAGCGGGCATCGTTTCTGTCTCAGAGGTATCAAAATGGAAATAAGACCGCAAGGACTTTTTTGGACGGACCTTTTAGTCAAAGTATTATACATGTAATTGTGCTGCATTTTTTGCCTAATAAAATATTCAACCAATTAATCAATACTTTGGCCGTTCAGAAACATACTTTGTGCTCTTTAGATACCTCTATAAAATGATACAGTGTACACATCGAAAAGCAACACAGCAGAAAACAATGTGTGAAAATGATGTCTTCTTTTATATCCCTGAACCGATTATATGACAAAGGTCGCAATCGTTCAGAAATAATGTTTGTTCATGAGGCTGGTCCTGCCGGCTCCATCCACTGCAATGTATTTCATCAAACTTCCGGTGCGAGGTTTGCCACCCATGAGTGTCATGTCAATATATCCAGAGAACGGACGGACTGCGCGTCTTTTCCCTTCAAAACCTTCCCTGGTAGATCTAGGGAAGAGAGGCGGGTCTGTTTGTGTGGATTAGTTGCTGATTTGTTTGATGTTGTTTGATCGTTGAAACATCATTGTCTGCAGGTGAGCGGCAGGAAGGCTGTTGCCCTGTTGGACTTAGCGTCTTCTAGGTTAAACACAGTGGTGTAAAGTAACTAAGTACATTTACTCAAGTACTGTACTTAAGTAAAATTTTGAGGTATTTTTACTTTACCGGAGCATTTCCAATTTTCAGCAATTTTACTTCTACTCCACTACATCTCAGAGACAAATATTGTACTTTTTATCCACTACAATTATTTGAAAACTTTAGTTACTAGCTACTTTGCAGATATATTACATTATAAAACATACATTAACCACTTTAGCCCTATTTTATACCTAGGATATTTGAAAATAGCCGATCTACAAGCTCACAGCGCGTCGCATCGCAACGCGTTGTGAGCTTGTAGATCTGCTATTTTCAAATATTTTAGTACTTCTACTTTTGGTACTTTAAGTACATTTTGATACCAATACTTTTGTACTTTTACTCAAGTAAATTTTTAATTCCGGACTTACTGTATACTTGTAACAGAGTAGGCTACTTCTACATTGCAGTATTGATACTTTTACTTAAGTAAAACATTTGAGTACTTTTTCCACCACTGGGTAAACAAAGGAATTCTAATTCTAATTCACACCCAGGCTTAAGGCCAGCAGCCATCTATCTCTTTGTCGATCGCTGAAGTTACAGTTAAAATGCTAATATCCAAGAAAAAAACATAATTTACTTTAGTACAGTACTCAAGTAACATACTTAGTTACTGTCCAGCACTAGAATGGAACGGCAAAGACGTTTCACCCGCAGAGAGAGAAAGAGAGAGGACCTGGGTAGATGGACATTAATGGCAGTGAACCATGGTGGGTTATGAAGATTGAGAGAAAGCAGGGGATTCAGAGTGCCTGGCTGGCGGTGTTAAATGTCCAGCAGGGCTGGACAGAAGCCTTTTTTTTTAGACAGGAGCGCTAATGAGGACAGACACAGGTACAGAGACTCAACCTCAAGAAATCGCAACCGCCTGTTGCCATAGAGACCGCGGTTATCACCTGATAAAGTGGGGAATAAGGCGTTTGCTGCAGTTTAACAGTCATTCAGGCCAGAGGCATCAGTTGAGGAAAAAAGACTATTGGATGGCAAAGGAAAGTAGGTGACCACTTACAGTAGATCTACAAGCTCATAACTCGTAGCATTGCGACATGTTGTGAGCTTGTAGATCTGCTATTTTTCGGCCATTTAAAAGACATGTTTGGAAATATGACACGATAGGGACACCGGGTTGAGAGTGATTAATTAATGCAGGGGTCTTCAACAGGGGGTCCTCAGAGTTACTACAGGGGGGCCACCAGATATTTGTGGGATAGGATTCTTTTTTTTTTTACATTAACCACTTTAACCCTAGCATCCCTATTCTGAGGAGAACATTAGCCAAACATAGCAGATCTACAAGCTCACAACGCCTCGCTCGCAACACCTCTGTTCTGTTGATGTCGCACAGAATTCTGATTATGTCGGAAACAATGGAAAAGTAAAAACACAAATAACTATGTTTATGCCGATTCTCTAGTGCAATCCTGCTAATATTTGAGTGTATTGGTGGATTCTGGAACCCACGCCAACCCCCCACACACTCTCTCTGTCACTGTTTATTATTATTATGTGTGTGTGTGTGTGTTTGTTTTTAGGTCTATATTTCTTCAATGCAGCAACTCTTGATACTTATTCTGCATAATCGTCACTGTCGGGTGGAAACCTTGTATATTCAAAACCGTAACTTTTTAGGATATGGAAAAAAATGACCTGTGTTCCAATGGAATGTACCGTAGTTATTATGTTTAATCACAAGCTCTTGTTAATAGTTTTCATCGTTTCAGTATTCATAAAACACACACACACCATTTCACTGTGGCTTTCAAAATGTATAAAAAGTACCCAATCCAAAAAAGCCTCACAACGCGTTATGAGCTTGTAGTGTAGACAGTGGTGGAAAAAGTACTCAAATTCTTTACTTAAGTAAAAGTACCAATATTGCAATATAGAAATAGGCCTACTCTGTTACAAGTAAAAGTCCAGAATTCAAAATGTACTTGTAGATCGGCTATTTTCAAATAGCCTAGGTATAAAATAGGGCTAAGGTGGTTAATGTTAATCATAATCATAATTTACATCTGAAAAGTAACTAAAGTGTTCAAATAATTGTAGTGGAGTAAAAGTACAATATTTGCCTCTGAGATGTAATGGAGTAGAAGTAAAAGCATTGGAAATTGGAAATACTCAAGTTAAGTACAAATACCTCAACATTGTACAGTACTTAAGTAAATGTACTTGTACTTTCCACCACTGCTTGTAGATAATATGTGCTACTTTTGCCGAGAAACTGTGGTACGATGAAATAGGGCGTCGATTGACGAAGAAATACAGAGAAAGTTGAAAAATGGAGATGCAAGGTTTTCTGGCCGACGACAGTGACAATATCATCCTGCAGTGCCTCCTCGTTTTCAAACTGTGCAACAGAAACTGCCCTGAACATCCCAGGAAGACTCTATAACAACAGCGGGGGGGGCGCTAGCGTGACTGTCATATAGACGGGGGAAAAAAACTGGAAAAACTAGGTTGCTCCTGAGAGTAAAGAAGAAGAAGGAAAAAAAAGCCCCCAACGTTGAAGCTTGAAAAGTTTGGTGTGAATCTGCGGAGACCCAGAAAATAATGCTTCTCCCAGGACCCCACCCCCCACACACACACACACACATTCCCCCCCAAGATCCAGTAGCACTACAGTACCTTCTATCTGCCCTCGCACTCCACTTCCCTCTCATAATCCATTAAGGACCGGGAACGCATCTGTGTCATGTTAGGATTTGGCCAAGTCTTTGGTCGTTCAAAAAATAGCAGATCTACAAGCTCATAGTGTGGCACCAAATGCCGTGCTATGAGCTTTTTTTTTAATTGTGAAAATGTGTGCACATTTTTTTTTAACTCAAATCTTTGCTTCTGGGGGTCCCTGGAAAAACATTCTGAGATGGGGGGTCCGCGGGCATATCATTCTGGGGGTCCTTGACATGAAAAAGTTTGAGAACCACTTACAGCAACATAGTTTTTTTTTAAAAACTGTTAGGATTTAGAAGACATTTTGTAGAATCCCCAGGAGCAAAGATTTGAGTAAAAAATGTTTGCTTTAAAAAATATACATATTCATGCCGCGCTATGAGCTTGTAGATCTGCTATTTTTGTAATAGCCAAAGAAATATTAAAATGACACACAGATGCGTCCCCGGTCTTAATGGGATAAACAGTGCTGCTTCACAGTTAATGGCATCCTGGGGGAGGGATAGGCAACAGACTATAGTGGGCGCGATAGTCCATTCCCTCGCAAGCCTCGTCTCGTTGTAAATTCACGCAGCGTTCTCTGCGGGCGGATAAAAAAGATGCATAACACACAGCCTCTGCAGGATGGCAACAACAATAGGCAATTGAGTTACTGCGGCGGTTCAAATTTGTGGCGCCCCGGAAGTTTTTTTTTTTTTTTTGCTGCGTGAATGAAGCTACTTTAACCAATTCAATCCGGTAACGCATCTGTGTCATTTTGGATTTCTTTGGCAATTTTTGGGAAAAATCTTGAAAATGTGTGCAAATCTATATCTATATATTCTTTTTTAAGCATAACATTTTTTATTTTTTTTTCTAAATTTTTATCCCACGATTTTGTAACCCCATTTTTTTTTTACACCCAGTGCCAATTGTCTATGTAATCCTGGGCACTACCTTCCCTCTGCCAACCTGGGGAGGCCAGGGCCGAGCTCATGCCTCCTTCAATGCATGAGAGCCAACTGACCTTCTTGTCACCTGACAGGGGAGAGTTTTCCTGGTTGGACGTAGCGCGTGGAAGGAACACGTTATTCCAACCAGTTCCCTTCCCCTCCATCAGGCGCCCCGGCTGGCCAGGGGGAGGCAGTATAGTGACCAGGATTACTGCATGTTTTTGTGAGGGTACCTACACTAGGAGACACGGGGAGAACATGCAAACTCCACACAGAAAGGCCCTTTCGCCAACCCCACCTAGGGTATGGGCACTGATGACGCGGAGGAGAGAACACACCCCCAGCACCCACAGCGTCCCCTGCGGGAATCGAACCCAGGACCTTCTAGCTGTGAGGCGACAGCACTACCGACTGTGCCACCGTGCCCCCAGCATAACATTTTTAACTCAAAATAAATATTTGCTTCTCGGGGTCCCTGGAACGAAACATTTTTAGATGGGAGTCCGTGGCCAAATACATATAATTTTGGGGGTCCTTGACATGAAAAAGTTTGAAAACCACTGATATAGCAACAAAGACTATTTTCGGAAAACTTTCAGAAGACATTTGTTCTCGGATTGAATGGGTTAAGATGACACTTTTCCGTTTCTAAGACACTGTAGGGGGTTTTGGGCTGACAAAATAAACTTGTTTAGTAGCAGCAAACTACTGTATCATTGTAACAAAACACATACTTTGAACTTTACTGCAAGTGAGGACTGCCTGACACTACGACAAAGTGCTGTCATATTACAGTGTGTTCTTTTTGTTTTTGTTTTTTGTTTGTACACGTACTGAAATACTGTTCCTTAACTCTCTCACTGCCAGACTTATTTCTGGCTGTGTTTGCCTACTGCCAGCGATTTTTTAATTTTCGTACCTTTTTCAATTAGTCAAAGAATAATTATCTCCAGTATGATCGATCCCCTGATGGTTGCTAATCACTAAGGGTTTCACTGTGTGGTTTCACAAATGTCAACGAGGTCATCGCGACCTCTTGACATTAATTGTCTGCCTTTGAAAACAACTTGTCTGGGACAAAAATACATAGTGAAAAAATAGTACACAGGAGCCGAGATACAGCCTTTTTAAGTAATAAGTTAAATAAGAAGCGAATGGAGCAGCAAATCTTCAGATCATGATATATTGGGTTCTGAACGTTTTTTTTTTACAAAAAAAAATATAATGTTATAAATTGTTCTTGTCAGCCAGGGCGTTATGACAATGACTCGTTATAACTTGTTCTTGGCAGCCAGAGAGTTTTAATAACAGAATTGCTCCTTTTATTTCACTGGCTGCCTCACATTTTGACCTACATATCACTTACAAATGTCTCTTGGCACACTATTTACAGTGGAAAGGTTTCTCTCCGGTGTGGAGACGCTGGTGTCTCTTCAGGTGAACTAACCTACTGAAACTCTTGCCACATTGTTTACAGTGGAAAGGTTTTTCTCCTGTGTGGATACGATGGTGTCTCTGCAGATCACTTAATTGACTGAAACTCTTGCCACATTGTTTACAGAGGAAAGTTTTTTCTCCTGTGTGGATACGATGGTGTCTCTTCATATTATTTAAGTGACTGAAACTCTTGCCACATTGTTTACAGAGGAAAGTTTTTTCTCCTGTGTGGATACGATGGTGTCCCTTCAGATCATTTAATTGACTGAAACTCTTTCCACATTGTTCACAGAGGAAAGGTTTTTCTCCTGTGTGGATACGATGGTGTCTCTTCAGATTATTTAATTGACTGAAGCTCTTGTCGCACTGTTTACAGTGGAAAGGTTTTTCTCCTGTGTGGATTCGCTGGTGACTCTTCAGGTGATCTAACCTATTGAAACGCTCGTCACACTGTTTACAGTGGAAATGTTTTTTTTCAGTGTGGACATGTTGGTGTACATTCAATTCACCTAAAGTGAGGCTCTTATCACACGGTTTACATATGTGGGTGTCCTTTCCTGTGCAAATCAGCTGTTGTTTCTTTAGTTGTTCCCCAAGCTGAGTTGAAGTCTTGCTCAACTGTTGATGACTGTAAGATCTTGTTGTTTCGTCTGTGTCTCCTTGTTTCTGGCTGGTTAAAGAGCTGGTTATTGGCTGACAGCCGGTGGCTGATGGGATCCGTCCATTCCTCAGCATTTGGGTCTGGGAAGATCGGGACGTTGCTTCTTCCATGAGCGGTTCGTCAAAGCTGCCTCTAGACATGGACTGTGATGTGGGCAGTGTGTAGGTCTATGGGAGTGGAAGATTTGTCCTCCTGGAAGTTTATGCTCTCTATCTCTGGGTTCTCTCTGACCTTACTCTCACTTCTCTCTAGGTGGTACGGATATGAAGTGAGAAGTGCAAAGGCATATTCACACCTTTATATGGGTTGACCAGAGCTCTGCTCTGATGTCACACACAACACAAACTGTTTCCATGTACGCTCACTGCTCAACAACACAGCTCAAACGTGTGCAGGGAAACGAGGGAGAGACTGTCGCAAAAAAAACTACTTTTCAGCGATTAGGACATTAAGTTTCAGAGTAAAAAAAGAAAAGGGTACATCTAGTGCCAGTGCTTCTTACCATGTACGCTGATATGTTGCGTGCTGTAGAAGCCATGACGAGGACGCGCACGTAAACAAAGGCTGCGTGCACAACGGTGGAGGGTCCCGTCTATCGCCTGGAATATTTCTAACGCGATCCGCCATTGCAGAGTGATCGCCCATCGAAAACGTCTCGTTTCTACCACGTTAAAAAGAAATGGAGATATGAAGCTTTTTCTCAAGGAGTTAGAATGGGAGAGGACGAGAGGAAGTGTTTTTGTCATGGATCCAAATCCGGCCTTTCCATTTTAGAGACTCCGTGCATGATCCTAAAATTGCGTTAGGGCGCCCCGTGTGGAAAAAATATATTACAAACATAAATTGGCTAAAACGGTCCGGACCGTTTATGGCACACAATGTGTTAAACATTAGCATTTAATCTCTGCATAAAGATTTAAGGATGTTTTGCTTATAACAATTACAAGAAGAGTTCCTTTCTACAGTCATGGAGCATTTTGTTGGGACTTGTCTGACGGAAATAACTTTTAATGAGCTCCTGCTACGAGTGGTAGGACAACAACAGCGTCAGGTATAATCATTATGCTCATTCATTAATCCGATGGTGTCGCCCGCCGAATATAGAAGATCTACAGGCTCCCAATGTGTCGTGATGCTTGTGGATCGGCTGTTTTTGGTGAGAAACACCAGCTGGATTTACTCGCGGGTCGCAGGGAACTCCGCAAGTGATTTATTTTTGCAAAAACGATAAATTGTGGTCCATAAAGTCGTTTCGAACCGTGTAGAGCGAACCGTACGGTTCGGTTTTAAACCGAAAACCGCTGCACCACTGCACCACCGATGCACAACCGCTGCACCACCGCTGTGTGGATACAGTGATGTACAATACAACTTGTATAGCATAGGTCTAAACATGCCTTAAGCTAGGGGTCTTCAATGTTTTCCAGACCAAGGACCCCTAAGCTGAGAGAGAGATGAAGTAGGGAGCCCCACTACACTGATCCAGATTAAACTTTTTCTAAACTTTTTTTTTATAGATTTCATAGATAGCTTCATAGACTTGTTTGACAGCAGAAATTATTATTCCTATCACACAAAGATTTGGCGGCCCCCCATTGGTAACTATGAGGACCCCCCAGAGGTCCCGGGCACCCGGTTGAAGAGTCCTGCCAGGGATATAAGGGAAATAGAATGCCGATGCTCCGGATAAATGTAATAAAAGAAGAAACAAAAACATGGTTATGGGATTATCCTTTTCTTATAAAGGGTTATTTCACCTTAAAAAAAAAATGTGGGTCATTTTATTGTCCACTCAAGCTTTTGTGAGCCCCCAGACAGTTTTTAAGTTGCTTGATTCAGTATTTAGATATTTGATATTCATGTTATCAGACACGCCCCCTTCCTATTCAAACCCATTATAACTTCAAATTCCATTTGCAACATGTTAGATTAATTGACTACACCCGTCCTTGGTTCTGGTGACTCATCCTGCCCTCCTAATACGTGAGGGGGACATGTTTTTTCGATTACTTTTTTCATTTATTTTATTATTTATTTATTTTTTGTATTAAATGCTGTGAAAGCCTGACTGTTCAAACTGGGGTATTTTTTGGGATAGAAGAGAGGTAAGGAAGACCAAAAACACGCAATAAAGGAAAAGTTAAAATGTATGGTGTAGTCCCTTTAATAACATAATTGCTCCTTGTATTTCACTGGCTGCCTCACATTTTCATCTAGAAATCACTTACAAATGTCTCTTGGCACACTATTTACTGTGGAAAAGTTTCTCACCGGTGTGGAGACGTTGGTGAGTCTTCAGACTGTCTAGCCTACTGAAACATTTGTGACACTGTTTACAGAGGTAAGGTTTTTCTCCTGTGTGCATACACTGGTGTCTCTTCAGATCACCTAACTGACTGAAACTCTTGTCACAATGTTTACAGAGGAAAGGTTTTTCTCCTGTGTGGATAAGCTGGTGTGTCTTCAGATTACCTAACTGACTGAAACTCTTGTCACACTGTTTACAGAGGAAAGGTTTTTCTCCTGTGTGGATGCGCTGGTGTGTCTTCAGATGATCTAACACATTGAAACGCTTGTCACATTGCTTACAGAGGAAAGGTTTTTCTCCTGTGTGGATACGCTGGTGTCTCTTTAGACTAGCCAACTCACTGAAACATTTGTGACACTGTTTACAGAGGAAAGGTTTTTCTCCTGTGTGGATTTGTTGGTGACTCTTCAGTTGAAATAACCCATTGAAACTCCTATCACACTGTTTACAGAAGAAAGGTTTTTCTCCTGTGTGGATAAGATGGTGTCTCTTTAGACCAGCCAACTCACTGAAACATATGTGACATTGTTTACAGAGGAAAGGTTTTTCTCCTGTGTGGATTCGTTGGTGTCTCTTCAGGTTATCCAACCTATCGAAGCTCTTGTCACACTCTTTACAGTGGAAACGTTTTTCTCCAGTGTGGACACGTTGGTGTCTCTTCAGGTGAACTAACCTACTGAAACTCTTGCCACATTGTTTACAGAGGAAAGGTTTTTCTCCTGTGTGGATACGATGGTGTCTCTTCAGATCATCTACTTGACTGAAACTCTTGCCACATTGTTTACAGAGGAAAGGTTTTTCTCCTGTGTGGATACGATGGTGTCTCTTCAGATTATTTAAGTGACTGAAACTCTTGCCACATTGTTTACAGAGGAACGTTTTTTCTCCTGTGTGGATACGATGGTGTCCCTTCAGATCATTTAATTGACTGAAACTCTTGCCACATTGTTCACAGAGGAAAGGTTTTTCTCCTGTGTGGATACGATGGTGTCTCTTCAGATTATTTAATTGACTGAAGCTCTTGTCGCACTGTTTACAGTGGAAAGGTTTTTCTCCTGTGTGGATTCGCTGGTGACTCTTCAGGTGATCTAACCTATTGAAACGCTCGTCACACTGTTTACAGTGGAAATGTTTTTTTTCAGTGTGGACATGTTGGTGTACCTTCAATTCACCTAAAGTGAGGCTCTTATCACACGGTTTACATATGTGGGTGTCCTTTCCTGTGGAAATCAGCTGTTGTTTCTTTAGTTGTTCCCCAAGCTGAGTTGAAGTCTTGCTCAACTGTTGATGACTGTAAGATCTTGTTGTTTCGTCTGTGTCTCCTTGTTTCTGGCTGGTTAAAGAGCTGGTTATTGGCTGACAGCCGGTGGCTGATGGGATCCGTCCATTCCTCAGCATTTGGGTCTGGGAAGATCGGGACGTCGCTTCTTCCATGAGCGGTTCGTCAAAGCTGCCTCTAGACATGGACTGTGATGTGGACAGTGTGTAGGTCTATGGGAGTGGAAGATTTGCCCTCCTGGAAGTTTATGCTCTCTATCTCTGGGTTCTCTCTGACCTTACTCTCACTTCTCTCTAGGTGGTACGGATATGAAGTGAGAAGTGCAAAGGCATCTTCACACCTTTATATGGGTTGACCAGAGCTCTGCTCTGATGTCACACACAACACAAACTGTTTCCATGTACGCTCACTGCTCAACAACACAGCTAAAACGTGTGCAGGGAAACTTTTCAGCAATTAGGACATTAAGTTTCAGAGTAAAAAAAAGAAAAGGGTACATCTAGTGACAGTGCTTCTTACCATGTACGCTGATATGTTGCGTGCTGTAGAAGCCATGACGAGGACGCGCACGTAAACAAAGGCTGCGTGCACAACGGTGGAGGGTCCCGTCTATCGCCTGGAATATTTCTAACGCGATCCGCCATTGCAGAGTGATCGCCCATCGAAAACGTGTCGTTTCTACCACGTTAAAAAGAAATGGAGATATGAAGCTTTTTCTCAAGGAGTTAGAATGGGAGAGGACGAGAGGAAGTGTTTTTGGATCGTTTTTGGCACACAATGTGTTAAACATTAGCATTTAATCTCCGCATAAAGATTTAAGGATGTTTTGCTTATAACAAATACAAGAAGAGTTCCTATCTACAGTCATGGAGTATTTTGTTGGGACTTGTCTGACGGAAATAACTTTTAATGAGCTCCTGCTACGAGTGGTAGGACAACAACAGCGTCAGGTATAATCATTATGCTCATTCATTAATCCGATGGTGTCGCCCGCCGAATATAGAAGATCTACAGGCTCTGCAGGGAAACGCGGGAGAGACTGTCGCAAAAAAACAAACGACTTTACGAAAATTAAACATTAGCATTTAATCTCTGCATAAAGATTAAAGGATGTTTTGCTTATAACGATTACAAGAAGAGTTCCTATCTACAGTCATGGAGTATTTTGTTGGGACTTAATTGTCTGACGGAAATAACTTTTAATGAGCTCCTGCTACGAGTGGTAGGACAACAACAGCGTCAGGTATAATCATTATTCTCATTCATTAATCCGATGGTGTCGCCCGCCGAATATAGACGATCTGCAGGCTCCCAATGTGTCGTGATGCTTGTGGATCGGCTGTTTTTGGTGAGAAACACCAGCTGGATTTACTCGCGGGTCGCAGGGAACTCCGCAAGTGATTTATTTTTGCAAAACGTTAAATTGTGGTCCATAAAGTCGTTTTGAACCGTGTAGAGCGAACCGTACGGTCCGGTTTTAAACCGAAAACCGCTGCACCACTAGTGTAGTGTGGATAAAGTCATGTACAATACAACTTGTATATCATGTCTAAACTTGCCTTAAGCTAACGGTCTTCAATGTTTTCCAGACCAAGGACCCCTTAGCTGAGAGAGAGATGAAGTAGGGACCCTACTACACTGTTCCAGATTAAACTTTTTCTAAACTTTTTCATAGATTGCATAGATAGCTTCATAGACTTGTTTGACAGCAGAAATTATTATTCCTATCACACAAAGATTTGGCGGCCCCCCTTTGGTAACTCTGAGGACCCCCTAGGGGTCCCAGGCACCCTGTTGAAGAGTCCTGCCAGGGATATAAGGAAAATAGAATGCAGATGCTCCCGATAAATGTAAAAAAAAAGAAGAAACAAGAACATGGTTATGGGATTTTCCCTTTCTTATAAAGGGATATTTCACACAAAAAAATTGGGTCATTTTATCGTCTACTCAAGCTTTTGTGAGCCCCCCAGAAAGTTTTTAAGTTGCTTGATTCAGTATTTAGATATTTGATATTCATGTTATCAGACACGACCCCTTCCTATTCAAACCCATTATAACTCCATTTGTAACATGTTAGATTAATTGACTACACCCGTCCTTGGTTCTGGTGACTCATCCTGCCCTCCTAATACGTGAGGGGGGCATGTTTTTTCGATTACTTTTTTTCATTTATTTTATAAGAAAATGTTTTTGTATTAAAAAAAAATCATTTTCCCCAAAAAAAAATTTAAAATACGTGAAAAAAAATAGTTCGTCTCCTCACGTATTAGAAGGACAATATCAGTCACCAGAACCAAGGACGGGTGTTTCTGATGAATCTAACATGGTTAAAGTAGAGTTTGAAGTTACAATGGGTTTGTAAAGGAAGGGGGCGTGTCTGATAAAATGAATACCACCTATCTAAATACTGAATCAAGCAACTTAAAAACTGTCTGGGGGGCTCACAAAAGCCTGAGTAGACGATTTTTTTAAAGTGAAATATGCCTTTAATCTCCTCCACACGCTGCTGATTACGTGTCCATCACAGTCATTCACGATCCACATGGGCCGATATTATCACTTAAGCCTTGTGTGAAGAGAAAGTCTGTCAGACCCCGACCCCCCATCAACCACAACAGGACGGCTGAATGAAGACACATGCTTTGCTACTCAAAACCAGATGCAGTCACTACTAGACTACATCCATTCATGTAATTAAACATAAAGGGCTTACATCGGCGAGATGGTTAAGAAGAAAAATACATACATGAAAGACCAGCGAGAGAAAGCTAGCGTTTAATTGATTCCAAGGTGGTAGTGATGTGCGGGTCGGGTTTTTTCATGACCCACCCCGCCCCGCCACGGAACCTAACCCGCCTCAACCCGCCCCGCGAACCCATATATAAATCTATGGCTCAACCCGCCCCGCGACCAGCGGTAAAAAAAAAAAAAGGTAAAATCATGAAGGAAAATAATCTTCAAGTATACACCCCAAGTGTATTCAAACTGTTTTATTGTTATTATTCTTATTCTTATTAGGAATAAAGACAAAACAAGAGCATGTGATTTTTTATTTTTTTTTGCGTGTGAGAGCGGCTGACCCGCTCACCCGTAGCCCGCATAATTGCCTCTGAAATCCTGACTCGACCCACCCGCGCCGCGGGTTGACCCGCGGGTCCCGCGGGTTACGGGTCGGCCCGCTCATCACTACAAGGTGGGGATCTTCCCGACAGGAAACACCATCACAGACTGCGTCTCTTTGAGGAAGACTATTAATAGTACCAGGCGACAAAATAAATGTCACAAAATGTGTCCATATGGATATTATGACGATAATATTGTAGTGACAATAATATACATTTTCTTTTAGATTTTTCAAAACAATAGGAAGCTCACAATGAGTCGCAATGTGACCCGTTGTGAGCTTGTACATTGCCTATTTTCACAAATCTTTGATTTAGCTTAAGTGACTATCACTACATGTAGTCTGATATCTATAGTCTCATATCAGGATATGACAATTTATTCAATGCTTATGAGAGTAGCTAATCACCATATAATTTTCTCCATTCTGCCCTCTGAACACACATCAAGTGCTGTTGTGAACACGAGCAACTGTCTTCTACTCTCATTTAGGTGGCGTCAGTGGGGAACTGATGATATTCATTACTTTAACCCATTTAGACCTGATCGAGGCCGATTCTTAATTTGTTTTTAAATCAAAACAGTTTTCTGAAAAACCTTATGTTGCTGTATAAAGTGGTGGTCAAAAACCTTTTCATGTCAAGGACCCCAAAAATGATATGCAGCCGCCGACCCCCCATCTCAAAATATTCTCAAAGATTAGCTCATTTTCACGATAAAAAAAATTGTGGCACGAAGTGAGGCACTAAGTGCTTGTAGATCTTCTATTTTTGAATAGCCAAAGTGAAAAATTATGTTTTGGTTGAAAATTGTAATGACAAAGATGCTTTCCCGGTGTTAATGGGTTAATGGAAAGAACAACTTGACTTTGGCTGCCATGGTTTCAGCGCATAATATACTGTCGGGCTGATGAGATGACTCACTCGGCGTCAAAGAGGATCTGACAAGTGATAGCCACTCTGTACAGTTTGGAATTAAAATGCAATTTGGCCCATGACATTGACATGCTTTCTCTGACATTATCCTGCTCATTCTGGTAAGCTAAGAACATCTAATAATGGAGTCCAGTCGAGACAGAGTGACTCACAGACAACAGTCAGCAGCAGTGAACAGATTTTCCGGCAAGAGCTGAATAAAAAAAAAAAATGACTCACTTGACTGACAATTTCCTTGCCAGCATTGTCATGGCATAATTAAAAGGACTACAGTGGTGTCAATACATGCCATTGTCTATTCACATCTTCGGCCATACAATGGCACATAATTATAGAACATTTCCCCCCCATTAATGGCTCATACAGTACACTAAGAGACGCTTGTTCAAAGGTATACTTTGGAAAATGCCAGATCCTCGGTATGATCATTTAACTCCAGCTCATTGTCATGGCATTCACATGGATTAAAAGACAAAAAGATTATAATAATCACACTGGAAAGTTTTGTCAAGCCAACTCCCAATCTGTGATTTGTGAAACAGCGTGAAAGGACCCCCCGCCCCCTTTTACTCTAAGTAAAAGTATCAATACTGCGATGTAGAAATACTCTGTTACAAGTAAAAGTCCGGAATTCTAAATTTGCTTGAGTAAAAGTACAACAGTACTGTAATACCAACAGTACCAACAGTATTGGTAATTATTTTTACTAAAGGTACCAAAAGTTGAAATTATGCAGTGGCCGAAATATACAGTATATAGGGCTGAAATAGGTAATGTAATAATAATCAAAATCTACAAAGTAACTAGTCACTTAAGTTTTCAAATAATTGTAATGGAGTAAAAGTACAATATTTGCCTCTGAGATGTAGTGGAGTAGAAGTAAACATATACAGTAGCAAATTGGAAATACTCAGGTAAAGTCAAAATACCTCAAAACTGTAATTAAGTACAGTTTTTGATTACATGTACTTAGTTACTTTACACCACTGGTATATAGACCATTCTAAACCCAGAGTTAGTCAAGAAAAAGTCATGTTGGACTCCGTGGAAATCCTGTAATCAATTGTGGTTACTGAGAACCTTAATCCATGTTTCCCTCAGGTGTGTGTGTTGCCTATAGTGATCACGACTGACACTCTCAAAGTCAAACTGAGAAAGTATAGAGTTTGTTTGAGGGTTCCTTTACAGTGTTCCTATATAGTCTCCTTCCGTATACTCAGGTGCTTCAACATCTGGAGTGTCCCCTGGATGTCTGAGGGGCTCCAGATGTTCTGGCTAAACCGATCCAGATGATGTCCCACTGGTCTCCGGTGGGAGAGAAATACCCCGTTTTCCCTAGATCGCCCCTGAGGGAAGAATCTGTTCCACATACACAAAATGTTAAGCGAGAACTAATTAATACCGCACAATGTTGTAAATCGATTATCTTAAAAAGTTACAAACTGCTGTATGGCATGTTTTTTGTTTTATGTTTTTTTTTTTTAGGTCTACTGTACCGTTAGCCCTTTAAGACCGGGAACGCATCTGTGTCATTTCTTTGGGCTATTCAAAAATAGCAGATTTACAAGCTCATAGCACGGCACAGAGTGCCGCGCTATGAGCATGTAGATCTGCAATTCTTTTGAAAAATCGTGAATATTTGTGCAAATCTTTGAATATGTATGTATTTTTAAGCAAACATTTTTAACTCTGTTACAACTTCTGGGGGTCCCGGGAACAAAATATTTTGAGATGGGGGTCCAAGGCCAAATACGTATCATTTTGGGTGGTCCTTGACATGAAAAAGTTTGGGAACCACTGATATTATAGCAACAAAAAAAAATAACAAAATAAATATATATATATATATATATATATGTATATATATACATATATATATACACATATATATATATATATATATATATATATATATATATATATATATATATATATATATATATATCACCCGCGCTATGAGCTTGTAGATCTGCTATTTTTGAATTGCCAAATAAATCTTAAAATGACACAGAGATGCGTTCCCGGTCTTGCTGGGTTAAGCTGCTTGGAAGTGAGGCATTGTTTTTTTTGCATGGTGAAGGGGGGATTTAGCAGTTAATTGGCTCCCTGTGAGTTGTTGGGAAGATGGAAGCTGAACATGTGCTTTGCCTGCTTGGTTCCATTAGCTTAATGGTCCATTTGTTCCTGTGTTGTGCTGAGGTGAGCACAGACAAGGTCTAGGTAACACTACTATATTCCGCTCGCAGGCAATGGCCACAACAATTCAGGGTAATCCCTCCTTCCCAACGCTGTCATCAGGCCCTCATACTGTAGGCTACTCGTTCTGCAAATGGTGGAGAAAAAAAAGTGTGAAGTTAAAAAAGTAGGTCTGAGTGATTAAAAACTTGGGAAGAGACAGGACCACGATGAGGCAAGATTCTGTACTATCACTGAAATATGTTACTTAATTAACCCATTAAGACCAGGAACGCATATGTGTGTCAAAGAAATCTAAAAATGATTACACAGATGCGTTCCCGGTCTTCAAGAGTTAACCACTTCTACTTCAAGCTGTTCAAAAATTGCTGATCTACAAGGTCATTGTGTCATTTATTTTTAATTTTTAAATAAGAACAGAATATGTTATAATATATACTGATACTGATCATGATACTGACCACGATACTGACATGATACTGACATGATACTGACATGATACTGACCATGATACTAACCATGATACTGACATGATACTGACATGATACTGACATGATACTAACCATGATACTAACATGATACTGACATGATACTGACTATGATACTAACCATGATACTAACATGATACTAACCATGATACTGACCATGATACTGACCATGATACTGACATGATACTGACCAAGATACTGACCATGATACTGACATGATACTGACCATGATACTGACCATGATACTGACCATGATACTGACCATGATACTGACCATGATACTGATATGATACTGACCATGATACTGACCATGATACTGATATGATACTGACCATGATACTGAACATGATACTGACCATGATACTGATATGATACTGATATGATACTGACCATGATACTGACCATGATACTGACCATGATACTGACATGACACCATGATACTGACCATGATACTGCCATGATACTAACATGATACTAACATGATACTGACATGATACTGACCATGATACTGACCATGATACTGACCATGATACTGACCATGATACTGACATGATACTGACCATGATACTGACCATGATACTGACCATGATACTGACCATGATACTGACCATGATATTGACCATGATACTGATATGATACTGATATGATACTGACCATGATACTGACCATGATACTGACCATGATACTGACATGATACTGACCATGATACTGATATGATACTGATATGATACTGACCATGATACTGACCATGATATTGACCATGATACTGACCATGATACTGACCATGAAACTAACCATGATACTGATATGATACTGACCATGATATTGACCATGATACTGACCATGATACTGATATGATACTGACCATGATACTAACCATGATACTGACCATGATACTGACCATGATACTGACATGATACTGACCATGATACTGATATGATACTGACCATGATATTGACCATGATACTGACCATGATACTAACCATGATACTGACCATGATACTGACATGATACTGACATGATACTGACCTGATACTGACCATTATACTTGACATCATACTGACCACTATACTGACATGATGCTAACTAGTGGTTAAAGCAGCATCATTTACATGTACTACAATATGTATCATAATATGATATGATATGATTTTGGGGATGTTTTCAAAGCATATTATGCTTTGAAAACATCCCCAAAACCCTTGAGTGTATAGTTTTAAGGGGACATACAGCATGTGGGGGTGTGCAACCAAATAAGAAAAGATAAGATGAGGATAAGATACGAATCATTGTTATCTAAAAATGTCTTTGTTATCTAAAATTGTATCTTCTTTATGGCTTCCTGTAGCTGCATAAAAGCAATTTCCAAAGCTCTCTCTGAGAATAAGGTATTTGGTGAGGTTATGAGGCTATACCATCACAGACAAGCGTCACGATGAATGTTTGAGGTTTTGAACTTGATGGTGGCGGTAGTAAAATATGCTGGGCATGTCTATGATAATGGTTTTATAGCGTCATTCACCCCTTGTGAATGCGTGGGCTACAGTCACTGGAGAGTTATGTGTGCCATCAAATCAAATGCCAAAAACAAACCCTTGTAATCTGCGAATGCACACACAGCCTGATGGCTCGTTTAACCCATTAGGACCGGGAACGCATCTGTGTCATTTTTAGATTTCTTTGGCTATTAAATAGCAGATCTACAAGCTCATAGAGCGACACTCGAGCTTGTAGATCTGCAAATTATATAATTTTTTTAATCGTGAAAATGTGTACAAATCTTTGAATATATATATGTTATAAAGCAATCTGGGGGGAACATATTTTGAGATGGGGAGAAGTTTTAGAACCACTGAAATAGCATTTAGGATTTAGAAGACATTTGTAGAATCCCCTGAAGCAAAAAATGTTCACATTCAAAGATTTGCACACATTTTCATGATTTTTCTAAAATAGCAGATCTACAAGCTCATAGCGTAGTAGATATGCTATTTTTGAATGGCCAAATAAATCTAAAAATTACACGCCTGTTTTCCCGGTCTTAAGGGGTTAAAGATATTGAAGGCTAATGTCGCAAAGCCCTGCCATGTCTGAAAAATGAAATGCCATAAGAAGATAAAGAGACGCATTAAGGAACATCACTGTGTTCTTTATTAAGAATCGAGGCCTAGAGGTCAGAAACCCGGGTGCTATTAAGGAAGATGGATGGATCTTAATTTTCAAATTCATATTACTACTATTATTACTGGATTAAACCTTTTTATCATTAACCACTTAAACCCTTCATTGACCAGGGGTATATACACAGTCAGGGGCCCCCTCTTTTTTCCCCTCTCAATTAAAATAGCCAATCTATTTTCACCGAACGTTTGCCCACTTCCCCCGAATGTTCATTATGACATGCAGGGATACTAGTGATGTGGTTGGAAAAAAACACATCTCCAAAGTTAGATCATTCTTATGTCAGACTAATTATATTCAATCGCGACGCGTTGTGAGCTTGTAGATCTGCTATTTTCAAACATTTTAGTACTTCTACTTTTGGTACTTTAAGTACATTTTGATACCAATACTTTTGAACTTTTACTCAAGTAAAAACTGGTACTTAAATAAAACATTTGAGTACATTTTCCACCACTGGATAACCCCCCCCCCCCCCCCAACAACAAACAACAACAACCAACAACAACAACAAAATAAAAATGTCCACCACTCAGTCACCCGGTACCTCCAATTCCGTGGCAGTTCTCTTCTTGGAAGCAGAGCTCCATTCAGTTTAACTTCTAATCACATTCATTATCTGCACGGCTGATTATATTCTGCGGGCGTCTCTCTCATTTGAACGGTGTCAGATCGTGCCGGTCTCCCCGCGGGGGATTTGCAGGGCGGGGGGGGGGGGGTTGCCGGGGCTAGCGGAGCGTCCCCGCTGATCCCTGAGACGACAGTGGTGTGTGTGTGTGTGAAGCCAGAGGGATCTGACAGGAATGACCCCATCCTGGCAGCTATGATAGATACACAGGGACCGGGGGAAGGCTGACCTCGCCGGGCTGACATGCTACACACTCTGCTGGCCCCCGTCATCATCTCTGAGGGTCGGAGACGGGGAAGTGTGGGCACTGGGAATAAGGGAGCAGCTCTACTGTATATCTGGCCCCGTTTTCCTGTTGGACTGGCGTGACTCTTTCAGCGTTGCCAGTCTCTCTCTCTCTCTCTCTCTCTCTCTCTCTCTCTCTCTCTCTCTCTCTCTCTCTCTCTCTCTCTCTCTCTCTCTCTCTCTCTCTCTCTCTCTCTCTCTCTCTCTCTCTCTCTCTCTCTCTCTCTCCAAACGCTGTTTGCGGTGGAGGAGGATACTCAAACAAAAGTGACTGAGGGCTGGATGAACTCCACACACAGCCTCCCGGGTGCTGACTGAGTATGATGACTATATTAAGAAACCTCCACGTTTTCTGCCCACGGTCGGTCCCCATGGTGACTAATAGGGTCTTCTCGTTTCACGTCGACTCAAAGCGCTTCCGTTTTGAATCAGCTAATTCTCCTGTTCCTGCATTAATAACTGCAGTGCAAACCATATAAAAAAAATCACACCCAATGTGAAGAGAGTGGTGCCTTTCATGAGTTCATTTCGTTAGTTACTTTTTACAGACTTTGATGACTTCAAAGTATTTTTACTCATTTTAAGTACTTTAAAATGTTTTTACTGATTTTTACGTGTTTTTACTCATTTTAACATCTTTTAAGTATTTTTACTCATTTTAAGTATTTTTACTCATTTTAAGTATTTTTACTCAGTTTAGGAACTTTAAAGTATCTTTACTAATATTTAAGTATTTTTACTCATGTTAAGTATTTGTACTCAAAAGTGTGTGTGTGAGTGTGTGTGTGTGTGTGTGTGTGTGTGTGTGTGTGTGTGTGTGTGTGTGTGTGTGTGTGTGTGTGTGTGTGTGTGTGTGTGTGTGTGTGTGTGTATAATTAGTGTAACTGGTTGCATCTTTGTGTTGCAATCAGCCGCAGCTGTTGAGGCTGTGCTCAAACATACAGAGAGGCCGTGCTCGGGTGCATTTCTCCTTTCCGACATGTCGCCTTTCCGACGTTGACGAACCCTATACCTAACCCTAACCCTAACCATAACCGCACGCGGAAGCCACTAGTCGGAGTGGTGAGATGTCGGAATGGAAGGAGCACCCCGCCGTGCTCATACACACAGACAGACACACAGACAAAGTCACTCCTTGGAGTGGCTAGCACCACTCAAAAAAAAAACTCACACCCTGAATGAAGCTTACATTAGCATTACTGCGTACCGTAGCTTAGTCACCCTCCTTTATCCTACGTCTTGCTGTAGGACAATGCACACACGTGCGCGCGCAAGCAAGCCCAGTGACACACACTAAATACTTTGTTCTGAATTCTATATGCCAGGGGTCTTCAACGTTTTCAGCCCAAACCCCCTAGTTGAGGGAGAGATGAAGCAGGGACCCCCTCTATATCGTATAAAATTGTGTTTCAGATTCAACATTTTTCGTTTACGTGGTCTGCTCTTTTTTCCCTCTACACCTATACCTCTTTGCCAAAAATAGCCGATCTACAAGCTCACAACGCCTCGCGCTGCGAGGCGTTGTGTGCTTGTAGATCTGCTATTTTTGGCTAAAGTTGTCCTCAGAAAAGGGATGCTAGGGTGGTAGTGGTAAAAATCCTATCACAAAAAGATTTGGCGGACCCCCTGTAGTAACTCTGAGGACCCCCTGTTGAATACCCCTGCTATATGCTATATAGATATATTGAAAAATAAACCTAAAATTATAATTAGTGGATCATTGTGTGAATTTAGGCATTTTATAAATACCTAAATCCCAAATAAAAAGAAAATTGACTGGTATGTTCACGGGTGGATTACATTACAGGGCTTACTTATTAAACATAATGTACTCTACTATGCATGTTTGTCATTATAGCCAAATATTCTGCCAAAAAAGCCCATCTACAAGCTCACAACGTGTCGCATGGTACTAGATCAGCAATTTTCGGCGAACATTTGGTGTAGGGGGGAAAAAAAGAGGGGTGAGGCCAAGGTATTATTCTGTCAATGACCGAACAATACTCACCAGGAAACACTTCAGCAATGATACGTATAGACCAATTATTTGTTTACTAAAATTGAGACTGGACGCACAGGTGATTGTTTCACGCAATCAATTCCCAACCTGTTGTTTTGGGGTGCGCTGGTTTCAGCGCACCCCAACCCCCTCTTGTGTGTTGGCTGGTGAGGCGCGTCCTAGCGAGACCTGACAGAATGGGTTTCATTGCGCGCATACTGGTTGCGCGCATACTGGTTCTTATCAGTGTGACGTCGTCTGTTAAGGGGTCTATAGGATAGGCCTACATGATGATACAGTAGACCAGGGGTTCTCAAAGTGTGGTACGAGGACCCCCAAGGGTACTTGAGGAGGTGTGAGGGGGGTCTCTCTCCAGCTAAAACATTTAATTGTAGCATAAAAATCTGTTCAACCAATTTAACCCTATTAATGCTCTAGCTATTAAAATATTGCTACAAGCTCACACCATGTCGCGATGTGACACATTGTGAGCTTGTAGACCTGCTATCTTCTAAATGTTTTTGAAAAATCTAGGAATCGTGGAATAAAAATAATTAAAATAATACATAATAATAATAATTATTATTATTATTACATTAATAATAATAATACACAATCTTCTCTTATGCGGGTCACTGGCACAAAATATTTTTAGTATCAATTTGAGTGTCTTCGTAAATGTTGGAAAACCACTGCAGAAGACAATAATTATTATATAGAATATATACCTGTACAGTCGACAAACTCTGGGAATTTCAGTGAAATGCTGTCATTGCTGAATAATTCACATAGGCTACCCTGTTGTTGGCTGAGCAGGGTTCACGCTCTCATGTACTCTAAAGATAGAGGTAGTTCAGATACTCCCGGATATAGCTACAGTACCGTACAGTAAGTAGAAGAATCTGACAGCGAGTCTTGGCGAGCCCTTTTCTAGAAATTGATTTTATCACCGAGCTGACATGTTCATCGCATTAGCAATTAAAATAAATGTATTAGCTACAATTACCACCATGTCAGTGGATGCTCATCAATACGAAGCCAATTAAAAGGATTAAACCGTTTGAACTGAATGTCAATGGGGGTCAATAATGTTCTGATTCAAAAGCAGAGCCGTTGCATTCATCTTGAGCAATAATATACACTAAATTGAACCGATTACCACATCTAACAAAAGTGATGCTACCCTTACAAGACTTGGGGGAGGGCCACCGGTGGCACGGATGGACGATTCCTTAATGGACTGTAGAAAGACCGGATTAGTCCATTGACTGGTCGTGTTTGCTCGCTTAAATTAAATTATCCTCCACTCGTCTGGAGAGATGGAACGAACGGGTTAGTGGAAGACCAGGAGACGTGAACAGATGCACAACGTATCCACAACCACTTATCCAATAAACCACATTTGAACTGGAAGAACTCTTCGGATTTAGGATCCCACTGTAGAAATGCAGGCGAGCTTCCAGAGATGACAATAGGCTATATGCACTGCAGCCATTATTAGAAAGAAATTGGGACTCTTCCTTGACAGGTGTTACCAATGATACTAATGAAGGCTCTGTTCCATTCTGCTCAAACAGAGTCAGGGTGCTGATATTGTGCATGTCGGCTCACTGGAAACACTCTGCTACACCAGTGAGCCTCAAAGTGTGGTCCAGGGACCCTCATGCATGGTTCCTTGAGGGGGTTCCAAATGGCCCCATACATGTGTGTTAGTACACTCTCAGAGTTATGGGGTTCCTTGAAATTAGAACAGTTTAAGAACCACTGTGCTACATTAAGAATGCAGGCAAGGTAAGGCATGCTCTGTTATGACCATAACCTCTGCTGAACTGCTGCAAAAAAGTACTCACATTTAAGTAAAAGTATCAATACTGCAATTTAGAAATACTCTGTACCAAAAGTAAAGGTACTAACATGTCTGAAAATAGCATCTACAAGCTCACAACGCGTTGCATCGCAATGCGTTGTGAGCTTGTAGATCGGCTATTTTCAAATATATTAGCCTAGGTATAAAAATAGGGCTGAAGTGGTTACTGTATGCTTTATAATATAATAATTTATATCTGCAAAGTAACTAGTAACTAAAGTTTTCAAATAATTGTAGTGGAGTAAAAGTACAATATTTGAGATGTAGTAGAGTAGAAGTAAAAGTATTGGATACAGGAAATACTCCAGTAAAGTAAAAAATACCTCAAAATTGTACTTGAGTAAATATACTTAGTACTGGTAAACTAGAAGGGTACAAAATAACCTCATGTTTAAAGCACATCAATATTTAAAATGATCACGAAGGCAAGGCATGGGGCCTTGGTTTATTTGATCTTCAACTATGGATCGGACCCCAAAACTGTTCACATTCATTTTCGCTGGTGGGAGAGCAGGGGCGCTAATGTTTTATTAAGATAATTGATTTCTCATTTGGCCGCCAGCTGAGAAAGTTTCAGATCTGCTGCCATAGTTCAATAATGTATTTTTTAACCACTTAAGCCCTATTTCAGAAAAAAATTGAATTGTGCAGTATTTGGAGATCAACGTCGGAATGTTGTGGCTCCATGTGGATCTGGGACTTCATGTGGCCAGCCTGCAGTGGTGGAAAAAAGTACTCAAATGTTTTACTTAAGTAAAAGTATCAATACTACAATGTAATACTCTGTTACAAGTAAAAGTCCGGAATTCAAAATGTACTTGAGTAAAAGTACAAAAGCAGTGGTACCAAAAGTAGAAAGTACTCAATAGGCAGAATGTCTCAGTTCTCAAAGTTTTCAAATGTACAAAATGCATCTTTTGAAAATAGCAGATCTACAAGCTCACAATGTGTCGCATTGCGATGCATTGTGAGCTTGTAGATCTGCTATTTTCAAATGGCCGAAATGTATATAGGGCTGAAGCGGTTTTGTAATAATAATCAAAATCTACAAAGTAACTAGTAACTAAAGTTTTCAAATAATTGTAGTGGAGTAAAAGTATAATATTTGCCACTGAGATGTAGTGGAGTAGAAGAAAAAGTACAGAACATTTGAATTACTTCAGTAAATGGTAAAGTGGTGGAAAGTATAGGATTTCCACTCACTCTATATTTGGGCAAGGTTTCAGATTACAAAACAATATTGAATGAATGAATGAATGAATGAATTAGGTAGATTGAGAGACTTTGCTGTATATTTCATAAACGTAGATACAAATATAAGTCATATGTTTGCTTTACAAGTAGCCTACAGACAGGAGAGGGGATTCAGAAAGAGAGGTGACGGTTGGTCTGAGCTGGGTGTGGGGGTACAATTAACATTCTCTTTGTTGTTTACCTGGGAGACAGAAGGTCTTGGCATCCCCCTTCCTGGCCTATACAGTTGCAAATGTCTGGGCCAGGGGGTGGGGTCTCACCTTCCAAAGCGCACACACCCACACATGCATCTTCTTTAGATCTCTATGCTATATAGACTGTACCGAAATGTATCTAACTGTGTGTGTGTCACTCAGAGGCCGTGAGGCTGCTGAGAGGACCTCAGGGTCCATGGAAAGCTTTTTTGTACTGTTTGGTACTATGAAATAAATTGGAAGCAAGAAACCTCACTGACTGGAGTGATGACTCAATTCATTCTACAACCATTCATTCACACCACTGGAACAACAAACTAACTACAATATGGCGTTGTTGGCAACTACAAAAGTGCAGTAGAACCTTTAAGTCTGTGGTTTTCAGATACCACAACTTCTTTGTTTGTGAGAAGATCTTCGGACTCACAGACACACTGAACACACGGACACAACCAACCCTCTTATAGACAAGCTCACATCACAATGCATCACGATGCAACATGTTGTGAACTTGTAAATCGACTATTTTTGCTATTTACAAATAGAAAATAGATCATTTTAGACCAATTTTGCCTGTAATGACACGGCAAAAATCAGGGAGGCCAGGGTTAAAGTGGTGAAACGGTAACGACACTGCGCAGAACCAAGTATGAATCGGGGTTAGTGTGGGGGGTTAGCACTCAAACCCATGACGTGACCAAGAGTGTCACAGCCATGTATACATCAGTGCGTATCATTATGCAAAAACAATAAGAAAGGAAAGAAAGAAAGAAAGAAAGAAAGAAAGAAAGAAAGAAAGAAAGAAAAAGCCGCCGAGACAGAGAAAGCCTGCGGCGGGGGGGGGGTTTCTGCAGTGTCATGAATCTCTTGAGTAAACAAGATCCGTCTCTCTGGTTCACTGACATCCGGGCATGCCAGGCAAGCCATCGATGCAGAGCAGACAGCTTTGAGCACGCTCGCTTTCCTGCCAACCAAGGATTTCTTGACTCCCACATTGTTTAACCCATTTACACCGGGAAAGAATCTGCGTCATTTTTAGATTTCTTTGGATATTTTTTCTTTTATTGTAAGAATGTGTGCAAATCTTTGAATATATATTCATGTATATTTTTTAAAAGCAAACATTTGTAACTCAAATCTTTGCTTCTGGGGATTCTACAAATGTCTTTTGTAGTTTTGCAGGTTTCTGAAAACCCTATGTTGCTATAATATCAGTGGTGCTCAAACGTTTTCATGTCAAAGACCCCCAAAATGATATGTATTTGGCCGCCGACCCACATCTTAATATATTTTGTTCCAGGGACCCCCAGAAGCAAAGATTTGAGTTAGAAATGTTCCCTTTATAAAAATATATACGTATATGTATATACTGTATATTCAAATATTTGCAAAGAAAATCTAGATTTTCCAAAAAGATAGCAGATGTAGATTGCAGCTCATAGCGCAGCACTCGGTGCCGCGCTATGAGCTTGTAGATCTGCTATTTTTGAATAGCTAAAGTATAAAATATGCATAAAGTGGTTACACAGATGCGTTCCCGGTCTTAATGGATTAAATCAACCTTTTCTGCCAGCTGCCTAAGAGAGGACGGAAAAGGCTACTTGAGAGAGAAGGAGACCTACTTAACAGAACCCAGTCTGTCACCAGTTTAGAGAGAGAAGAGCCTGTTTCTTTTTTCATAGGAAATATTCTGCTTTTATGGCAAGAATATTTAGCAATAAGGTCAAGGAGCTCAAAGCCCCCGCTCTGCCATGCCTTTGAAATTGAAATGGAGTTGGAGGTGAAAAAAAAAGCTTGTACTGGAAGTCTCGAAGAATTGACATTAAAGTAAATCAATAGCTGTCAGAAGAACAACCTGCAAGAGTCTGGAGAGATACGGTGTATTGTATGCGTTCCCCGACAATAAGAAGACCTTGGCACGTTACGCGTATCTACTGTAACTCGACCTATTATATGGACTTAAGTATGGGAACAATTAAAGCACTCCTTTTTGAATAGAACATCACATTGACATCCTTGGCTCCCTTGGGTCTCGTCTAAATGACTAACAAGACCATTGTAACGGTCAGCCCCACTATTGCAATAGGCTCTACGCACAGCAGCCATATTAGAAAGAAATTGGGCCCCTTCCTTACTTCCTTGACAGGTGTTACCAATTATACTAATTAAGGCTCTGTTCCATTTAGTGTAGCATTATGTGGTTCTCAAACATTTTAATTCCAAGGACCCCCATAACTCTGAGAGTGTACCAATGGAACCAAATGGACCCGTTCCATTTGTACACTCTCAGAGTTACACACCTGTAAGGGGCCATTTGGACCCCCCTCAAGGAACCATGAGGGTCCCTGGACCACACTTTGAGACCCGCTGGTGTAGCAGAGTGTTTCCAGCGAGCCAACATGACACAATATCAGCACCAGAATGGAACAGAGCCTTCGTTAGTATAATTGGTAACACCTGTGAAGGAAGTAAGGAAGAGGCCCAACTTCTTTTCAATATGGCTGCTGTGCATAGAGCCTAGAACGCAGTAGTGTGTGAATATAATGTGAATAGAAATAAGCATTGCTATTCATGTGGCACTACAGTGCACATGTCTGAGACTTTAACCACTTCCAATCTGACGGCCCTATTTTGGGCACGTCGTTATTGGAGGTGTAAAGTAACTAAGTACATTTACTGAAGTACTGTACTTAAGTTAAAAAAAAGTTGATAATTTTACTTCACTGGGGTATTTCCAAATTCCAGTACTTTTACTTCTACTCCACTACATCTCATAGGCAAATACTATACTTTTACTCCACTACAATTATTTGACAACTTTAGTTACTAGTTACTTTGTAGATTTAGATTATTATCACAATACATACATTAACCACTTTAGCTCTGTATACATTTCGGACATTTGAAAATGGCAGATCTACAAGCTCACAATGTGTCGCATCGCCACGCATTGTGAGCTTGTAGATCTGCTATTTTCAAAAGATTTTTTATACATTTAAAAACTTGTACTTTTACTCAAGTAGATTTTTAATTCCAGACTTTAACTCGTAACAGAGTATTTCTACATTGCAGTATTGATAATGTTACTCAAGTAAAAAACGTGAGTACTTGTTCCACCACTGGTCGTCATAGGCAAAAATCCGTACAATTGTGGAAATAACAGCTGTCACAACACATTGTGAGCTTGTAGATCATATATATAGAGGGCTTAAGTGGTTACAGAGAGGATATGCCAGGGAATCAGCAGAGTGCCCATGTACAGTACTGTGCTCATAGCCACGGGCAATATGGCGGCACTCTGTCACCACTGCCATGCACCCAGGCTGCTCAAATGTCAATCTTTATTGCCTCCATGATGGAAAATGGCGAAATGCAAATGTCATCTCCATAATAAAGAGCCTGTATCACATACAATTAACCCATTCAATCCGGGTACGCGTCTGTGTCATTTTAGATTTTGTTGGCTATTCAAAAATAGCAGATATACGGTGCCGCGCTATGAGCTTGTAGATCTGCTATTTTGTTTTATCTTGAAAATTTGTGCAAATCTTTGAATTTTATATATTTTTAAGCAAACATTTGTTCCTCAAATCTTTGCTTCTGTGGGGTCTCTGGGACAAAACATTTTGAGATGGGGGTCCGCGGTCAATACATATCTAAAAATGTTTTCTAAATCCTAACGGTATGTTGCTATATTAGTGGTGCTCCAACTTATCCATGTCAAGGACCCCCAACATGATATGTATATTTGGCCGTGGACCCCCATCTCAAAATACGTTGTTCCAGGGACCCCCAGAAGCACAGATCAGAGTAAAAATTTTCCACGATTAAAAAACAAATTGCAGATCCACAAGCTCAAAGCGCGGCATTCGGTGCCGCGCTATGAGCTTGTAGATCTGCAATTTTTAATAGCCAAAGAAATCTTAAAATGACATGGGATGCGTTCCCGGTCTTAATGGATTAAGTATGCATGAAATCCTGCCAGCCCAGCCTACTAAGCAAATAGGCCTCATTGGCACAGGCCATTTCTAACCTTTTATGTAAACAGCAGAGCTGAAGTTCCATTGTGTCACTGCCGTTATTCAGCCCTTACACTTGTGGTATATTTAACTAGAAAAAGTGCTCCTCAGAAAACACTGGTCTCCGCCAGGTCAGGTAGGTTATTGTGGCCTCCTGGTGGCGCTATAATAGGCCAAAGTGAAAAGGCCTTTCACAATAATCGAACACTGCGTTCATGATTTGAGGCATTTTGTTCAAAAAAAACAATGGCGCTATAACAGGCCAATGTGAAAAGGGTGGCATTTCGTCCTCGGCCTAGTGGGAATGTGTGTGCAAAATTTCACGGAAATCGCACGTTGCGTTCATGATTTGCGGCATTTTGTTCAACACAGACCTATCCTGAAAACTAAAAATTAAGATGAAATATGAAACATCTGACACATCTGTCGTGATCACATGACTATAGAGAAACCGTGTACCGATTTGCGTGATTTCCCGACAGAATCTGCAGTAATATAAAAAGAAAAATTGTACAAATCAGCCACCTGGTGGCACTCTAAAAGGCAGATGTGAAAAATGCAGGGCAAAGATTTTTTCCTGGACGCTAGGAAGTGTACGTGCAAAGTTTCACTCAGATTGGTGCAGTTATAGGTAAAAATGCGAAACGGCCACCATGGGGCTGAAGTGGCATTTCTTCCTCGGCCTAGTGGGAATGTGCGTGCACAATTTCACTCACAAAACAAACCAATCCTGCAAACTTTGGAAGCCAATCTTAGCCAATCAGGATGGTCGGACAGAGCCGTGTTGATCACATGACTATAGAGATACTGTGTAATGATCTGTGTGATGTTTGAACAAAATCTGTAGGAGTAATATAAAACAATTTGTTTTGCACAAATCGGCCTCCTGGTGGTGCTATAACAGGCCAATCTGAAAAACTTGCGGCAGACGTTCGGCTTTGGCATCCAGGGAGTGTGTGTGCACAGTTTCGCGACCGGGCCAAAGGTGCCGGAGATTAGTTGCTCGCAGACAAACGGACACACGGACGGACGGACAGGGTGCAAAACATGTCTCGGCCATGCCTTTCGGCCTGGCGGAGACGATAAAAAATATTTAATGAAAAGGTTAAATACTGGTTGAAATCAAACCAAAGCTGTGAACACTAATATGTTAGGCAATTTGGGAATGTTGACAGGTCTGTAGACTGGAAACCCATCAGCAATAGAATAATAGCAGCCAGATTCAAGGGACAACATAACAACCTTACAGTTATTAAAATACCCTTTCTATGATATCCTCCAATCTGAAGACCAGAGAACACCTGCCCAAGATCTCCTTATAGTCAGCGGCGACCTAAATGCAAAGGTGGGCAGTGATAACATCAACTATGAGAGAGCTATGGGCAAACATGGATGTGGAGTAATGAACAACAATGGCGAGCGATTAGCTTCATTCTGTCTATCAAACAACATGTTTTTTGGAGGCACTCTGTTTCCCCAAGAACATCCACAAACTGACATGGCTCTCACCAAATGGGAAAGACCAGAACCAAATCGACCACTTGATGATCAACGGCAAATGGAGACGCTCATTGAGAGATGTCAAAGTGAGGAGAGGAGCAGATGTCTCCAGTGACCGTCACCTTGTGACAGCAGACATCAAACTGAGGTTGAAAAGAACAGGACCGACACCCAAAGGGTCTCCAAGATTTGATGATTGCATGTTGAAAGACCCATCCATAAAGAAATTCACAATACAACTCCGGAACAGATACCAAGCTCTCTCCAGTACTACAAGGGATGATGATGTAGATGGCGTAGGACGATAGAGAAGGAGCTCCAGCAACAACACCAGAGCTGGGGGACCATAGAGAAGATGGCCAAAGACAGATGGAAGTGGAAAAACTTTGTTGCTGCCCTATGCGCCAGCCGGCGTAATGGGGAAAGGTAAGTCTAGTAAGTAATTATGTATTGCCAAATCCACAATCTTTATGATTTTTGACATATTCCCTCTCAGCTAGGGACATCACTTTGGTACGCCATCTTGAATTCTGGTTATGCATTCCACAGTTTGGTGGCAGTAAGCCGCGGGCATACGAATGGAAGAGAGACCGACCGGGAGGGAGGGAGGGAGGGAGGGAGGGACGGACGGGACGGACGGGACAGACGGGACAGACGGGACAGACGGGACAGACGGGACAGACGGGACAGACAGAGAAGAGAGACAGACAGAGAGACAGAGAAGAGACAGACGAGAGAGACAGAGAAGAGACAGACGAGAGAGACAGAGAAGAGACAGAGAAGAGAGACAGACAGACAGACACCGAAGAGAGACACCGAAGAGAGACAGACACCGAAGAGAGACAGACAGACAGACACCGAAGAGAGAGAGACACCGAAGAGAGACAGACAGACAGACACCGAAGAGAGACAGACACCGAAGAGAGAGAGACAGACAGACAGACACCGAAGAGAGAGAGACAGACAGACAGACACCGAAGAGAGAGAAACAGACAGACACCGAAGAGAGAGAAACAGACAGACAGACAGACAGACAGAGAAACAGACAGACAGACAGACAGACACCGAAGAGAGAGAAACAGACAGACAGACAGACAGACACCGAAGAGAGAGAAACAGACAGACAGACAGACAGACAGACAGACCCAGACGAGAGAGAAGAGACAGACCCAGACGAGAGAGAAGAGACAGAAACAGACAGACAGACAGACAGACAGACAGACAGACAGACCCAGACGAGAGAGAAGAGACAGACCCAGACGAGAGAGAAGAGACAGAAACAGACAGACAGACAGACAGACAGACCCAGACGAGAGAGAAGAGACAGACCCAGACGAGAGAGAAGAGACAGAAACCGAAGAGAGAGAAGAGACAGAAACCGAAGAGAGAGAAACAGAGACAGAAACCGAAGAGAGAGAAACAGAGACAGAAACCGAAGAGAGAGAAACAGAGACAGAAACCGAAGAGAGAGAAACAGAGACAGAAACCGAAGAGAGAGAAACAGAGACAGAAACCGAAGAGAGACAGAGACAGAAACCGAAGAGAGACAGAGACAGAAACCGAAGAGAGAGAGACAGAATGAAGACAGTAGCCAGCACACCATGGAGCAGCGTGGACCACCTAGGCAAGGTCCGTGGGAAGATCACCGGACGGCCGCTTCCTGAAGTTTGGCGAGATCGGCCGTGGTTCCTTTAAGGTGGTCTTCAAGGGCCTGGACACTAAGGACAACCGGCAGGTGGTGTGGTGTGAGCTGAACGATCACAAGCAGTCCAAGTCGGACATACGGCGCTTCAAGGAGGAGGCGGAAATGTTCAAGCGACTGCAGCATCCCAACATTGTCCGCTTCTGCGACTCATGGGAGGACACGGCCAAAGGCAAGAAGTGCATCGTGCTGGTCACCGAGCTTATGGCTTTTGGCACGCTCAAGACGTACCTGAAACGCTTCAAGGTGGTGAAGATAAAATGGATGCAGAACTGGGGTCGACAGATCCTACGGGGGCTCCACTTCCTGCACACTCGGAATCCCCTCATCATCCACACAGGGATCTCAAGTGTGACAACATCTTCATCGCGGACACCTCGGGATCCGTTAAGCTCGGAGGCCTCGCGCTGGCCACGCTCAAGCGGGCGTCGTATGCCAAGAGCGTCATCGGCACCGCCGAGTTCATGGCGCCCAACATGTACGAGGAGAGGTACGACGAGTTGGTGGACGTGTACGCCTTCGGGATGTGCCAGAACGCGGCGCAGATCTACCGCAAGGTCACAAGCGGGGTGAAGCTCCCTACCTACCTACCTACCTACCTGCCTACCTGCCTACCTACCTACCTACCTACCTACCTACCTATCTATCTATCTATCTATCTATCTATCCATATGGTGTGCGGTCATGCACTGCGGTCTGTTGGTGTAGGACAGTTGGGTGGGGAAGGGGGTCATAAAAATGCATTTATTTGTATATCCATGCATATTTGTGTTTGTTGCCTTGCAGTTTACCATGTATGAAATGTGCTATACAAGTAAGATTGACTTGACTGTGACAAGAGAACAACCTTGTGGCAACTTTAACTGCATTAAGCCTAAAGGTTTAAATGACCAATTTCACACCGTGTATGCCTCATTTAGTCCAAAGCAAGCGAGTCCTCGCTGGCTAAATACATAAATTGTGAAGCTGTTTTCATCCTTTTGGTGGTCATTCTAACTGCAGAGGATGGAGAGGAAAAATAAAACAGCCAATTTTCCCCTAGAGAAAAGCTTCTAATCCAAAGTGTGTGAACAAGTCATGAGTTGACAGCAGCAACAACCCCTGAAAAAAACCTCTTACTTTGATAGAACCAGTGGTGTAAAGTAACTAAGTACATTTACTCTAGTAATATAGGCTACTTAACACATTACTCGCCAAGATATTAAACATCGTTTTTTTTATCCCTTTGCCAGCGTAATTACCTTAAATAGACGACCTTTGAAATGCCTTGAAAGCCACGTTGTGTACAGAAAAAAATTAATAACGTCTCTGTGGGTTGGGGGAGGGATCCGTGTATCCACTGGAACAATAACATTCCAACCGTGATTAGCTTTTTTGGAGCTATGGCCCGTTGAAAATTGGTGGTTTTCATCACAAAAAACATTTTAACTTGCTCTTTCATCATAGAAACAAGTGGGCTTATAACCAAAACGATCCATGTTCTTTGGGAGAAATGGTGTTAGTGTTCCGTGGAGAAATATTGTTAGTGGGAATGAAAACATAGGCCCACCACCGGAAGTGGAGGGCTGAGGCCATGTCCAAACCCCGGTTTCCAGTCAGCATAGGTCTAGTTAATCACCCCCCCCTCCCAGAGTCAAATGCAAGAGTGAAAAATGCCGGGGGCGCTGTTTTTCCTTTTTATTTGACGGTGGGTTCCCAGATTTGGCAATGTGTTAATATACTGTATATACAATAGACAAAGACACCATTTATTACCCCCCCCCCCCCACCCCTAAATAATTAACATAATTGTCATGACAATTTAGCAACATCTGCTCCCGTTCCATTAGAATATATCCCCTACCCACGCTCTTGTGTGCCATCTGCAGACCTGTCAGACGTGGAGTCATTCCATGTTTTGTAAAGAAAATAGTAGCAATTAAAAAGCTACTCAGTTTGTGACTCAGCCACCATAATTCACGACATGACCGGGTCCATATGGCCCCCGTAAGGAAAAGAAGAGAGCCATCGGCGGCAAAACCAATCCCAGGGAATAAATCAACCCACTTTTCGTGCAATCACTGCACTCCTGACAAAGAGAACACTCCACGCTTAACAAACTGTCAAGGTACAATACTCCCTGTCAGAATCATAAACTATAAACGGTGTTACAGTCGAAGTTTACAGAGATTGGTCAGTTTTATACTTTCTTGCCCAAGGCCTTATAAACCAGAGGGGGGCGTTCAATAATGTATAAGCCCTCATTTAGGTGTTCGCCTGCGAACCAAAGTGGTTTCAACACTGGCCCTCTCCTAAAGTTTTTATATGATTTAGTCTTGAAAGCCGCAGAGGGCCTCGGTGAGCCGCCGCCGCCGCCGCCGCCGCCGCCGCCGCCGCCGCCGCCGCCGCGGCCAGGGGAGAAAATCACGTGTATTTATCAATGTGAAGTTCAGGCAGCGTGTGCTGTTCATCATTCCCACTTTGGTAATTTGATTTAGAATAGAAAATGCTTTATGTAAAGGTCCCGTGCGCGAGGCTCCGAGGAATTACATTTGTACATGGAGGTAAACAAAAAGGGGAAGTCATAATTCAAAATAATGTCTGCCAACAAGTATGCATTGCTTTTTTTGTGTTGAGTAAATATGTGTACTAGTAGTTAGTTTGCTGTGTGGCGGTTGTGCAGTTTCATATAGCGCCCTGACATTTCCAGCGGTCCATAATTATATGCTGCCCGTATAGCCTGTATAGACTGTGGGTTCAACGTTTTCCTATGCATAATTTATACTTTGAAGAGCCCGCCCGGGATGGTCGATTTGTGGGTCCAAAAGACCACAGGATTACCGATATTTCGACCGATACAAGCTAACAACGCGTCATGTTAGCTTGCAAAATGTTTGCCTATAATGACATGGTCAAATTAGTGTGTGTGTGTGTGTGTGTGTGTGTGTGTGTGTGTGTGTGTGTGTGTGTGTGTGTGTGTGTGTGTGTGTGTGTGTGTGTGTGTGTGTGTGTGTGTGTGTGTGTGTGTGTGTGTGTGTGTGCGTGCGTGCGTGCGTGCGTGCGTGCGTGCGTGCGTGTTGATACTTTTACTTAAGTAAAACATTTGAGTACTTTTTCTACGACTGATAAGATTACTTTTTTTAATTTATTTTAACTTTTCATTTTATTAATGCAAGAATGACACTGGCTTCTATTCCAGAATGCTAACTTTCTAGGAAGACTAAGGCTAGTTTCTATTAGCTTGCAATCCCACATCGACGATGTCATTATAGGCAGCGGGTTTCAGAACTGTCCACGTACGTTCCGTGAAAAAAAAAAAGAGTATTTCTTCCACCACTGCAAGTGACAGTTCCACAGTGATTACTCACTTGCACCTCCAGTTTATTTATAAATCAAATGACAACAATTCAGTTCACCAAGAATGTGACATTTCACAGGGAAAAGGCGGCTAAAAAAAGGCAAGCGGAAAGGGGGGAATGTGTCACTGCATGGTGGTGGTGGTGGAGTACAGTACAGTATTCCTCTGGATGTGTTTCTAATTCTGCAAGGGAAGCACTTCTCAAATAAATTGCTTGATATTGAAACCGCCTCCCGGAGAACGCACGCCTTCACATTAAAAAAAAAAAAACCTGTTCCTTGCATGTCAGAGGCTGTGTGTGTGTGTGTGTGTGTGTGTGTGTGTGTGTGTGTGTGTGTGTGTGTGTGTGTGTGTGTGTGTGTGTGTGTGTGTGTGTGTTTACAGTATGCCAACTGTATGTTCTTGAATCATGTCTCTGAAAGCACATTTCATGGCTTATATAAAACTTTTTTCTTGCACGTACGTACTGTATTCCATTGTTTCTCAAAGGACCCCCAGGGGTCCTTGAGGGGGTTCCAGGGGCTGCCCAGCAAAATGTGTTAATATAACATCACAATCACGTTTACGCCCTTTATGCAGTTATATGTAAGCTATTCAAAAATATCAGATATACAAGCTCACAGCGCATCACTTTGCGAGCTTGTAAGCCTATGCTATTTTTTGAAAAATCTTGAAAGTGATTTTTTTTATAATTGTAAATTCTTTAACACAAGCCTTCTCTTTTGGGGGTCCGCAGCAAAATACAATTTGGGGGTCCTTGACACAAACCACTGCTGTATTTCTCTCTCTCTCTCTCTCTCTCTCTCTCTCTCTCTCTCTCTCTCTCTCTCTCTCTCTCTCTCTCTCTCTCTCTCTCTCTCTCTCTCTCTCTCTCTCTCTCTCTCTCTCTCTCTCTCTCTCTCTCTCTCTCTCTCTCTCTCTGAGGTATTTGTACTTAATTGGAGTATTTCCAATTTTCAGTACTTTTACTTGTGCTCCACTACATCTCAGAGGCAAATATAGTACTTTTACTCCACTACAATTATTTGAAAACATTAGTTACTAGTTACTTTGTAGATTTAGATTATTATTACAAAACAAACATTAACTACTTCAGCCCTATATATATTTTGGCCGTTTGAAAATAGCCGATCTACAAGCACACAATGCAACACATGCTTTTTGAAAACTTGTGAAATGGGACATTCTGCATAATGAGTACTTTTGGTACTTTAAGTCCATTTTTATGCCAATACTTTTGTACTTTTACTCAAGTACATTTTGAATTCCGGACTTTTACTTGTAATGGAGTATTTCCACATTGCAGTATTGATACTTTTACTTAAGTACTTAGCTCAGTGGTTCTCAAAGTGCGGTCCAGAGGCCCTCAGGGGTCATTGAGGCTGTTCCAAATGGACCCTTTAGAGGTACAGTATGTCTATAACTCTCAGAGTTATATGGGGGTCCTTGAAATGTACAAGTTTAAGAGCCACTGGTCTAACTACTGTACCCTTCCTTTGAGAATGGATTGCCTTTTACCTAACTGTTCTTTCCCAGCAGTATCATATTTCTGGGGGGTGATACACTATCTTCTGAGCTAGCTCTAGTTCTATATCCTGTGCTTTCTGCCAATGGGGTTTTTTGAAAACCCTAAACGTAATAGATGGCAGTGGTGTTAAATAAAGTACATTTACTCTCAAGTACTGCACTTAAGTACAATTTTGAGGTATTTTTTTTTTAACTTTAATGGAGTATTTCCAATTTTCAGTACTTTTACTTCTACTCCACTACATCTCAGAGGCAAACATTGTACTTTTACTCCACTACAATTATTTGAAAACTTGACGTAATAGTTACTTTGTAGATTTTGATTGTTATTACAAAACATACATTAACCACTTCAGCCCTATATACATTTCGGCCATTTGAAAATAGCCAATCTACAAGCTCATAATGCGTCGTGATGCAACACATTGAGCTTGTAGAGCTTGTAGATGTATGAAAGTTTTTCATACACTGGAAAACTCGTGAGACATTCTGCATAAATAGTGCTTTCTACTTTTGGTACTTTAAGTACATTTTGATACCAATACCTTTGTACTTTTCTCCAGTAAATCTTTGATTCTGGACTTTTACTTGTAACAGAGTATTTTTATATTGCAGTATTGATACTTTTACTCAAGTCAAAAAGGTGAATACTTTTTCCACCTGTGATAGATGGTGAATGCCGGTGTTATTAGTTTCCACCGCCGTCATTGTGCCGGGTTCCCCACCATACAATGGATTTCGGCTCATTCTGTGATATGGATCGATGATCTGAGTAGGCCCGGCTAATTGAAAAAACTAAGAAGCAGGGAAAGCAATTTGCTGTTCGAATGACTACTTATCATAACAATACCCTTATCCATTTACTTTGAGTGGAATTTACTTCCAAGTCTATTTGATCTGAATAAAAGACGGAAGGGAGGGGAAAGAAATGCGATGCTGTTTCGCAGTCGGCCTCGCATTGATGTTCGCAAAAGGTAGCCTAGACTTTGAAAACATACCTTCAAATCTATCTGATATTATGATCCGGCATTTGATGTGTCATAATCATAAGAATGATTCCTTGGTGGGGGGGGAAACTGATTTGGCTCAGAGCTTATCTTTTAGATTGCAAGGATTTCAAATGGCATCTAAAGCAGTGGTTCTCAAACTTATTCATGTTAAGGACCCCCGAAATGATTTGGCCGCGGACCCCCATGTCAAAAGATGTTGTTCCAGGGACCCCCAGAAGCAAAGATTTGAGTTACAAATGTTCATTTTTAAAAATATTGTATTCAAAGTTTTGCAAACATTTTCACGATAAAAAAAAAAGCAGATCTACAAGCTTATAGCGCGGCACTCGGTGGCGCGCTATGAGCTTGTATATCTGCTATTTTTGAATAGCCAAAGTATAAAAGGTTAAAGTGGTTAAAATTAATGTGACGCTATGTTAACAAATTTTTGCTGGGGACCCCCTGGAACTCCCCCAAGGACCCCTGGGGGTCCCCGAACCCCACTTTGAGAACCCATGGTTATAGTATGACTTACCAGCACACGAAAAGAAAAAAAAACTCCACACTCCCTGCAATAATTAATTAATAACTATTAAACATTCATTGTCTTTGCATACTGTGACCTGAAGATGCACAGCAGGTAAAAAAAAACACAGTTAAATAATTGATATGTAGCACATGGTATGTAGCCCAACCGGATGATGAATAGAATAAGATAGAAGGCACGGTCCTTCGCCATCTGAAGATCAGTCTTATTTTATCCATTTGTAACTCTGAGATTACCACATGGACCTGCTTTCCATTTGTACAATCTCAGAGTTGAATCACAATCTCAGAGTGAAATTAAAGGAATAGTTCACCCCCAAAATGATTTTTTTTCTATCGATTACTCCCACCCCATGGAGACTTGAATTCATGGAGTTGTTTTTTTTCTTTTTTTTTCGCAATCCTAAACCAATAGTTTGATGACCGGCAGCGGTTCCGGTAGGAGACACAAAGAGTCTCCTTTGTGTCTCCTACCGGAACCGCTGGTCATCGAATTATCATCATCATAATTTTTTGGGTGAACTATCCCTTTAAACGGAATTGACTCTGCAGAGCTGGCGCACTACTAGGTTCAAACGGTGGCAGAAATATGGATTGCAAGGATTGACGGCTTTAGTGTAGGCCTGGTTACGGGTGATTTGGCAGGGAAAAGCTGATGATTCACCACGTTTAGCCCTCTCATTGACAACCACTATGCAGCCGGCAGCTTCTCTATCTCCGCGTGACATTGTGTTTTCAGCTGGATGACTTTCGTGACTTTGTTTGACAAAGCCGCTTCCCCCGACAACAACGACGGTAAAAAAAGGCGAAACGGAGAAACCGATCGCACTATTCGCAGTCGATCCGAGGACTCACGCTATTGTCACCCCGTCATGTGCAGAAGTGTAACCTACGCGTGTCACACACCACCGAATGCAGAGGGAAATATTTCACCTCTCAGTCTGCCAAATCCATTCTCCCATTTGACAAATCCTCTTTGAAATGACTCACCCATCCAACGCTAAAGAGCTACTATTTCTCTTTCCTTCTGAAGCTAGATAGCAAATCCTCCTGATTAATGACACAAACAGAGTGCACCCTGTACCGGCACAACAGCAGGAACATATGTGGTGTCGTAACCCCATATATATATATATATATATATATATATATATATATATATATATATATATATATATATATATATATATATATATATATATATATAATGCTTCACTGGCCTACACATAGAGGTGTGGCAAAGCGATCGTTTCACTAAATGTGCAGGCCCCTCCCTATTCCCTAAGTACTTGTTTAAAGGTATTAAGGTATCTTGTTTACACAGCTCTTTTACACACTCATACATTGGCGATGGTTTTATGCTGCACTAACACTAATGCTTTGTTCTCCTCCCCCACGCGATAAATTACCGACGCAATATAGTGCCAAAGTGCAGAACCTTTTATCAATACAGTCTGCTTTATGGTGACAATAAAAATTGTCACCCCTTCCTGCCATTTATATGCTTTTGTGTTTACCCGAAGAATGAAGAGTTACGGCCGCATGTCCGACTCCGAGGCGTAACTATCCTGGAGTAACTATCCTGCTTTACAGCTCACTTAAAAGCTTGATTTATACATAGTTGCACAATGGTGTCGCGCGACAAAAAATAGCCAATATATATAAGCTAACAACATATTGCAGTACACCAGCCCCTTATCAGTGGAGGATTAAGCACTCACATTTTTTACTTAAGTAAAAGTATCAATACTGCAATATAGAAATACCCTGTTAAGTAAAAGTCCAGAATTCATAATGTACTTAAGTAAAGGTACAAAAGTATTGGTATCAAAATGTACTTAAAATACTAAAAGTAGAAAGTACTCATTATGCAGAATGTCCCATTTCACTAGTTTTCAAATCTTTTGAAAATAACAGATCTACACATTGTGAGGTTGTAGATCGGTTATTTTCAAATTGCCGAAAAGTATATAGGGCTGAAGTGGTTAATGTATGTTTTGTAATAATAATCAAATTCTTCAAAGTAACTAGTAACTAAAGTCGTCAAATAAACGTAGAGGAGTGAAAGTATAATATTTGCCTCTGGAGTAGAAGTAAAAGTACTAAAAATTGGAAATACACCAGTAAAGTATAAATACCTCAACATTTCACTGTTTTCTAAAACAGGCTGTAGCTTCTGTCAGCATTTTTAAGCATTCTGACTATAATCTTTCAAGAACCACAGAATATTTATATCTCCAGTATGATCGATCCCCTGATGGTTGCAAATCACGAAAGTTTTCACTGTGCTTCCGTGAAAGAAAAGAAAATGTCATCGCGACCTCCCGTTTGTTTGTTATACGCCGTTGAAAGTAGCATGTCTCGCCAAAAATACAGCCGAGATACAGAATATTTTCCAAATACTTTAACCAGGAAGTGAATGGAGCAGTAAATCTTTGGATCATGTTATCTCCCGGTTCTGTTTGAAAAAAAAAAAAAATAGACAGGCAGGGAATGTTACAGTACTTGAGTAAATGTATTTAGTTACTTTACACCACTGCCCCTTATTGCAGAGCCACATTGTAAAACAAAGTAGCAAAAGTAGCCAATATCTACAAGCTCACAACCAGTGTTGCCAGATTCTGTGACAGAAACAAGCACCCAGCACCCAAAATAAGCGACTATGGGGCCACATGAGCACTTTAAACATACATCAGCTATTTGAAAATAGCAGATCTACAAGCTCACAACACGTCGCGTAGATCTGCTATTTTCAAATACAACCTTGGGGGAAAATGACAATAAGCAGACCTGGCAACACTGCTCACAACAATTCATGATGCCACATGTTATGAGTTTATGGATAAACAGTTTTAGCTATTTTGGAAAACACTTTAAAGGCTTGGACAAAGTCTTATAATGGCATGCCAAAAATAGGAACGCCAGGGGTTAAAGCGGTTAAAATGTTCAATTTAGCTCCATCTCTATATGTTGCCTCCCCAGCATTCTACTGGGACCAGTGGAGCCACAGTGGACCTTAGTCTGCAAAGTACCGTAATAAGCTCAATTTGTGTATGTGCATGCATGTTTTTGCGTAAATGTACGTATATCAGCGCGTGTGCGAGTGTATGTATGTGTGTGTGTGTGTGTGTGTGTGTGTGTGTGTGTGTGTGTGTGTGTGTGTGTGTGTGTGTGTGTGTGTGTGTGTGTGTGTGTGTGTGCGCGCGTACTATGTATGACTATACTTGTGAGGGCCAAGTGTCCCTGCAAGTATAGTAGAATTAGAGTAAATTGTCATTGTGAGGACCATTTCCCTGGTTCTAAGAAGATAAATGGTTGTTTTTATGGTTTAAAACATGTTTAAAACAATTAGGCAATTAGGAACAGATTCAGGTTGGGTTTAGGGCCAATAATATTAGACATTTAGAGGTTTAGGGGGTTGTGGTGAATTCACACAACCGGGATGTTTTACGAGGCCATGCACTATTTTCTATGCTGTCCTATAGACGTCCTCACTAGTATAGTGATATAAATGTGTGTGTGTGTGCGAGAGAGAGAGAGAGAGAGAGAGAGAGAGAGAGAGAGAGAGAGAGAGAGAGAGAGAGAGTGAGAGAGAGAGAGAGAGAGAGAGAGAGAGAGAGAGAGAGAGAGAGGAGAGAGAGAGAGACAGACAGACAGACAGACAGACAGACACAGAGGGACAAAGAGAGAGACAGAGAGACAGACAGACAGACAGACAGACAGACAGACAGACAGACAGACAGACAGACAGACAGACACAGACACAGACACAGAGAGAGAATCCGGGTATAGGCTAATAGCTGTATAATTCGGCCGGCTGCATAATGCCAGCGTTAGAGAGAGTGCGTCGCAGCAGCTGCCATGTTAACATCCCTGGTGGATGAAAGCAATTGCATTTCATGGACGGAAGACACTGAAGAGGGCTCTGTCACAACACAAACACACCGCAATAAATCTTCTCAGAGTCAGAAGGTCCGCACACAAGGGGAAATCAATTACCACGCTTACATTTCACACAGAGAGAGATTTTTTTATTATTTTTTTTAGTTGACCTTGTGGTGAGGTTATATATGGCACACGCACACACCTTCTCTAGTGTGTGGAAGGAAGCACGGCTAAACTCCTTGGAATGATATCATTTAAATGGAAATGACTTTTTTTTTTCTGTTCCCTCAGTCAGCAGAGACTTGACTGAACTCAGTCGACTATAGGAACCCATCTAACTACAGTAATGTGAAGGACGAGAGAGAGAGAGAGAGAGAGAGAGAGAGAGAGAGAGAGAGAGAGAGAGAGAGAGAGAGAGAGAGCGAGAGCGAGAGCGAGAGCGAGAGAGAGAGCGAGAGAGAGAGAGAGGGAAATAAAAACTCAGCGTGATCTTCACGAGGAAGCGCAGCACAATTATCCACTCGGAACAAATACATGATTCTTTATAGAAACATTTTGGAGCGATGCGCTGGCGAGCGGCGCCTCAAGCCCCCCTGGCTTTTAGATTGTTTTACATAGTAGAGCGATCACAACAGCCATTAATATCGGTTCTGCTCACTTGCCTGAAAAGGGAAAGGGACAGAGAGAGCGTTTGGCTGATGGAGGACAGAGGTGACGGCATAGCGAGAGTGAAAACCTTTCATTAGCGGAAGGTATGGGGCCCTGGGAGCTGTTTAACTTGCAGGTGACACCGTGACCTCGGCTCTCAATTACTGGCTCACAAATCTCACGGTGAAATCCCCCGACCGGCACTTCATATCTCACTGCACTGTCACCGGGAATAGAGCTGTATTGGCAACAGCTGTAATGGAGCTGTGTGCCTGTGTGTGTGTGTGTGTGTGCGAGTGTTTGTGCACGCGCATGTGTGCATGCGCATGTGTGTGCGTGTCGTGTGGCTTTTGAGTGTACGGTACACCAAGTGCATGTTATTGAATTATCTGTCTTTAAAAGAACGTGTTGTGCTATGTATAATCAAACTTTTTCATGCACATAATATCTCTAACACACGCACGCACGCACACACACACACACACACACACACACACACACACACACACACACACACACACACACACACACACACACACACACACACACACACACACACACACACACACACACACACACACACACACACACACACACACACACACACACACACACACTGCAGTAGATTGAACCCTTTTTAGCACATATTCATTTTTAAACACTGCAGTTAAGGCCTTTCAGACAGACTCACACAATGTTCTGAGAGAGAGAGTGAGAGCGCAAGAGAGAGAGGGGGCAATAGCCAGAGCCATGCAGACACAATATAGCCCAGAGAATTAAATAAAGAGAAGTAATAAAACTCAGCATTAAATGTAAAACCAAGTGATTCCCTCATAATAAGAACAATTAGGCCTACGGTTAGTACCAATATGAAGCAGCAACCCCACTACCAAGCTGCTACAATAAACAATCTGAAAAGCCAGATGTGAAAATACAATGAAATATTCCTTTACTCTGAATCTGCCCGTCACATCAAACTCTTGCAGAATGGCCTCCACATCAATTCCAGTAATGATGTTCATCAGCAGCTAGATTGTCATTGTATTCTGAGACAGTTACATCTTTAAGTTACATAAACAGCTGAAGCAGGCCCAGCACTGGCAGTGGGCACAGGTGTGTAACCCTTGATTATTGTGGTTTGGTAGCATTCTCCAGTCGTTGTGGGCGATGGGGAATAAACGGGGTACGATTCCTTTTTGAAATTGACTCCAACACCTAAACAGCAGGACGGTCAAATACACCCAAACACACTTCTTTAGTTTATCCTTCCCTCAACACTGGTACCAGTGGTGGAAAAAGTACTTACATTTTATACTTAAGTAAAAGTATCAATACTGAACTTTTAGAAATACTCTGTTATAAGTAAAAGTCCGGAATTGAAAATGCACTTAAAAGTACAAAAGTATTGGCATCAAAATGTACTTAAAGTACGAAAAGTTAAAGTACTCATTATACAGAATGTCCCATTTCAAGTTTACAAATGTATTAACAACTTTTGAAAATAGCAGATCTACAAGCTCACAATGCGTCACATTGGGAGCTTGTAGATCGGCTATTTTCAAATGGCCGTAATGTATATAGGGCTGAAGTAGTTCATGTATGTTTTGTAATAATAATCAAAATCGACTAAGTAACTAGTAACTAAAGTTTTCAAATAATCGTAGTGGAGTAAAAGTACAATGTTTGCCTCTGAGATGTAGTCGAGTAGAAGTAAAAGTATTGGAAATTGGAAATACTCAAATAAAGTAGAAATACCTCAGAATTGTACTTAAGTACAGTACATGAGTACATACTTGTTACTTTCCACCACTGACTGGTAGACACAGGTAGAAACTAACATTAAATGTTACGCAAGCGGGTCTTAAAATAACTTAAACATGCTACCTGTTAGATGTAAAGAAATAAATGATAAATGCTATAAATGATAACAAAATAAACAATGTTTACCTTAAATGCAGGCATGGAATCTTCATGATAGTGTTTGTATGTTTTGGTAGAACTGTGCAGTTAACCTCAAAACTTATATATCAATAATGACAGTGTATGTATGCCTCCACACTTCACGCTCCACAGCTAAAGTGTCAACATTGGGCATCAAAGCACCGCATTCCTCCTTCATCTCCTGCCTGTCAAACATGTAGCCTACAGGAGCTAGCTGCTTTTAAAATCATACAGTGTAAATTTGCATTTTTTTGAGTGTTTTTTGGTGACACAATTGGCACAGCTTGTTTTTGCGGCTGGCTTTACTAGTAATACATTTCCAGAAACAATACAACATTAAGTAAAATATATATCGTTGCTGTCGGGCAGAAATCTCATCTCCATATTTTAAAGACGGGGTGCCGTGATTATCAGTGATCCCCCCCCCCCCCCCCCTAAAACATAATTATCAGGTATTATGGTTATACTAGGAGGAAGATTTTTTTCAAAAAAGTGTACAGAAATTGTTAAAATTATGTTTGTATGTGGACACGCCTCCAGTTCATTAAGTATACCTGGTTCTCACCTTAGCACCTCCTCCACCACCTTAGCACCACCCACCTGTCCTAGTCCCTCCTCCTCCTCATGCCCACACCTGTTGTGTTATGATAATGAGGGGGAGGGTATATTTTTACTATGTCACTAAAGGACTGTTTTTCTATTGGCACGTTTGACCCTCAAGGTTTCAGCCTCCAGGTAGAAATCAAAATAGTCAGAGATGACATAAAACACCATAAAAACACCACCAGGGGGCTTAATGAAGTTCTATCAACCTCATAAACACATGAAAAACAGAAAAAGTGCACAACCATGGCACCACCTCTTTAACCTTTTGTGTCTTTTTGTAAATGAATGCCCTACTCGATCATACAACACACAAAAGTATCAAAAGTAGCAGGTCCTCGAAACGCGGCGCAAAGCGACACATTTTGAGCTTCTAGATCTGCTACTTTAGAATGATTTATCCTGAAAAGTAACTGTTTGGGATTTTTTTAGCTGGTGGAGGTTTCCACCCGAAAGAGACGATACATTTCTGGTTCCATCACAATTCTTGTGAGTACCTGCATCATTTTTGCAGAGAATGTAGGTAATCGAGTCCAAAAACTTGTATAAGTGGTCAAACAACACATTATGTGAAATGGTTATTGTGAAAAGAATATTCCTGGGAAAATGTGTATGAAAATAACTTTTTCATTTGAAAAAGTTGCACAAGTGTGACTTTAATGCTCATACTGTTCGTGCTGCTACTTCTGTCACAGGTGTTACAAAATGCTACTAATTAACGGTTGTGTTCCATTCAGGTCAAACAGAGTCAGGGTGCTGCTATCATGCGCCTGTTGACTTGGCTCACTGCAAAGGCCCCGCTTCACAGTAAATGGAACAGATCCTTAATTAGTATCATTCAGCGGTGGAAGAAGTGCTCTGATAAAGATATATATATATATATATATATATATATATATATATATATATATATATATATATATATAATATATATATATATATATATATATATATATATATATATATATATATATATATATATATATGTTTTTAGTAGTAGCCAATTATTTTTTTACACCTTTTTTTCTCCCAATTTAGTCGTTATGCAAATTAATTCCTCCCGCTGCTTGCCACCGTTGCATCATACTGGCTCACCTCATCAGTGAGGAGCCCCCACTGGGAGGAAGCCGTGCCTCCAGCCTACTCCTCCCAAACCCAGCCAACGGAAATTGGGCCTCTTCCTTACTTCCTTCACAGGTGTTACCAATGATACTAATGACGGCTCTGTTCCATTCCGTGTAGCACAGTGGTTCTCAAACCTTTTAATTTCTAGGACCCCCATAACTCTGTACAAATGGAACCAAATGGACCCGTAAGGGTCCATTTGGTTCCATTTGTACACTCTCAGAGTTACACACCCGCAAGAGGCCATTTGGAACCCCTTCAAACGTTTCCAGTGAGCCAACATGCACAATGTCAGCACCCTGACTCTGTTTGAGCAGAATGGAACAGAGCCTTAATTAGTATCATTGGTAACACCTGTGAAGGAAGTAAGAAGAGACCCAATTTATTTCCAATATGGCTGCTGTCCATGCATTATTCTAATATTCATTGGCGGTGTCTTATTGTTCTGCTCCGAGCGAGATGATTGTATATAGGGTGTATACATCTGTATAATTTTATTAATATTTGTTTGAGGGTGTCTTTATTGTGACGTTATTCTTCTGTTACAGAGTAAAGTGCTGCGGTTTTACTTAACTAAATGTACAAAAATCTACATACATTACCAAACATAAAAGTAGTTTATGCGGAACGGTTCATTTCACAATCATGTTATTGGAGTTTAATGAATTATGCATGTGTTAATCACTTTAATGTTGCATCTGGTATAGGTGGGGCTGATTTTAATTACTTAGTGTGCTGCAGGGTAGCTTAACCTATAATTATATAATCACATATATATAATCATTTGAAGTATGTTTTGTATTAATCCTAAATTAAAATTGCCTAGAGGGTGGGTCAACCGCGGACCGCAGACGTCACAAATGTACAGTGGTGGAAAAAGTACTCAACTGTTTTAAAAAGTATCAATACTGCAATGTAGAAGTACTCTGCTACAAGTAAAAGTACTCGGTTACTCAAGTAAAATGTATTTGAGTAAAAGTACAAAAGTATTGGTATCAAAATGTGCTTAAAGTACCAAGAGTAAAAGTACAACATTTTTTGAAAATAGCAGATCTACAAGCTCACAACGCGTCGCGATACGACGCGTTGTGAGCTTGTAGATCGGCTATTTTCAAATAGCCAAGGTATAAAATATGGCTAAAGTGGTTAATGTATGTTTTATAACGTAATATGTTATATCTGCAAAGTAACTAGTAACTAAAGTTTTCAAATAATTGTAGGATTGTAGGAATTGGAAATACTCCAGTAAAGTAAAAATACCTCAAAATTGTACTGAAGTACAGTACTTGAGTAAATGTACTTAGTTACTTTACACATCAGAATAGCCACACCAGGGGCCACGTGTGGCCCCCAGGGGGCACAGGCCCCATGGGCAGCAGCTTATTTTACAGCTGCAGTGACAACTTCAGAACCATGGACAGCAGCTGCAGTGACTGTTACTTCAGGGCAGCTTCAGGACCATGGACAGCAGCCGCAGACAACTCTGTGCTATGTTCAGGGCCTCTCTCTCTCTGAGAGAGATTCATGCTTTCTCATCCTATATTAAAATTGCCTAGAGGGTTGGTCAACAGCGGACGTCACAAACGTAACATCCTTTCTTAAAAAATTTTGGGACAATGAAAAAAATAATAGAACAAAGAAAAATATGAAAATCAATGAAAAAGCTTTTTTTTTTTAAACATGGCCCCCTCATGTACCAGGAGGGCAGTGTGAGTCACTAGAACCAAGGACGGGTGTTTTCGATGAATATACTTGGGTACTGTAGGCCTACTAAAGGTATATTTCCCCCGCTGGCATCATTGGTAACATTTGTGAAGGAAGTAACATTCCACAACTAACCATTTATAACATTATATTGTGTATGTGTGTGCGTGCGTGCGTGTGTGTATGAAAACATGGTCTGACCTTCACACCACTGGGAAGGCATAACAAGTGGTTCTTCTAGGTTTCTTGGAAAGGTTTGCTTTCCTCCCCCTTATACCCTCTTGACCGGGGTTCCCCATGGGTCAGTTCTAGGCCCCTCTCCTTCTCTCCCTCCACTCAACTGTTGATGATACTCAACAGTTTTTTCTTCTTCCCTCCGTCTGCCACTCAGGTTGATAGAGCACACCGCTGCAGGCCTGGCTCACATCTCACAATGGATGCCTTCCCCTCAACCAGTGGTGGAAAAAGTACTCACAATTTGTACTTACGTAAAAGTACCAATACTGCAATATAGAAATACTCTGTTACAAGTAAATGTCCAGAATTCAAAATGTAAAAGTACAAAAGTATTGGCATCAAAATGTACAATGTACCAAAAGTAAAAGTACTAAAATATTTGTAAATAGCAGATCTACAAGCTCACAACGCGTCACGATGAGACGCGTTGTGAGCTTTTAGATCGGCTATTTTCAAATAGCCTAGGTATAAAATAGGGCTGAAGTGGTTAATGTATGTTTTATAATGTAATATATTCATATCTGCAAAGTAACTACTAACTAAAGTTTTCAAATAATTGTAGTGGAGTAAAAGTACAACTCTGTAGTGATGTAGTGGAGAATAATTAAAAGTATTGGAAATTGGAAATACTCAAGTAAAGTACAAATACCTAAAAAATGTACAGTACAAAGTACAGTACTTAAGTACATGTACTTAGTTACTTTCCACCACTGCCCTCAACACCTCAAGCTCAGTGCAGATAAAAGTGAGCTTCTTCCTTCTTCCAAAGTAAGTCGTGCTCAAAGCAGGATCTCACCATTGTCTATCGACAACTCCCTGGTGGCTTCTGTTCCAGCTGCCAAGAAGCCTGGGTGTTATCCTGGACAGTATACTGTATACTTCAATGCACACACAGCAGCGGTCACTCCATCCTATAGGTTTACACTTTACAATTTCCGAAAGGATCAGACCCTCCCTCACCCAAGAGTCTTCCCAGTCACTTGTTTCTATGTTTTCGTCACTTTACAGCATCTGTCTGAACAACATGTTACAATTCACAATTTAGGCATTTAGCAGACGCTTACCTTCCTTCACAGGTGTTACCAATGATACTAATGAAGGCTCTGTTCCATTTAGTGTAGCACAGTGGTTCTAATTTAAATTTCTAGGACCCCAATAACTCTGAAAGTGTACAAATGGAAAACCAAATGGACCCTTGCCCGGGTCCATTTGGTTCCATTTGTACACTCTCAGAGTTACACACCCGCAAGGGGGCATTTGGAACCCCTTCAAGTGTTTCCAGTGAGGCAACATGCACAACATCAGCACCCTGACTCTGTTTGACCAGAATGGAACAGAGCCTTCATTAGTATCATTGGTAACACCTGTGAAGGAAATCCAGAGCGATTTACAGTAAGCAAGGACAGCACAAGGTAATTACATCACATGCATAGAAATAATAAACTAATACATAAGTAAACCAAAAACCTATCAACAGTCTATCTATAAAATATCAATTTTCTGTACATTGAAACTATTGTGTATAGTTTCTATAGGATGCCAGGTTAACAATGACCTGGATCTGTCTATATAACATGATATATAAGTTAAATTTAGATAGCATGCGATCTAAATGTAATCTAAGTTACATTTAGACAGCATGTGGATGAGCCTGCAGGGTTGTCAGGGCTAGGGCAAGTGCTACGGGCTGAGGTGGAGTCTGAAGAGGTGAGTCTTCAGATTACAGCGGAAGATTGGGAGTGAGTCAGCAGTTCTATTTGCCAGTGGTGTAAAGTAACTAAGTACATTTACTCAAGTACTGTACCTACAATATTGTACAATATTGAGGTATTCTTTACTTTACTGGAGTATTTCCAATTTTCAGTACTTTCACTTCTACTCCACCACATCTCAGAGGCAAATATTATACTTTTACTCCACTACAATTATTTGAAAACTTTAGTTACTAGTTACTTTGTAGATTTTGGTTATTATTTCAAAACCTACATTAACCACTTCAGCCCTATTTACATTTCGGCCATTTGAAAATAGCAGATCTACAAACTTGAAATGGGACATTCTGCATAACGAGTACTTTCCACTTTTGGTACTTTAAATACATTTTGATACCAATACTGTTGTACTTAAATGTACGTAAATACGTACATTTTGAATTCCGGACCTTAATTTGTAACAGACAATACTACATTGCAGTATTGATACTTTTACTTAAAGGTAGGGTAAGTGATATTTTTTGGTTAAAACAAAAAGTATTTTGTTAAAAGGTTAAAATACTATATTCTGATAGTAATCATTGCTATAGAGTGTTTGTTCAGTAACAGATGTCTCCCTGTCTCTCCAGCTCTTTAATAAACAGAAAATACATTTTTCGGTAGGTGTCAAAATCTCAGCCAATCAGGAGAAAGTACCCATTTTTAAGCTTAATTTGTATAGTGTTCCAGTTAAAATTTTGTCTGCTCATTTCTTAGTGTCATCACTTCCAATTTCACTTGTTTAATCTATATCCTGATTGAGTTATCTGTCCTGGTTGGATAAAATTGGAAATGAAACTACAAAAAAAAAAAGAAAAACTACAAAATACATTTTCTGTTTTATAAAGAGCTGGAGAGACATGGAGACTTTTTATATGGACAGGACACTCTATAGTAACGAGCACTATCAGAACATAAGACCCATTTTGCAATTATTTGAATAATTGCAAATCACTTACCCTACCTTTAAGTAAGAAATGCGAGTACTTTTTCCACCACTGCTAATTGCAATGGGGAGTTCATTCCAGTGCCATAGAGAGTTACGTCAACTCCGTTCACTTCTTCGGGTCAGGTCCTACATACACATACATTGGCGAATAGTGACAAATCCCTAAACCGGAAGTTCATGGAATGCATTGAAGTCGACGGCTCCTTGTCAATATTTCCAGCTACATGAACCACGTGACCGACGCTGTTTCTGACCCCTCATTCGCGCAACTCTCTAGTAGAAGGCTCTGGTTCATTCCATTCACAGTTTGGGAGCCAGAAGGGAGAGCGTTTTAGCGGTTCTGACAGCTTTCCTGTGTTAGCTGATCTAAGATCAAGAGAAAATAATCTAACAGATTTTTCTTCTTGATAGCATGTTGTTTTAGAACAGATGCTAGGTTCATTGTTTACTTGGTAGCCTAGTTTCTTTGAGACACCACCCTGTTCTCTCTGCCCTCCACTTCTGTGTGTATTTACCTTCGTTGTTGTTTATTGACTAGAGCTCATGCTTACTCTGCTTATTCCGATCTCGCACGTGTAAGTCACTCTGGATAACAGGGTCTTCTAAAGGAGTGGTTCTCAATCTTTTTCGTGCCACAGACCCCCAAATTGATATGTATTTGGCCGCGGACCCCCATCTGAAAATACTTTGTGCCATGGAAGAAGATTTAACTTGGCACTGTTAACTCATTTAGTTCCAGAATTAATTAATTAATTAAGTCAGCCAGTGCCATCGTTTTTGAGCATTTTTACGAACCTTTCCAGAGCCACAGAAAATTGGCTCCAGGACCATCGACACACAGAGTGTCGCACAAGACGGAGGAGTGTCTCTGCTTCCATCGGGGGGGAAAAAGCGTGTCACCACGACCCTCGATCGTTTAGTTATTCGCTGTTGAATATAGCTTGTTCTCGACAAAAATGCTGAAAAAAACATTTTTCTAAATCCTTTAACATTAGATCGGACGGGGCTGGGCTTGTTGTGATCACATTATTTCCGGGTATATATAGGCTTCTCCATAAGTCATAGGATCACTCATAGGTTGGCGAACAGCGCCATCTAGCTTATCTTTTTTTGTCGAATGTTAGCCCCAAAATAGGGATGCTATGGTTCAACTGGTCAACATCCAGTAAAACAACGGTATAGATCAAGTTTCTTGACAGCCTCTTGCATAATTTTGCACGGAAGCACTACTTAGGCTCAGCATTAGATCTGTAGGAACTTTGCAATATATCTTTTACTTTTTTGACATGACGTTTGGTAAATAGGTTAAAAATACACAGTTTTGCCCCGGCGAACCCCCTACTCTGGATGTGGCCTCTGTCCCGGAGCTACAGCCGATGGCAAGGTCACAGAGAGGGCAGCTAGCATGCTTGCAACATTCCATCATTATGTCCAAGATGACAGGGATTGGACAGCCTGTGTACCTCTAAAGGTTGTTTCTTTTAACTGAGTTAAATGGCTTTTGGACCCTGGATAAAAACCAGGCATGGGAATCATGTAGCTTAGCGCTAATCTACAGATGAAAAGAGCGGGGGGAAAATACTATACTGGAACAATGCCATGTGGTGGAAGAACTACTCAGATTTAGTTTTACTTAAGTAAAAGTAGCAATACCATAATGTAGAAAATACTCTGTTACAAGTAAAGGCCTTTATTCAAAATGTTAGTTGAGTAAAATATTGTTCACATTGTGAGCTTGTAGATCGGCTATTGTTTCTATTTAAATACAGTCAGTAGAGTACATGAGTAAATGCACTTAAGTTACTTTCCACCACTGTACACTGCGTGGTGTAACTTTGACATGAAGTTTTTCAAAAGACAAAAGACCCTCTCTAACCTTCATGTCTTTCTACGGCAGATTAACTAACAATGGTAAAGTCCTGGTGGATTATAGCTTGGTAATATTATATCAGTGGTTGGAAGTCCTTGGACAAACATCAAAGGTCTGCACGGGAGAAGAGACTGAATAAGATGGACTTTGTAAAGCCGCCTAGTCTAGCCCACTAAGACCTGAAGCCCATTCTACAAGAGTCTTCTAGATCCTAACAGTTTTCTGAGAAACCTATGTTTCTATATCAGTGGTGCTCAAACGTTTTCATGTCAAGGACCCCCCAAAATGATTATGTATTTGGCCGTGGACCCCCATCTCAAAATATGTTGTTCCAGGGACTCCCCCAGAAGCAAAGATTTGAGTTAAAAAAAAATTGCTTTAAAAGAATATAAAATATATTAATTTGCACACATTTTCTCGATTTTTCAAAAATAGCAGATCTACAAGCTCGTAGCGGGCTTGTATATCTGCTATTTTTGAATAGCCAAAGTGTAAAATAATGCTTTTTTTTTTATCTCAAATCAAAAAATGACACAGATGCGTCCCAGGTCTTAATGGGCTAGTACTGAGGCAGTATGGAGTGGCTTTGGTAGTGAGCCTCGGAGCGGCTCGGTGGATTACACCTACAGTACTAATGGGGCTGTGGGCAACATAATAGAGGCGGCATGAAAAATGTAATGGAAGATCTGACAACTTATTTCTAAAAGCACCCCATTTTAACCCACATTCAACCCAACTACCATGCCTGCTGAAGAGCTCAAACAGCCTGTCTATAAAATGTCTAAAATTGCTCTTCAATAATTGTATGACGAATAGTGAAAATAACAGGTCTACAAGCTTGCGATGCACCGCAATGTGAAACATCGCGACGCATTGTGAGCTTGTAGATCGGCTATTTTCAAATGGCCGAAATGTATATAGGGCTGTGTGGTTAATGTATGTTTTGTAATAATAATAAAAATCTACAAGGTAATTAGTAACTAACGTTTTCAAATAATTGTAGTGGAGTAAAAGTACAATATTTTCCTCTGAGATGTAGTGGAATGTAGTGGAGTGTAGTAAAAGTATTGGAAATTGGAAATATTCCAGTAAAGTGCAAATACCTCAACATTTTACTTAAGTACAGTACTTAAGTAAATGTACTTAGTTACCTTCCACCACTGACTGTATGTATTACAACGGAAATGAGTTGCAATGCAAGTCCTACCCCAGCCACCTCAAACATCCTAGAATATTTTAAGCGTAATAAATCCTGGAACTGTTTTGCGGGGTGTGACAGAGTACACCGCATACCTCATCCCCACAATGTCATGGGTTTGTGTCCAGCTCACGACCCACGCTTTACATCATCTCCCAACTGCGCCACTCAGTAAATAGCTTCCAAAAGGGCTGTAAGGCCTATAGTCTACGGCAAGAGAGAGGCTATGCTATGTGCATGGAAACTAAATGATATATTCAGAGTCTCGGAGCACGGAACATCAGCTTTCTCAGTGACTGAGACCCTGCAGCGGGAAAGTCATTATAAACATCCTTCTGTTTATTCCCCAAGGTGAGGAGCTATTATCAAGCATGTGGCATATTGTCACCCTCATCCACACCGGAGTGTAGTTTGTTTCTTCCCCTCCGGAGGCTGGCCCCCAGTCATATGCTGAGAGCCTAGAATGACAGTCCATCACTCTTTTAACCAATTAAGACCGGGAACACATCTGTGTCATTTTTTTGATATATTTGTAGACTTGTAGATCTGCTGCTTTTGTTTAATAGCCAAAGAAATCAAAAAATGACACAAGATGCTTTCCCGGTCTGAACGGGTTAATCTCTTCCCGACCCACAGCCAGACAGGAGTTTGAAATGGGTGTCGCCGCTACCCGCTTTATCAAGCATGACACCCCCCCCCCCCCTCTACAGCGCTCTAATACAGCACAGATGGCATGTCGGAAGATGTCCCTGTTTGTCACTAAAATAGAAGAGTGACAGGGCCTTTTGCGGGGCCCTGAATGTGACGCGAGGGAATCAACTCTGTAGTTTGTTAGGAAAAATGGGGAGAATGTTTTGAAGCTGATGAATAAATAGGGAGCACATTTGAATATAAACAGCAGAGCTAATGAGCTAACATTCTGCGCTCTGCAATTGCAGAACTTTCGTTTTTTTTCCTCGTTTCTAATAGCAATTGCACTCTAGTTGCAATAGGTAATTAAAGATTCCCTCACTCTTCCCCCGATTGGTACGTTTCATGCTTGGATTGAATATGCACGCTGCGGATACAATTTATAAAAATTCTAATGTGTTGTATTGTCTTGTTCTCAGCACGTCTTTGAAAGAACCACATTTCCACAATTACATTTTTAGAATTGTCCAGAGAGTAAACATTTCTCTTTTTCTTTCGCTTGCCATTTCTTTCATTTTTTTTACCAAGGGTACTGACAAATCTAGAGGGCACCGTGGGTGAGAAACTGGGGCAGTGCCACAGAGAGCACCTTGACTTGTCAAAAGCTTAAATTAGCTCTTTGCAGGAAACAATGAGCGACTCTGTGTGCTAATCAGACACCTTGAAATTAAGTTGACATTATGCTTTCTTTTCCCTTTTGCACGTTTTTTTTCCATTGCGAGATCTGGCATCGCTGCAACTGTGTTTCCCGAACACCGCTCCGCCTCTTTGAAGCATCTCCAGGCGTAATAGACAATAAAACCTAATCAGCCATTAGCCATATGGGCTTGGTTGGGTTTTGCAGTGTATACGATCATTTTTAATGCGGCTTTCCTTTTGATCTGACTAATTCAAATGTTTTATTAATGCCCAGAACACGTTATTTCACAGATTACTGGCGATAAAGGTGCACCGTTTTTCTTCCCCTCATTAATCAAGGCAAAAAATAAAAAAAAGTTGCTCTGTTTTTGGGCTCGGCTTCCCTTTCATCTTTTGGAAGGGGGAGCGGAGAGAAAGCTCTGCCTCTGCATTCGCCGTTGCCCCAGTGTGTTTGTTTAAAGCGTCGTGTTACTTACTCATTTGAGAGGCTATGCTGGCGGGGCCGACTGCCTGATGTAAAATACACCTCCATTCTTTTTGCTACCCTAATAAGCCCTCTCTCAACTGTGGACATTACTATTAATGAGCACAAATACCCAGCAGCGTAGCTCCACAGCGTCCTTGTGCTGTTGGAACTCTGCCGCCACCATAATGAACATATTTGGACTGAAAGGTGTGAGTTTTTTTTTTTTTGCCTGCATTTTCGACTGCAAAGCGGTGTCTTTTTGTCGAACACTGATGATTTGTTTTTTATTGTTTTTGTTTTTTTTCTGACACAGATGACCGGTTCAGAATATATTCTGGTTCCTCTCATCCTATAGAGGCTGTGTTTTTTACTCTCATCCAGTCAGTCTATATGGGATTAGAAACAGATCATGACGACCTGACCTCACAATCAATGAACTACTTAACCCATTAAAGGGGAAGACCACTCATTTTCAACATTGAACTATGTCTTTAATACACCTTAGAGCTGTTGTGTGGAAATAGGAAAAAAGTCCCCCCCCCCTTCTGTGTTGCCTAGAAAAGGATAATTGATTGAGGTCATGTGATCAGTGACATACGCAGGGTGTAATTTTGGCTCCGCCCCCTCAGCCAAAAGTACACCCTGCGTATGTCACTGATCACATGTCCTCAATCAAATATCCAGTTCTAGGCAACATAGAGGGAGGGGCTTTTTTCTTATTTCCACACAACAGCTCTAAGGTGTATTAAAGACATAGTTCAATGTTGAGAATGAGTGGTCTTTCCCTTTAAGACCTGAGACCGATTCTACAAAATGACTTCTAAATCCTAACAGTTTTCTGAAAATACTTATGTTTCTATGTCAGTGGTTCTCAAACTTTTTCATGTCAAGGACACCCAACATGATATGTATTTTGCCACGGACCCCCATCTCAAAATATTTTGTTCCAGGGACCCGTGGAAGCAACGATTTGAATGACAAATGTTCGCTTTAAAAAATATCTATTCAAAGATTTGCACACATTTCCACGATCTTAAAAAAAATAGCAGATCTACAAGCTCGTAGCGCGGCACTCGGTGCCGCGCTACGAGCTTGAATATCTGCTATTTTTGAAGAGCCAAAGACATCTAAAGTGACACAGATGCGTTCCCGGTTTGAATGGGATAAAAGGGGAATAAAACCTGGTTCTCTGGTTAAAACGTCAGTCAGTGTTTCCTCCCTTTATTTCCTAAGTTAGTGAGTCAGCTGTGAGGGACCGGACCGCAAACGCTATACAGTATTCAATCAATCAATCAATCGATCAAAGTATGTATTGTGCTTTAGTCTAGCAGGTTACCATCTATTACCAGGCATCTTATTCTGCATGGCAATTATAGTGTAATTATAGAGTCCAGAGCTATACAGCGCTGGGTGAGGTCACAGATGGGGCTAACAAGCATGTCTGACAATATGACAGTTGACAAATAATGATGCGCAAACGCTTACCCATGGAGGTCAGTGACTTCTCTTTTTGTAAATGTGTTTTAATAATGTGTATTAATAATGTTTCATAGGGCTCACTTCTGTTTTAACTTTACTTAAAAATATATTTCTATTTCACATTATATCGTCTCTCGTGTCGGGTGGAAACCTCAAATGTCCAAAACTGATACTTTTGTGTTTTTGTGTTAAAATATGGAGATGAGCAACAACATGCTAGAGTAGCTGCTGCAGTACGTGGCTCAGGAGGGGTACGGTGGCCATCTGGGAAGCCCAAGGTCCATGCTTCATCCCCCCAGCTTCTTCCTGGCTTCACGTCGAGGACAGCGTGGCCAGGTCTTGCGAGAGAAACAAGCAGCCAGGTCTACGAAAACGAGCCCAAAGAAGCGACTATCAGTTTAACCACACATCGGCTATTAGAAAATAGCCGATCTATAAGCTCACATGTGATGCGCTGTGAGCTTGTAGATCTGCTATTTAAAAAAAACGAATAAAAAAAAAGAAGGCAAATCTTGTAACCCTGGCAACAAATATTTTCGGATGTGGGTCCGTGTACAAATACATGTTAATTTGGGGGTCCTTGACATGAACATGTTTGAGAACCACTGGTTTAAACAACATTAGGAAACAAGCCCAAATAATCAACACACTTTAGAAACAAGCCCCCCAAAAAAGCAACAAGCAACTACAAATATGCACAAGCAACTTTACAGGAAAAACAAGCCCAAAGTCGCTTATAATAAGCAGACCTGGCAACACTGGTCAAGGACAGTGAACCGGTGGTGGTAAGTAAGTAACTAAAGTTGCACAAGTACAATGTACTTGTGCAGGTACTGTCACGTCCTGGGTCTGTCCCCACGCCTTCCCCACTCTCTGCTCGCCCCCTCCCCCCCTGTGAGTCCTTGATTGAGAGACAGAGCTCCACCCAGGTTCCAGTGGTGGAAAGTAACTAAGTACATTTACTTAAGTACTGTACTGTACTTTACAGTGAAAACTTTAGTTACTAGTTACTTTGCAGATATCCATTATTACATTATAAAAAATACATTAACCACTTCAGCCCCATTTTATACCCAGGCTATTTGAAAATAGCCGATCTATAAGCTCACAATCATTTTAGTACTTTTACTTTTGATACTTTAAGTACATTTTTATACCAATACTTTTGTACTTTTAGTCAAGTAAATGTTGAATTCCGGACTTTTACTTGACTACAGTACTTCTACATTGCAGTATTGATACTTTTACTTAAGTCAAACATTTGAGTACTTTTTCCACCACTGACCTAAAGACTGCCTAGTTGGCCAGAGACTATTTAAGACGGTCTGTGACTGCTCTCTGTGTTGGTTCATTGTATTGCCATTGTTTCCGGGTCTCCGTGTTTTTCCCGTGTCCTGTATTTCGCCCTGTGAGGTGTACCTGTGTTTGCATTATTAGTATTTAAGTAAAGTCGTCGTTAAACTGTCCTCCTTGGTTTTCTGCCTTTACTTTGAAGTTGAGTTGCTGCATGTGGGTCCAAATGCACCCGGGGTCCTCACAGGTACTTTTACTTTGATTGAGTATTTCCATTTGCAATACTTTTATACTTCTACTCCACCACATCTCAGAGATTTAGATTATTAATACAATAACAAATCAAGCCCAATTTTCTACAATTCGCAAAATCTACAAGCGTACAATAGCTGAGCTAGTTGATTGGCTATTTTCAAAAGTTTATTAAAGCGAACGTTTGTAAAATATTTTGTTCCAGGGACCAGGGAATCTCCCCCTGTCAGGTGATAAGAAGCGACTAGCTAGCTCTCATGCATTGAAGGAAGCATGAGCTCGGCTCTAGGCTCTCCCTAGGCTGGCAGAGGGAGTGTAGCACCCAGGATTACATAAACAATTGGCACTGGGTGAAAAAAAATGTTATATTTTTATATGATTTTATATGAGGGAAAAAAAGTATATATATATATATATATATATATATATATATATATATATATATATATATATATATATATATATATTCAAAGATTTGCACACATTTCAAGATTTTTCAAAAATAGCATATCTACAAGCTCATAGTGCGGTGCCGTGCTATGATTGAACAGGTTAAATTGTGGTATTGCTAAAAAGAATTAAATAATGTAATGACCCAACTGCCCCCTGAGTGCCCCACTACTCCTAATAGGATGGGTGAGCGGCAGAGGACATAATTTCCCCACGGAGATCAATACAAAAGTTACAAAAAACGAATAAAAGATCCATTTTGTTTTCAGACATTGTTGAATGGTGTGATGTAGGCTACACAGGCATCTATATCAGTAGTTCTCAAACTTTTTCGTGTCAAGGACCCCCAAATTCTGAAAATGTTTTGTGCCAGGGACCCCTAGAAGACAAGATTTATGGGGCACCGATGGCCTAGTGGTTAAGGCGCGTACCACATATAGGCTCTAATGCAGGTTCGATTCCCGAACAAACGACCTTTGCTGCGTGTCACTCCGTCTCTCTGTCCTTGTTTCCTGTCATTCTAAAACTATCCAATAAAGAAAGAAAGTAAAAATATAAAAAAAATAGACAAGATTTAAGTAAAAACAAAACACAAAATCATTCTAAATCTGCCAAACTGACAGAAGTAGCAGATGTACAGGACAAGCTCACAGTGCGGCACAAAGTGACGCGCTGTGAGCTTGTAGCTCTGCTATTTTTGAATAGACAACATATAGAATATGGATAAAGTGGTTAAAATGATTTAGCTGGGGACCCCCTGGAAACCCCTCAACTACCCCTGGGGGTCCCAGGACCCCATGTTGAGAACCGTTGATCTACATAACTTTTTTTTCCACTTCACATACTGAAAATATTTTGACTCCCTATTTTGACTCCCAGATTTGTGTTTTAAAAAATATTTCAATAGGTTTAGAAAATAGCAGATCTACATGACACGTTGTGAGCTTGTAGATCTGCTATTTTCAAATAGCTGATGTGAAGTGATACAACTTAGCCTAGTCGCTTCTTGCAAAATTTACACCTGCAGTAGACTATACTACGGAGGAAGTGGAAAGATATTGAATGAAACAGTATACAGGGCGCCGCCCTGGAGGGGGTCCAAGATTAAGGTGAATATTATTATGACAGCAAAATGCCAGTTAAATAAGCACCAGGTATGCCCTCGTTAAATAAATACACTATGGTGTGTATAGGAACACTTTGCAGGGTTGCCTTTCACACAATGCGACGTATTGTATTTGCAAAAAATAAATTCCTGCTACACATATTGATTCAGAATCTAATTTAAAATTCTACTTATCTGGGAAGTGGGCTGCCTGTTATTAACCCTTTAAGACCGGGAACTCATCTGTGTCATTTTAAGATGTCTTTGGCTATTTTTGGAGGAAAATCGTGAAAATGTGTGCAAATCTTTGAATATAGGCTTATATATAAATTTTTAACTCAAATCTTTGCTTCTGGGAGTCCCCGGAACAAATTATTTTGAGATGGGGGTCCACGGCCAAATACATATAATTTCGGGGGTCCTCGACATGAAAAAAGTTTGAGTTTTATAGCAACATACGTTTTTTTCAAAAAACTGTTAGGATTTAGAAGACATTTGTAGAATACCCCAAAGCAAAGATTTGCCTTAACAATGTTGGCTTTAAGAAAAATATATTCAAAGATTTGCACACATTTTCACAATAAAAATAAATAAATAGCAGAACTACAAGCTAATAGCGCGGCACTCGGTGCCGCGCTATGAGCTTGTATAGGAACACTTTGCAGGGTTGCCTTTCACACAATGCGACGTATTGTATTTGCAAAAAATAAATTCCTGCTACACATATTGATTCAGAATCTAATTTAAAATTCTACTTATCTGGGAAGTGGGCTGCCTGTTATTAACCCTTTAAGACCGGGAACTCATCTGTGTCATTTTAAGATGTCTTTGGCTATTTTTGGAGGAAAATCGTGAAAATGTGTGCAAATCTTTGAATATAGGCTTATATATAAATTTTTAACTCAAATCTTTGCTTCTGGGAGTCCCCGGAACAAAATATTTTGAGATGGGGGTCCACGGCCAAATACATATAATTTCGGGGGTCCTCGACATGAAAAAAGTTTGAGTTTTATAGCAACATACGTTTTTTTCAAAAAACTGTTAGGATTTAGAAGACATTTGTAGAATACCCCAAAGCAAAGATTTGCCTTAACAATGTTGGCTTTAAGAAAAATATATTCAAAGATTTGCACACATTTTCACAATAAAAATAAATAAATAGCAGAACTACAAGCTAATAGCGCGGCACTCGGTGCCGCGCTATGAGCTTGTATATCTGCTATTTTTGAATAGCCCAAAGACATCTTAAAATGACACTGATGCGTTCCCGGTCTTAAAGGGTTAAAGTTATTGCTTGAAAGGAAAAAAAGAGAACGCTATTTTCTTTGAACAAAAACGGCACCATGGGGCCCGCAAAGATGGATTATACAATGCACATTGGGATTGATTGATGAGCGTGTCTGTCAGCGCGGGCTATCTGATGGAGTCTGAAATTGAATGGGAGCTCGCAGAAGTAACACTGAATTAGATATCACACAACAAAGAGTGGGCCCTGAACAATGGCCCGGAGGCTCTGACACTGTGGAGGAAAGATGGAACAGAGCGACAAACTCTGACACTGGTATATTACTTTAATGGCAGTCAATAAACACGTGATTCATAGTTCAAAGAATCTCTTGAGCTTCAGCTCCCCGACGATGGGAGGCCACGTTTGCTCTCAGAATAGGACTCTGAATAGGAATATACTAGAAACAGTTCTACGGGACTCTCGATGAGTTGAGCCCAAAGAAGATACTGGACGACACATTCACTATACCAGTGTTTCTTTTTCATGTCGAGGATATTATTTGGCCGCGGACGCCCATCATCTAAGACATGTTGTGTTCCAGGGACCTCCAGAAGCAAAGATTTGTGTTAAAAATGTTTGCTTTAAACATATATATATATTTTCAAATATACCCCCACTATGAATACTATCTTATTAATAACAAGCACATGTTTCCATCTTATATGACATTATGTTAACAAGTAACTACATCCTCAAAGTATAGCTATAGCATCTATTGAACTAGGCAACAAGACGTCATACAAGGAATGAGGAGTAGGCAGGTGAGGTAAGACTCTGAAGAGGTGACTGTGACATAAACTAAGGAGTGGGAGGGGTCGGGGTCTCCTGTAGTGGGCATATTTAACATATCCAGGCCGACTTGGTTGCCTTTGCTTCCCTCATAGCCAGACGTTGTATATTGCTCCACTGGAAGAGCCCTAACCCCTCCAATATGTCATCATGGGTAAAAGACTCGTCAATGTTTCACCATTTGGAAAAGAAAACTTGAACACGGTTAGAGGTTCGTCGAAAAACTTCTACATAACCTGGGACCCATTTCTTTTATACATTAATTCCTTAACCACAATCTAAGGATTAACAATCCCCCCATCTATTATTTTGTATCTTTGTACTTATTCTATTCTACTCTGTTATCACCATTATTACTATTTTTAATTAACTTATTCTACTCCCCCCCTGGGCATGGGTGGGTGAGGGTGGGTGGATAACTTTGAGGATTTGTTTTGGTTTATAGTGGTTGTTTTTTTGTACATTTTTTGTTGTGTTTTGTTTTGTTTCTTCTGTTCTGTTTGTGGTCATGCATGTCTTGTATTTTAAAATGGGAAAAAAGCAAATAAAAAAAAAGAAGAGAGGGGAGGGGTCACTCCACAGCTTGGGGGCCGCAGGAGGGATGAGAGTCCAGGCGGCTTGGAGCGTTGGCCAGGGTTTCACGGTAGGGAAGGAACAAAGGGACATACGTTCAGTGGTGCAAAGTAACTAAGTACATTTACTCAAGTACTTAAGTACACTTTTGAGGATTTTTTACTTTAGTGGAGTATTTTCAGTACTTTTACTGCTACTCCACTACATCTCAGAGGCAAATATTGTACTTTTACTCCACTACAATTATTTGGAACCTTTAGTTACTAGTTACTTTGCAATTATCACTTATTATATTACTGTATAAAACATACATTAACCACTTTAGCCCTATTTTATACATAGGCTATTTGAAAATAGCAGATCTACAAGCTCACAACGCATCGCGACGCATTGTGAGCTTGTAGACCTGCTATTTTCAAACATTTTAGTACTTTTACTTTTGGTACATTTTGGTACATTTTGATACCAATACTTTTGTAATTTTACTCAAGTACATTTTTAATTCCGGACTATCACTTGTAACGGAGTACTTCTACATTGCAGTATTGATACGTTTACTTAAGTAAAACATTTGAGTACTTTTTACACCACTGAACCACATAAACCCTACCATATATTCTTTAGTTGACCTGGGTCACCCAGGGCTCTATACTATGCTCTTTGTTCCCCGGTCTACACCAAATCCCTTCACAGACAAATTGCTGATCTACAAGCTTGTGAGCTTGTGGATGGTTCACCCGAATAGGCATTATAAAACGTCTGTGCCGCCAGTTCAAAGACAGTTCAAAGACACCACTGCCAGCAAGTTGTGTTGTGTTGTGTTTATACATCAAGAGCCTAGAAGCATTCTTTTTATTTCTCCCTCAGGAAATTTAGGGGTTCTATCAGTGGTTCTCAAACCGGGGTCGGGGGACCCCCCCAGGGTACCTTGAAGGGGTTCCGAGGGGCCCCCAGCAAAATGGGTAAATAATAAATATCAACATCAGTTTCAACACTTTAACCCTACAATATTTTATACTTGGGCTAATAAAAAATCACTCTCATTGAGAGCTTGTACCTGCTATTTTTGGAAGAAAAAAAACAACATCTTGAAATAAAATAACAAAACAAATGTCCCTGGCACGGAATATTTAGGGGGTCCGGTCCGCACACATCAATTGTGGGTCCTTGGCATGAAAACGCTGGAGAAACCAACTGCTCTAAACGGCCTTGTGTTCCTGCGGGTTCTTTTTCCGAGGCAACACTGCAATCACTTTGCCCCGAAATGAATAATGGCAAAACATGTAATTACATCACCGTATCGCCTTGGGATCCACCCCGCACTCGTGTTTGAATTAATACCTGAGATACCCTCTGCTTGACATTTCTGCACTGGAAGGCTGGAACCCCATCGAGCCTCGCAAGGTTGAGGGACCCCCGCGGGGAGGGTAGGCACGCGACACACCGTGGTACATGTCCAACCCCCGCCTCCCAGCATTCCGCCACTTTTTTTAAAATATTTTTTTCCCTCTTTCCCCAAACCCAAGCCCACACACCTGCGTTCTCTCTCCCTTAGCACAACTCGTATAACAGCGAAAACCCCCCAAGGTGTCCTTTCTCGCTGTTTATTGGTCGACCGGGGGCCTGACACAATTAATCATTGTTTGAGAGACACTGGTTCACCAGTTAAAACAACAGCGGCTCGCCGCTCCTTCACCTACTCCAAGGTTAATTAGCATCAGTGTCTCCCCTCCCTACCTCAAATAATTAGATTACCACTTTCTTAGCGGCAGATAAGATTAATCATAAAGATCTGTGAGTGTGTGTGTGTGTGTGTGTGTGTGTGTGTGTGTGTGTGTGTGTGTGTGTGTGTGTGTGTGTGTGTGTGTGTGTGAGAGAGCCGGTGCCTCTTTCTATTAATTCATCAATGAGGATAGATTCGAGAACACACTTAATTATCAAGTTGATGATTACGGATGCAACGTGTCACCAAACTGAGGTGTAATTCGGCGAGGTGCTGCCAACTAGTGGCTCTCAGCTTAAGTGTCACCGCCACTATTTACTAAGTTAAAATGATAGATCATTTCCACCACTAAAGCCCCGTTTTGTACTTCCTCGCATGACAACGCATTGGCATCAGTGGTGTAAAGTAACTAAGTACATTAAGTCAAGTACAATTTTGAGGTACTTTTACTTTACTGGAGTATTTCCAATTGTCTATACTTTTACTTTTACTACAATTGTCTATACTTTTAATTATTTGAGAACTTTAGTTACTAGTTACGTGACGCGTTGTGAGCTTGTAGATCTGCTATTTTCAAACATTTTCAGTACTTTTACTTTTGGTACTTTAAGTACATTTTAATACCAATACTTTTGTAGTTTTACTCAAGTAATTTTTTAACACCAGACTTTTACTTGTAACAGAGTACTTCTACATTGCAGTATTGATACTTTTACTTAAGTAAAACATTTGAGTACTTTTTCCACCACCGATTGGCATTGCAAAGCCTTGTGAAATTGCAGATCTTCTATTTCATACAATACAGCAAAACTGAAAACCTTATTTTAATTTCTGTCTTTGGTTCGAGTTTGAAACGTGTCCACCACCCCCACACTCGTGCCACGAGCAGGAACCTGAACCCGTGTTGTGTTAATTAAAATCCAATAACATGATCTGTAGATGATAACAAAAGGTTGGACCAAAGCGCCAAGCAGTGGATTCTATTAGAAGAATAGAGTTTCCAAGTAATTAAGCTGTTGTCATGCATTCTGACAAGAGTCAGAGGAATTCAAATCAAAACAAAACATCTTCTGCGAAATAGATAATGAGCTAAATAAAGACCACGGCGAAAAATCGATTACAGAGAAATCAATTGCACTGAACGCTGAGACTAAAATCTTTCAAATGGAATATGGATGAAGTGACTCTTTAAGATTGTGCGGTAATATTACCCAGTAATGGCCATTGTAATCACAGTGGTCCGAACGTTGCTGAATCAGGTCTTTCTCCCTCCCCCCACCACCCTCAAAGGACTATAACTTAGGGAAAATGTCCAAGTTTGAATGTCGTTATACAGTATGTGTGCGTGTGCGTTTTTTGAGCACGGCGTTATCGCTGACTGGAACACAGTTGCACCAAAGACACAATGCCAGTAGGTAACAAATGAACAAACAAAGCCACAACATATTTCAGGGGGAGGGGCGGAGGTGGTGTGTGTGTGTGTGTGTGTGTGTGTGTGTGTGTGTGTGTGTGTGTGTGTGTGTGTGTGTGTGTGTGTGTGTGTGTGTGTGTGTGTGTGTGTGTGTGTGTGTGTGTTGGGGGAGGGGGGACCCATTGGTTTCTAAATGAATGACAAAGTAAGCAATATGAAGGGACAGGAGTGGTACATTTTCTGAACCACTTAGGCCCTACAGTATAGATCAAGTACTATGGCGACCACAATCACGGTAAAGTCACCTTCTCGTGTAACATCGCGATTATACAACAGTTACAACCAGAATGAAACATACATTGTGGGGTGTTTCGCTTTCCAAATAACAATCTTTTTGCAAGTGTCATCTCCGTTATCCTGGAAATACATGGGCTCTGACAGAGACAACGTGTCCCTGTTTACTCAGCCAGTCTAGTGGAGTCCCGTTTCGATGGCTGTGCGCTAGACCAGTGGTTTTCAACCCTTTTCATATCAAGGTCCATTATTTATTGGGCATTGGAGCCATGGACCACTATTTGATGACATTAAGACTCTCAGACCCAAGACGTAGAATATTTTGTTGTCGTTGGATACGATTTTGTCCACAATTCCATGCTGTATTGATGTTGGTATAGCCTACTATTAGGAGAGATAACATGCAAACGTTGATCAAAATAACAATTATCTAATTAAGTAATGCAGATGTTTAACAATAATTCTACTCTTGAGAGTTAAAGATCTATAAGGGTCCATTTGGTTACCAACTCTCCATCATTTAGCTGGGGACAACCTGGAACCCCCTCAAGGACCACTGGTGGTCCCCGGACCACTGGTTGAGAACCACTGTGCTAGATAACTTTTCCCAAACTGAACACAAGGAGAAACAAAACATTAACCGTTAGCTCAATCTCATTGTAACTAAGACATTCGATAGAAATTCATGCTTTTCTAATGTCAGATTTAGCTACTATGTCCGTGAACTTCCCATGCAAACTGCTAGCCTAATAGCAGCTTAGCACAGTGCTGCTGAGGCAGCGCTGCTCTGCTCTGCCGAGACTCTGTCTGATCGGCACAGCTGATATGTATGATTTGATGAGTTTTAATTTACGAACGGCTAGGTGTGCCGTCATGCTTGTTCAAGCATGGCTCCAAAGCCCATTTCAACCAATCAGATAGCTTGGGTCGGAACTACCTGTTGTATAATGAATCGTCTCTGTCGGGTGGAAACCTCATAAGTAGCAAAAGCAGCATATCTACAAGCTCAAAACGCTTCGCGCCGCGTTTCGAGCTTGTACATCTGCTACTTTTCATGCTTTCGTGTGACACTGTAGGGCCGTTACGGGAAAAAAACACAAGAAGTTAAAAATATGGAGAGGTTTCATCATATTGACGATAGTCCATATGTGGACTGAAACGTTTTGCCATGCTCTGTTCAGCCCTGGATCTTTAATGAAGGCCTTTATATGCAAACCAGACATATTATCGACTTGATCTCTTTATTCCTGTGTGCGCTGTGCGAGTCCTTTTTCGGTGACTTTTTTGCCTTGACTGCCCAGTGAGAAAGACAAACAAAGGACAGGTTTTCTAAAGGCGCAGCTCATCTCATGCTAACCATTATATTGTTAAACTGTGATTGTTATCAAACATGAATATCAAATTATGTCAAAGAGAATCTACATTTCCAAAAAAAGAAATGTGTTTGTTTTTTAATACAGTGCAACCCGGAACAGGGATGAAACATCTTAAGGCCCACTGGCCATTGGTGTATCAAAAGCAGAGGCCCCCTATCTGAAAAAGACTTGTGTTGTTAAAATTGTAATTGTATATGTGTGTGTAGTTTTTTTTCCCCTCAAAAATAGCTGATCTACAAGCTATTAGATTGGCAATTTTCCCCCCGTGTCTCCTAGGGTAGGTACCCTCACAAAAACATGCAGTAATCCTGGTCTCTATACTGCCTCCCCCTGGTCAGCCGGGGCGCCTGATGGAGGGGAAAGGAACTGGTTGGAATAACGTGTTCCTTCCACACGCTACGTCTAACCAGGGAACCTCCCCCATGTCAGGTGATAAGAAGCGGCTTGCTAGCTCTCATGCATTGAAGGAGGCATGAGCTCGGGTCTAGGCTCTCCCTAGGCTGGCAGAGGGAGTGTAGCGCCCAGGATTACATACTGTAGGCAATTGGCACTGGGTGAAAAATAAAGGGGTTAAAAAATCGTGGGATAAATAAATAATTAAAAAGATTGGCTATTTTGTGGTTAAACCGATGTTGATGACATTAACGCATTTTGCAGAGGACCCCCTGAAACTCCATCACGGACCCCACTTTGAGAACCACTACTGGACTAGCTAAGCTCTTTAGCCGTCTGTTCATCAGAAAAGCAAGCCCCCCACTACCCCACCCCCCTCCCCCCACACCCCATGACTCTCCCTACACTCGTTTAGGCGTTCACTGCAGAAGAGTGAGAGATCTAGAGACGTCCTTGAAATGCACACACAATTTAAGAAGAAAAAAAATGAAAAATCAAATCACATTTTTAATATAAAAAAGAAAATGCCCTTCAGCCTACAACAGGATTTCAACCATGAAACAGCTTCATTCTTATCGGAAGGAGGCAGCGAGAACAGACTTCTGCCACCTAGTTTGGGAATCTTAGTTAAATGTGACTCCTGGCAGCTGCCTCCTGGTCTAAAAATATGCCTTGCTTGTTCCCGGACTGTGAATATGAGATTGCCATATCGCTACCCCTTTCCCATAACAATTAATCAAGTGGAGCTGAGCTATGCTCAAATGAAGTTTCTCTTTCCCCAGGTATCGAAATGGCTGAACCAATTGTTGGGAAAAATTGCCTGTTGAGAAATGGGCATATACCCCCAAACCTCAGCATCTGAATATGGGCTTTGTGCGGGAATGGAGTGAATTGTCCTTGTCCGGAACCAAATTGCGACTTTAAACTCCGACGGCACCTGGCGGCTTTTTTTTCTTTTTTTGTTTAACAGAGGGAAAGAGTGTTATTTACAGCTGAGAGAGACCCATGTGTGCTGGCAGTTTGGGCTCCCAAGGAAGCTGAGGAAACACTAGCAGTAATCACATTAAATGAAAAGTCAAGCATGGATCACTAGACAGTAATGGTTTGAACAGTGAACGGTCCCTGTATGAGCGTGTGCCAAGGAGAAAATAACGTACATTGAAATAGAGTATACACATGCGTGCGTGCACGTGATATATTGAAAGACTCAGTATATCACAAAAGAAACAAAGCCTACAGCCAGTGGTGGAAAAATTACTTACTTTTTTAAGTAAAAGTATCAATACTGCAATATAGAAACACTCTGTTACAAGTAAAGTCCAGAGTAAAAGTCCAGAAGAAGTAGAAAGTACTCATTATGCAGTCCCATTTCACAAGCTTTCAAATGTATACAAATCTTTTGAAAATAGCTCACAATTGTGAGCTTGTAGATCAGCTATTTTCAAATGTCCGAAATGTACATACACTGTAGGGCTGAAGTGGTTAATGTATGTTTTGTAATATTAATCAAAATCTACAAAGTAACTTAAGTTTTCAAATAATTGTAGTAAACGTAAAAGTACAATATTTGCCTTTGAGATGTAGTGGAGTAGAAGTAAAAAAAGTACTGAAAACTGGAAATACTCCGGTAAAGTAAAAAAAAAAACTCAAAATTGTAATTAAGTACAGTACTTGAGTAAACATACTTAGTTACTTTACACCATTGCCTACAGCTTTGGAAATTCCCCCTTGCTGAGCTAAAGACTCAGTCAATATAATCACAGAAAACCTTTATGATGTCAACTCAATGAAAGTTAACCGGATCAATAATGTGTTTAGTTGGGTTGTAATGGACATCACTAGCTCCACTCCCCCCTCCCCCATCTTGTACTTGTGAGTAGCAGACCTTCCCGATGTGAATTGACATGCAAGGTGACAAATGAGTGACAGAAAACCGATCGTGCAAATGTCACCGTTCAGAATTTCTCCTTCAGGGTACAATTTTGCTGCCCCTCCCCCCCTTGGGATGGCGCTCTAATAGGCGGCTGCCTATATATGGCCAATAGGAAATGCCGACCCTGCGTACACTCTTATAATGGAGCCTTTGGCGTGGCTCTGCAGGAGTCTTAGGGCGGATTCAGACTGGGTCAGATTGATTCGAACCATTCCCGAGTACGATTTCCCTTCTCCCCGCTGGCCAGCATTCACATTGGCCATGATTCTTCCGCACCCAAGTACACTTCAATTCAACTGTACTGTTGAAAAGTACTGGTACTTATAGGTGCCTCAAGGGGTGCTGTGGACTATGGGCCTTTGGTAGATAGAGAATATCATGTCACAGAAGAAGGGTCACATTAAGAGTTTAGAGTGAATGATAAAGTTTGACTGTGTTTCTGACGTTGTCTTGAGTTATAATATTAACAGAACAACAATACACAACCAAAGCAGTATGCGCTGATGGTCTTTGAAACATCACAACGTAACGTCTGAAATTAGCGCTAGACAGTGACGTCACTGAGGCATCCTTGGTAACTTAATTAGCTGTGACGTCACGGACTAATCCTTGGTATCTTTATCCTATCGGCAGCGCTTGCTACCCATGTGTTTTTTGTTTATGTTTTTCACGGCTCGCGCTACTCAAATGTTATTATTTCTGGTCAAAATTCAAGTAGAACTGTGAGAAGATATAACCCAGGTAAAATAATGTATATATTATACATTATATTGTACATTATACAAATATATAAATGATATATGATTAGCAGTCCACTTATTTTTGATGGTACGGATGGATTCACATTGCAGCGTTCCGTACCTGAGTAGGCCTATGCATGAATCGGACCCGAGACTACCTCCCCAGGCGGTCCCGGGTACGGTACGGTGATCCGTTCCGGGGAACGGTACACAACGTTCACACTATCACAACATCTGCCAAGTGGTCCGGGGTGCGCACCTGGAACCATAGTCTGAATCCGCCCTTAGCAGTCTGTGGGTCAGTCTGTGTGTCAAGAGCTAATCGCTCAAACTGCTGGTGCGATCAGCACCTCATTTCTTGTGTGTTTATAATGAAAGTCAATGGGGCTCTGACTGAGCTGAACCCTTGCCCGGATTTGGAGTCAGACGTCATCAAAAGCTGCGCCATGAAGTCAGAGATCCACATTGGAACACACGCCACTCCCATGTGGATCTCGGCGAGATCCAAACGATTCAATCATCTTTAACCTCTGTTTGTAAATAGTTGTTTTCCCGGCCTTGTGCATTTAAAGCATTCATCCATATCTACTTTGGCAGAAATTGCATTCCGACCCCAAGCACTCTAACGGTACAGTGTTTATATATCCATATAATACTCTGAAATGGGTTTGGATCCATTTAACTCATTCAAACCGGGGAAGCATCTGTGTCATTTTAGATATCTTTGGGCAATAAAAAAAAGCAGATATACATAATACATAATAATAATCTAATGTCTTCAGATTATTATTTTTTTTTTATCCTGCGATTTTGTAACCCTTATTTTTCACCCGGTGCGCATTTTTTAAGTGATCCTGGGCGCTACACTCCCCTCACCAGCCTAGGGAGCCCAAGGCCGAGCTCATGCCTCCTTCAATGCATGAGAGCCAACTGACCTTCTTGTCACCAAAGTGTGAAGATTTTTCAAAAATAGCAGATCTACAAGCTCATAGCTTGTAGATCTGCTCGATCTGATCGGTGCCACGCTATGAGCTTGTAGGTCAGCTATTTTTGAATAGCCCAAAGTTTAAAATAATGGTTAAAGTGGTTACACGGGTGCGTTCCCGGTCTTAATGGGTTAAAAAGAAAGAGGAGAGAGAGGCGGAAATTTCAGAAACTGGCATGTGGAAAATCGTTATCCCCCTCTGCTGTACGTGCTCCCACCAGTTGAATAATAAAAACTACTGGGAATAAAATGCAACATATGAATGATTTAGAGCCGTGCCATTTGGAAAATGACAGGAGAAAAAGAAAAGCATTGCGTTTCTTTACAATTCCGCCTCAAGGAGCCCTGAAAGGGCCCTAGCTGTGCGTTCCATTGGTCACATACAAAATAGATGTGCAAATGGAAAACAAGAAATGTTTCAAAAATAAATACAATCTTTTTTGACCTGTTAGATTCGGAGCGAGTCAATAAAAATATATCAAAGTGCCCTTTCTGTGAAATGTCCACTGATTCAAGCCTTTTAACAGCCCCTCATGCTCTCTCCGTGCGCTGCCACACTCTAAAGGAGCCGAACATCCTTCCTCCATTTGCTCCCGTCATACATTTCGATATTAGCCCGGGTTGCCATTCTTCACTAACATCAGGGTCATACATTTTATATAATGTAGGAAGCCTGTGTACTGTATTTGTTTGCATGCTTTTTCCGGGCGGATGAATACAGGTCAGAATGTGCGAGTCAAATCTATAAGTGCGTTTATTTTTTCTCCCCCCCCCCCTGCGACTTCATTGCTATTCTTTCATATAAAACGGTACTGCAAATGTTTTTTTATATATTTCTATGGCGCCTTTATCCAAACCACTTTACAATCAAGGACATGTGGAGACAAAAGCCAACACAGGGAGGAAGCATGGGGGATCTAAACCTTCATGGTATCCCAGATGGCTTGCTCTTACCTGTACAGATTGATTTGTTTCTTTTTGTTTTGTTCCGTTGGCCCACCGCCACAACAGTGTGCTGCCAGGTGGCAAGGTGAAGGCGGCGCTCACTAATACGTATGACATGCAAATTAATCAAGCGGAAATAAAAGCATACGCGATTCTGGGGAATACATAAAGCATCCCGGATTCATAATTAATAATCTGCACTGTATACGTTTCCCATGTGATTACACAACGTGAGACCTTATAGTGCACTCATGATGCCTGAGATTGTATGTATAATGTGTCTATTGTTTTGTACTTACAGAACCCAAGGTCAGCCAGAGAGATGCAATGCAGGGATTTTTCTACCGCTGTCTGACTCTAATGCAGTGGTGGAAAAAATTACCCAAATGTTTTACTTAAGTAAAAGTATCAATACTGCAATGTAGAAGTACTCTGTTACAAGTAAAAGTCTGGTGTTCAAAATTTACTTGAGTAAAAGTACAAACGTATCGGTATCAAAATGTACTTAAAGTACCAAAAGCAAGTACTGAGATGTTTGAAAAATAGCAGATCTACAAGCTCACAACGCGTCGTGATGCGACGCGTTGTGAGCTTGTGTTGTAGATCGGCTATTTTCAAATAGCTTACATATAAAATAGGACTAAAGTGGTTAATGTATGTTTTATAATGTAATCATTTATAACAGCAAAGTAACTCAAGTTTTCAAATAATTGTAGTGGAGTAAAAGTACAATATTTGCCTCTGATATGCAGTGTAGAAGTAAAAGTATTGGAAATTGGACATACTCAAAAAGTAAAGTACAAATACCTCAAAATTGTACTTAAGTACAGTAGGCTACTTGGGTACATGTATTTAGTTACTTTCCACCACTGCTCTAATGCCATCAAGGCTGTCACACCGAGGTTCGTGATGTGCCCCTGAGCGAGCCGCAAGGCAATTCTAGTCACACCAAGACGCCGACGGCCTCCACGTCGATTAGCGCGCCGCTCAAGTTACAAACCATTTTTTAACCCATTGAGACCGGGAACGCATCTGTGTCATTTTAAGATTTCTTTGGGCTATTCAAAAATAGCAGATATACAAGCTCATAGCGTGGCACCGAGTGCCGCGCTATGAGCTTGTAGATCTGCATTTATTTTTTTTATCGTGAAAAATGTGTGGATATATCTTTGGATATATATATATAAAGCGATAATTTTCAAATCAAATCTTTGCTTCTGGGGATTCTACAAATGTCTTCTAAAACCTAACCTTTGAAACAAACATATTTGCTATAATATCAGTGGTTCTCAAAAATGATATGGCCATGGACCCCCATCTCAAAATATTTTGTTCCAGGGACCCCCAGAAGTTGTAAGAGAGTCAACAATGTTTTTAAAAATATATATTCAAAGATTTGCACGCATTTTCACGATTTTTCAAAAATAGCCCAAAAAAATCTTACAATGACATAATAAGAAAAACAATCACATGGATGCAACTGGGACGTATCATCAGTGTTGTAGCCTGGGGTCATCGGGTGTTTTGGGTCTCGCAACATACAACATACACCCTCGCGCAGGTGACCCAGCCAGGGTTGATCAAGCCCCGACTTACGTCCCAGTAGCTACCCACGGTCAGTCCTATAGGGAAAGACAGGGCCACTCAGTCCGCTTCTCCGGAAGTACTCTGCCGGGACTCGGGGAGGCTCTGGCACGTGGAGGGACTAGGCTCTGTGGGTTGTCTCCTGGCCGGGCTCCTCCTTCGTCTCACCAGGTCCAGGACCTGAGCACTGCGCCAGATCCCGCGCACCGCCCCGATCCAAACATTTCCTTCTGGCGTGATGGTTCCTTGGGCCGTGGTGGTAATGCAGGCTCCACTTGCAGATTGCTTGAATGGCCCTCCTAAAGGCCTCACTGTGGGTTTGTTGGGCTTCTTCCTCACGGAAGACACAGCCTGGGGCGCCAAACCATACTGCTCCCGGGATACCATCTACATTCTGGCTGTCAACAGTCTCTCCTGTGGTCACCAAACTATTCCAGGTTGTCACATAGTCTGTCTCACATAGACAGAGATACTTTCCCGGTCTTAAAGGCTTAAAGGAGAATTCCGGACAAATTAAGTGTTATCTTTGATGTCTCGTTACTCACCTACCGATGTGAAAAGTAGCGGTTTTTTTTTTCATATATTCCCCTGTCGTCATTTTTTAAACACCCTCCGTTGTTATAATGGGAGCCGCTGGGTTAGTGAAGTTCGTCTATTATAACGATGCAATGTTATTTTTTTCTCTACTACGATTCATTGTAGAGTCTCATGATAGTCAAACATGCGCTGAAAATTCCTGCGAGCCTGCCGTTAATGGCGAACGATTTAACACTGGTTGCTTGTTTCTTCCAGAACCTGGCAACTCGTGTTGCCAGAATCTGGAAACAAGCAACCAGTGTTAAATCGTTCGCCATTAACGGCAGGCTCGCAGGAATTTTCAGCGCATGTTTGACTATCATGAGACTCTACAATGAATCGTAGTAGAGAAAAAAATAACATTGCATCGGTTATAATAGACGAACTTCACTAACCCAGCGGCTCCCATTATAACAACGGAGGGTGTTTAAAAAATGACGACAGGGGAATATATGAAAAAAAAGAACGCTACTTTTCACATCGGTAGGTGAGTAACGAGACATCAAAGATAACACTTAATTTGTCCGGAATTCTCCTTTAAGAGAACCCCGTTGTGCAACGTGTTGCCAACCCCCAAAAAAAGAAAATCAGATTTACAAGCTCACAATGTGCCGTGTCCACAACGGCACATTGGATGACGTTATATAGGATGACGTACTGCATAACCTCTGCAACCTGACAGCCGGGTGTAATAGGATGCTGCAGATTCACTGCTCTCCTCAATGAGCTGGTTCTTACACTCAGGTGAAAGAGAACAATGGGTCAGGGGTCATTCATTGCCGCTGCTCCTCCACTCCACCACACAGCTTCCTCTGAGCTTCAGCACACGTTGCGGCAAAACTCCAAACTTGGAAAGAGAGAGAGAGAGAGAGAGAGAGAGAGAGAGAGAGAGAGAGAGAGAGAGAGAGAGAAGAGAGAGAGAGAGAGAGAGAGAGAGAGAGAGAGAGAGAGAGCGAGAGAGAGAGAGAGAGAGAGAGAGAGAGAGAGAGAGAGAGAGAGAGAGAGAGAGAGAGAGACACGGGGGGGGGGTTGTCAACAGTGGTGTACAAAGTATAAACAAAATAAAGTAAAATGTTTTACTTAAAAGTATCAATACCATATAGAAGTACTCTGCTACAAGTAAAGTCGAGAATTAAACATTACTTGAGTAAAAGTACAGAAGTATTGTATCTAAGTATCAAATAGTACTAGTAAAAAGTACAAAGTAAGTAATAAATGTTTGAAAATAGCCGATCTACAAGCTCAGCCCACGTGTCGTGATGCGACGCGTTGTGAGCTTGTAGATCGGCTATTTTCAAATAGCCCAGGTTAAAATAGGGCTGAAGTGGTTAATGTATGTTTTACAATGTAATAATTTATATCTGCAAAGTAACTAGTAAAAACTAGTAACTAAAGTTGTAGTGGAGTAAAAGTACAATATTTACCTCTGAGATGTAGAGGAGTAGAAGTAAAGGTATAGACAATTGGAAATACTCCAGTAAAGTAGAAGTACCTCACAATTGTACTTAAATACAGTACTGAGAGACCACTGGACGACCTAAACCTTAGATTTCAGATGCTAGAACTTTTGACACACTGATGGAGTATATTATAGTATAGTGGGTTGCATATTGAGATGGCAGGTATGTCACATTAAAAAAGGACAAACGAAACAAATGGGACACTTTATTAGAACACAAAAAAAATCGCTACAGCCTCAGAAGTTAACCAGTGAAATGACAGTATTTTACAATGCCTCTCATAGAGATTGCATCGAGAGCTGCAGTTCATCGTTCTAACTGACCTCGAATAGCGGCGCTGTCTCAAAAGTGGCCGTGAATTTGTAGGCGCATGTGTCAGCCCGTCAGCCGGTGTGTGTCTATTCACTAGAATGGGGAATCTAATTTCCAGCTGAAACAGTGCAACTTGTAGTAGTTTATAATGGCATATGGTTATATATCACATTTCACAAGACATTGTACTTGTATATACAAATCAATTGGCTGAAAATGCTTTAACAAGTCTTAACTTTATATTCAAGTCAAGTGACTTTGTTCTTAGTTCCACATAACAACTCTAAGGCGTATGACATGGTTCAATGTTGAAAATGAGTGGTATTCTCCTTTAAAGGTATCATGACATTCATTTTCACTTTTTTTATTTTCAATGTTTTATTTGGGGTTTTATGACCTCAATTACACCCAAAAAACCTGAACTTAGAACATTCAGTGGATTTTCTGTGGTCTGGGGTTTTCTGAATAATTAGGCTGAAAAGTAATCTGAGCTTGGCCCTTCGACAGTGAGGTCACAGTCGATTAATCCCGCCCACTCTCCTCCTCGCCCCTCCCCTCCCCTATCCTTTCCTTTGGGGGGGGCGGAGCAGAGGCGATGATTGACAGGCAAAATCCCTCACCAGCGACACCCGCAGGCAAAGATTTCTTTTTTCATTGCAGTTGAAAAGGCTTTAGAAATGTGAGAGAAAAACACCTGCCATGGATCACTGGAATGGAATTTTCACTTAAAACTTTTTGTACACTTTTGAAGGACCAGGACAAATACTTTGAATGTTGTGTAAAAGTGAATGTCATTAAACCTTTAAGTAATTTGTTTTTTGAGTGTCTGTATTTTATTGAGTATTTGCATTTTTGGATACTTGATTACTTTCACTCCTCTATACATTTCAAAGAAAAGTATATTGTGAATCAACCACCCTATTTTCACAATATTTATCTGTGGAACACAGTCAAACTAAATGTAATGCCTCAATTGGGGGGGGGGGGGGGACCTGAAAAACCTGAACAGTTTGGGAACCCTACATACTTGGAATAGCGGGTGGTTAAGAAGTCAGTGTTGCCATATTCTGTGAGAGAAACAAGCAACCAGGTCTATGAAAGCCAGCCCAAAAGAAGCGACTACCGGACACATGAGCACTTTAACATATACATCAGCTATTTGAAAATAGCAGATCTACAAGCTCACAACGCGTCGCGATGCGACACGTTGTGAGCTTGTAGATCGGCTATTTGCAAATAAAATCTTGCGGGGAAATTACAATAAGCAGATCTGGCAACCCTGTAAGAAGTCACAAAAGCCATGCCCAGAATCCAGGGAGTGATCAGTGTGATGATGATAAGCTGGCATGGTTTGTTTGCCACGCTGCAGCTCTCTGGAACGTGAAGCTAATGCGTACAAATTGGCAACATAAGCAAAGCTGTCCGGATGTCCCACAAAGTGTACACTTGTGTTGAGTGCACACTCTACTGACTCCAAAGTGAGCCCTAGTACACTACACAGTCAACTACACAGTTTGTTTAACTCTGCCCGGGAGGGGAAGCCCCACGGGTACATTTTGACTGAGTTAAAGCTGTATTATGTACCTTTTTTTTTGTATGTGAATAAAATGTACCGTATGTAAAGTATGTTAATACAATATAACTTATACAATTGGGGTGGTTGTATTTTGCCTCCCTGCTCTTCAATTGAGACATTTACTTATGCTATGTCTGGTTTGACACGACCTTTGACACAATCATGTTTCTGGTTTGACACAACTTTTTTTGTCAAAATAAAATGTCTACTCTCCCCTGAGCAAGCAGGCAGGCTCTATTAGCTGAATAATAGCAGATTATTTTTTTCTTCACCAGTGGTTCTCAAAGTGGGGTTCCAAGGGACCCCCAGCTAAATTAGATAAGACTAGTCCATACCAGGTCGACGCATCCGTGGGGGGATATGCGCACATGATCTGGCAACCCGTAACCATGGCGACTACATAATACGCGAATAAACAGCTGAGATTTGGTGATATCGAAAAATGGGAGTGGTGCACATGGTAATGGTCAATGGCTGTGTGCAATTTCGGATCAATTGCTCCAGGCGCTGAGGAGAACCGGGCAGAGCAATTTTGGCCTCACCACCGTCCATGACACTGTGACAGAGGTTTGTCAAATTATAGGAGGATAGCATAAAAATCAGTTGAACCACTTTAACCCCTACATACATTAGCTATTTGAAATTCAAATCTTGTATGGCAAACAATCTTTTCACATGGGGGGTCGACGGCCAAATACATATAACTTTGGGGATCGTTGACTTGAAAAAGACTTGAAAATTACTGCTTTATTGAATATAAGTATAGTGATGGATTGATTACACAATTTGTTTGTCTTGTAATATTTCTTTCCACAGATCTGGAACTGTTTTTAGCAGCTATAGGTTATTGTTACATGTCTTATAATTTAGAAAGAGAACCCCTCTTAGACACAGTGGTAGCAGCCATCTTGTCATAATTCTAGAACTGAATAACTGCAGGAGGGAAGTTCATATTTGATAGTTTATGACGGTATCGTGCAGCAACAATGGCCAATCTACAAGCTCACAATGTGGCACATTGCGGCTGTACTTTCTTTAAAAGAATGTTCGCCTATAACGACATTCCCAAAATAGGGATGGCAGTTTGAAAGTGGTTGGCGTGAAATGCCATCTATTCTAAGGAAGGACTGCCAGGTGGATACTGTAGCTGTTGAAGATATTCAAGAATAATTTCCTGGCCATCTGCCTCCGAATTCCTTCACAAAATAAGAGCTAATAATAGCCCCATTAACAGTTTAACATGTCGTTCTGAGACTGCAATATGTGATACATGATGTGATAATTTTATGGATAACAAAAAAAAAAAGTAAAATATTGCATGTCTCCATGTTAGGTTATATTCTTCAGGGCAATGATTTGAACACAAATCTCAGTATGAGCAAAAAGAGCCATTCTAACTAAACTCTCTTTCACTCTCTGAATACCAATGATGAAAGAAGTACCACACTTGTTTACTTAAAGGGGAAATCCACCCATTTTCAATATTTAACTATGTCATTAATATAGCATAAAGGAGTTGTGTGGAAATAAGAAAAAAAAAAAAAAAAAATTAACATTGCAAAAAAATGTAACATTGCAAAAAAATTAACATTGCAAATTACACCATGATGAGTCATCACAGTGTAATTTGCAATGTTAATTTTTTTGCAATGTTAAATTTTTTTTGCAATGTTAATTTTTTTTTTTTTTTTCTTATTTCCACACAACTCCTTTATGCTATATTAATGACATAGTTAAATATTGAAAATGGGTGGATTTCCCCTTTAAGTAAAAGTATCAATACCAAAATGTAAAAATACTCTGTTACAAGTAAGGCATAAAAAATGTTACTCAAGTAAAAGTACAAAAGTATTGGCATCATAGTGTACTTAAAGTACCCAAAAAGTACTCCATACGCAGAATGACCCTTTTTCAGAAATGTATAACAAATCTTTTGAAAATAGCAGATCTACAAGCTTGCAATGTGTTGTGAGCTTGTAGATCTGCTATTTTCAAATAGCCAAAGTTTAAATAGGGCTGCAGTGGTCAATGTATGTTTTGTGATAAAAATGTAAATCTGCAAAGTAACTAGTAACTTAAGTTTTCAAATAATTGTAGTGGAGTAAAATGTACAATATTTTCCTCTGAGGTGGAGTAGAAGTAAACGTATTGATAATTAGAAATGCTCTATTAAGGGGCACGGTGACGCAGTCGGTAGCACTGTCACCTCACAGCTAGAAGGTTCAATTCCCGCCGGGGACGCTGTGGGCGCTGGGGGCGTGTTCTCTCCTCCGTGTCATCAGTGCCCATACCCTAGGTGGGGTTGGTGAAAGGGCCTTTCTGTGTGGAGTTTGCATGTTCTCCCCGTGTCTCCTAGGGTAGGTAGGTACCCTCACAAAAACATGCAGTAATCCGGGTCTCTATACTGCCTCCACCTGGTCAGCCGGGTCGCCTGATGGAGGGGAAAGGAACTGGTTGGAAAACTCCCCCCTGTCAGGTGATAAGAAGCGCCTGCTCACTCCTCATGCATTGAAGGAGGCATGAGCTCAGTTTGGGGCTCTCCCTAGGCTGGCAGAGGGAGAGTAGTTCCCAGGATTAAAAGCTTAGGCAATTGGCACTGGGTGAAAAATGGGTTACAAAAAACAAAAAAATAAAATGCTCCATTAAAGTAAATATACCTCAACATTCTACTTAAGTACAGTAGTTGAGTACATGTACAGTACTTAGTTACTTTCCACCACTGCAGAACATATACATGCATATAGTCCCTTGTGAGGTGAAATCTTCATGCCTGATAATTAAGATGTTTTTTTCTTCCCTGCATCAAGTCTCTGCAGCTAGAATTGCTGCGATGGTAATTCCAGCCACTTTCATTTCCACCAGATTTGAATTTCAAAAGCCGGTTCCCCCTCAAACTCATGACTGGGATTTGATCCAGAACAGCTGGGGATAAAACTACTTTCGCCGTCCTACAAAGTTCTCCACTTCAAAGGAGAAGGTGCCTCATCACCAAAGGCTGAGGAGGCCTTGGCATTGGAGTGGCCCATACATGAAGGAAGCGTCCCTTTGAAGTCCACTGGCATCGGTCGGATGGTCAGGAAAGTGCAGCCGCTGTAATGAGCCAAGACAGCACTCCAAGCAGACTCTTTAGAATACCTTTTCTCACCAGCTTAGGCGCTGGAAGTAAACCTGTCACGATCATGACATTTTACTTGATGATTCATTGTCACAATTTAGTTGTGTTTTGTACAATGGCATTGGAACGTATCAATACAAATTACAAAAATACATTTCAGTTTGGCTTTTAGGCTTCGTAAACAAAAGTCGCACGTGGCAGATGACAAATTACCTAAATATACTTAGAAAGTACTTTCATATTTAATCCTTATATTAAAATTGCCTGATGTGAGGAGTGTTCGGCCGGCGGATGGACGGACCACGTCGTCACGTGATTCAGACAAAACGTTCTATATTATCTGAATCAGCTTTGTTGGTGTTTGTTTATACGTACGTGCTAAAAGAGTGACTTTGAGAGCTGTTTCACCGTACAATGTAAATCAATGAGGAGCATATTTTGAATTATCAATTTCTAATCAATGGAGCAATTATTTTTGATTACTTGTCCACCTTTGGAGTTACATCATGGCAAGGTAACTACACAACTCAAACCTCTACCAAAGTGGTCTTGCCCTTTAACCACTTAAGCCCTATATACGCCGTCATATGAAAAATTTTGTATTTAGATTTTTTTTAATTATTGTTATATAATGACATGCCCAAAATAGGGATGCCAGGTTGGTGGTTAAATAGACCTGTAAATTAATTGTTTCCCCGTCATTATTAATTATATGCCACTGGCCATTAATATAAAGAATAACAGCCACTGAATGGAACCATTGCTATTCCTTGGCGGTGTGCAGAGTCTGCATTGTAAATAGACCTGCAAAGACTTAAATAGACCCGTTAATTGTTTCTAGCGTGATTTCCCGCAGAGGCAGTTAGAAAATGTAACGAGTGTGTGCGAAAATATGGAGGGAAATCTGCCCAACCGAAAAGAAAAATAAATACGTAACCTAGTATCACTTTGTCAGAGTCACACTGTTGTAAATAACATGTTTGAATATCCCCCACAGCTTCCAGGTGCTGCATCTCATGCTGGTGTGATTTCCTCAAGTGGGTGTTTATCATCCCCCCCCCCCCCCTTCCCACCCAACAATGTCTATCTATCTATCACTCTGCCACTGTGTTTTAAACCAATTCAGCTTTGGTGAAGATTTTATTTGCCAAGCAGTCAGTGGTGTAAAGTAACTAAGTACATTTACTCAAGTACTGTACTTAAGTACAACTTTGAGGTATTTCTACTTTAGTGGAGTACTTCCAATTTTCAATACTTTTACTTCTACTCCACTACATCTCAGAGGCAAATATTGTCCTTTTAGTCCACTACAATTATTTGAAAACTTTAGTTACTAGTTACTTTGCAGATATAAATTATTATATTATAAAACATACATTAACCACTTTAGCCCTGTTTTATACCTAGGCTATTTGAAAATAGCCGATCTACAAGCTCACAACGCGTCGCGTCGCGAGCTTGTAGATCGGCTATTTTCAAACATTTTACTACTTATACTTTTTGGTACTTTAAGTACATTTTGATACCAATACTCTTTTACTTTTACTCAAGTAAATTTTGAATTATGGACTTTTACTTGTAACAGAGTACTTCTAAATAGCAGTATTGATACTTTTACTTAAGTAAAACATTGGAGTAATTTTTCCACCACTGCACAGTACAAGAAGTGCAAATGCATTCTCACTGTAGTTCAAACGGACTGGTTAATAATGTAATGTAGACTTTATTAATACTGTGGGGGGGGGGGGTTCTGTTTCAGCTCCAGCCGGGTGATGGTTGCTCAGGCGGTTGCTCAGGTGGTCATATTGAGGTGTGTGTGTGGGGGGGGGGGGACTATCGATTAGTCACCCCATGGAGACTTGGATTCATGGATATTTTTTTTGTTTTTGTCACATTCCTAGGTAGGAGACACAAAGGAGACTCTTTGGGCTTCCTACCGGAAACAGATGCCGGTCATCAAATTATTGGATTAGGAATGCGACAAAAACTAAAACTCCATGGGGTGACTAATCGATAGGAAAAAAAGTCATTCTGGGGGTGAACCATCCCTTTAAAATGTGTTTAAAAAACATAGAACATATCTACAAGGTCACGGTTAACTAGATCGGCTATTTTCGCTTTTTGCGTTACACTGTCATTATGAGAAGTAGGGCATTAATTTACGAAAACATAGAAAGTTAAAATATGGAGATAAAAGCTGTCTCCCGACTGCAACGATACAGTACGCATATTGACAGCGAGCGCCTTCAAAACACATAGTGATTATTATTCAATGGGATGCAATGAAAAGTGGGTGAATCACGTCTGTTGGTGTAAGAGTGTTTGCTAATGTACTGTCTAGTCTCTATTGGGATTAATCCTCTAACGCCGCGCCTCTCCTTCCTAGACTTAATGTCTGCTAATCCCGCAGCATGGAGACATATCAGTAAACAGGCCCTGGACTGAAGAGAATGGCCCTGTCAGAATGCATTAGCCATTGCATTCACATAATGTCTGTTTATCAAGTCATCACCTCATACTAGTGCCATGGGAAACGTGGGCGTGCCAGACACCGGACCCTCTGTTGTTGTTAGCATATTAACAGCGTTGTGCGTGTGGGCATACGTGCATAGGCTACTTGGTTATTTGACCAGCGTTGCCAGATCTGCTTATTATAGTTTCCCCGCAAGATTTTATTTTAAAATAGCCGATCTACAAGCTCACAACGCGTCGCGATGCGACGCGTTGTGAGCTTGTAGATCGGCTATTTTCAAATAGCTGATGTACATGTTAAAGTACTCGTGTGGCCCATAGTCGCTTCTTTTGGGCTGGTTTTCCTAGACCTGGTTGTTTGTTTCTCTCACAGAATCTGGCAACACTGTATTTGACGGGACTTCTCCCCGTGCACACACACGGCCAAGCAAATTGTTCCGAAATGGAAACGCTTGTCGCCACGTCGCAGTGTTGATTTCGTCGACTAAAACTATGACGATTTCTTTTTGTCGACTACCTTTTTTCACTACCAAAAACTGAATGAAAACTAAATAAAAAATAAGCTATGATGACAAAAACTAAGACTAAATATATTGACAATTTCGTCAACAAATAAAAACTAGACTAAAATGTTAGTGAGGGACTAGTGGAGAAGAGCTCCAGTAGAAATAAAAGACAAGTCATTTTATGGTTGGTTGCGCTCGGGTGTTGCGCTCTGAAAATAGCCAATCTACAAGCTCACAACGCGCCGCGCTGCGACGCGTTGTTAGCTTGTAGATCGGCTTTTTTCAGTATGCAACCAAGTGTAAAATCAGCCATTAGGATGCCATCAAGGCACCGCCAAAAATACATTTTAGTCGACTAAATCAACTGTACATTTTGGTCGACTATAATCTTATGATATTTAGTTGACTAAAACTAGACAAAAAACAAAACATTTCCGGTGACTAAAATATGACTAAAACTAAATGGAATTGTATTCAAAAGACTATGACTAAAACTAAATCAAAATTTGCTGTCAAAATCAACACTACCACATCGTCCCGTACGTCACACTGCAGACTGTTCTCCAATAAAATGTTACTAATTGACAACATGAAGGGAAAACAAGTACTGTACAGTAGAGTATGTTATGTTCTAGGCATGAGTGATTTAGCGTCACTGTTGGGTGGAAAACTTGTACGTCCAAAATCTGTTCTTATACTTTTCATTGGTTAAATATTCATAAAACACATACACACATACAGGAACCACTTTCAACCTATACCATCCCTATTTTGGGCACATCATTATAGGTGAAAATGTTCAAAGATTTATGGTGTCGCAAAAGTCGTACTGTATGTAGACAAGTATACAAGATATGGACAATATGTACGTCTTACACATAGTTTAACCCTAAGCTGAGGGATCATAGGGCTGAGGCTAAGGGAACATAGGCATACATGACCCCACACATATTACATATCGTTGCTGTCCGGCAGGAACCAGCTAACTCAATTTCTCCGCATTTGCATTTTTTTTCCATAGATCAGGGCTATTGAACACCCTTTACGTCTGTTTGTTGGTAAAGACAATATTGAACCAATGAAAAGTATTAAAAAGCGCTTCTGACAAAAGCAGCTAACTCCATTGGATCCTCAAACTTTCTGCTAAACCAGCTAAGTCCACCAAAGGGGGGTGGAGTTAGCTGGTTTTGCTGCAGGCTCCACCCCCTTTTGACCTCCAACCTCATTGCGAGCTTGGAGGTCCATTCAGCTGTTCTTATCAATGATGAACAAAACCTCCTGACTAATTTTTTTTTTTCATTTCCTGAAAAATTGAGTTAGCTGGTTCCTGCCGGACAGCAGAGATATTCAAATAATGTCAACTCACAAAATAGATTTCTCAATTCCTATTAATATTTGAACTATAACATTACTCACACAATTGTATTATTGTATTTGACCAACTTCATTTTCATGAAATCAGTCTGGTGGATGGCTTTGAGACCCTGTTGATTTGAATGTTTTTTTGTTTTGTTTTATGTTCACTATCAGTCTGGTGGGTGTTGATTTTAATGCAAATTAAATACTCAACACCCAGTGAAGGACAGATAAAACGCACACTTTGAAATAGCTGTTTGTCGCTCGTTTCATCTCGAGCCTCTTTGTTATGCAGCCTATGTTTACGGCGCCTTTCTGTGCGTATGTTATTTACATACCTTCCCTTTAGTGTGTGCTGCCCTGAGGCCACAGACATCAAGCGAGTATTTACCACAGAGCTGCGTTCCTTCAACGATTACAGTAGCAGACCTGTAACGCCTTAATATCGGATTGATCCGGTGTTTCCCCTTTGCTCCACTGTAATATAGCTCTTTGTAGCCATACCCGTGTATATGAGGTAATTGGACTTTAACTCATTAAGACCGGGAACGCATTTTATTTCTTTAGGCTATTAAAAAATAGCAGATATACAAGCTCATAGCTTTAAGACCGGGAACGCATCTGTGTGTCATTTTTAGATTTCTTTGCCGCGCTATGAGCTTGTAGATCTGCTATTTATTTTTTTATCGTGGAAAATCTGTGCAAATCTTTGAATATATATTATTTTTCAAACTGAACATTTGTCAAATGTTCATTTGTCAAACAAAAACAGTTTTTTGAAAAAAAAATTATGTTGCTATGTCAGGTGGTTCTTAAACTTTTTCATGTCAAGGACCCCCAAGATTATATGTATTTGGTGGCGGACACCCATCTCAAAATATTTTGTCCCAGGGACCCCCCAGAAGCAAAGATTTTAGTTAAAAATGTTCCCTTTAAAAAAATATATTTTCACGATTTTTCAAACTGCTCTACTGCTCTGCTATTTTTGATTAGCCAAATAAATCTAAAATGACACAGATGCGTTCCCGGTCTTAGTGGGTTAAGACATTGCATCTGTCTTGATTGAATGGGGGGGAGGGTGGGGGGGGGCTTTGAGAGCAGATGTTTCCCCACCTGTGCATACTGCGTGCCGCCTAAGAGTTGAAGCTAATAGGAACCAAAGATGCAGTACTACTGCTGTGGAAGTGGCGAGCCAGAGAGTGACTCCAATGGCAGGGGATTCATCAACAGTCGGCAATTAAAGGCAGTGTAATGACAAAAAATATATTATATAATAATCTTTTTTTGAGTGTAATATTACAGAAGAAAATGCTGGCCATTTGACAGGGCACGATATTTTCTCCCCCCCGTTAATTAATGTGTATAATTAGAAAGAACAGACAATGGAGGATTGAAGATAGAATATGATATAATAGAAGAGAAAGCAGCAGCATTGTTGTTCAAAAAATAATGGAAATTTGCTGTCAGCTTTAGAGTGAATACATGTTTGAATTCACAGACCGAAAAAAAAAAAACACCAATTTCCGGTGCATGTTCCAGCTATTGTTTACAAGAGGGCGACAACACCATGCATTTTCTCCTTCAACCCCAGACTCAAAAACATTATCTAAAAAAAAAGTCTCAAAATAAACCTCGCTGTGGAATTCAGAGATATGGTTTAAAAATAACAACAATAAATGGGCACAGCCTCAAAGGACATGTATTTTTCTCTCTCTCTCTCTCTCTCTCTCTCTCTCACTGCTCTTCTTATTGTGTGTGTGTGTGTGTGTGTGGGGGGGCAGGCACAGTGCTGGAGGTGTCACCACCGTCTAGTGATGGGTCTTACTGTGCCAGGTCCCTGGTCCCTGTCTCGCCTCCCCGAGGTGGTGGTGGTTGTTGGGCGCAGTCAGGCAGAGAAGCAGCGTGCGTGGCGCCTGGTTAATGACCCATCATCTCAGGGACACTCTGTAACCTCCAGAGCCACGCGGTTGGTTCTCCTGGACGGAGATGGGGGGGCATTTAGACACGCCTGCTCGGCGCAGCCTATGCACTCCCCCTCCACACACCATAGCGCTTTGCTTTCGTGCCGCTCCACTAGCATCTTTCACATTAAAATATTGCACCGTGAATTTCTTGTGTGTACTGTTAATCCTGTAAATAGAAAACCGGGGTTGGCGGGGGGAGGGGGAGGGGAGGAGGGGGGTTACGTGTCCCGAGATCGAGATCAGGGTCAACGACCGCTTCGAGTGAAACCACGGGAAACGGCGATGGATTGTAGATAGATAACGCACCGGGTAATGCATAAAGCGCCTTTTTTTTCTCCTCCTAATTTTCTTTGTTGTCATAGAGATAAGCATCCCGTGTCGCCCACAATAGCTTTTTTTCCTCCTGCGTTGTGGCAGGTTCCATAATCAGATGTGGTTTTTCTTGTGAACCCAATAATATGTTGTTCCCGAAGATGAGACGGACAGATTTGGCGCCCGGGCTGTTTGGGGGTGGAGGGGAAAAAAAGAGGGGAGAAAAAAATAAGCAAAATGATAGAGGAAGGGCAATCTATCACGGCTGGTTTGTGCGTCTCCCATGTGTCAGGTGACAAAGATAATGGCAGCCACATCCTCTCACAGGAGAACGCGTCCTCGTGTTTGCGCTCCCCACTAAAGGGAGATAACAAGGGCTGCTGCTCCTCCAGGCCACTCTGTGGCCCCTATGAAAGCAACCCGATCCGTGCTCCTGCGGCTTATATAGGAGACGGAGCGAAGCCCCCGCACAACTTTTAACCCGTTCAATCCGGGACACGCCATCTGTGTCACTTTTAGATTTCTCATTGGGCTATTCAAAAATAGCAGATCTACAAGCTCATAGCGCGGCACCGAGTGCCGCGCTATGAGCTTGTAGATCTGCTTTTTTTTTTTTTTTACTCGTGAACATGTGTGCAAATGTTTGAATATATATATTATGTTTTTTTCACTCAAATCTTTGCTTCTGGGGGTCCCTGGAGCAAAATATTTTGAGATGGGGGAGGGGGTCCGCGGACAAACACATATCATTTTGGGGGTCCTTGACATGGAAAAAGTTTGAGAACCACTGATATATAGCAATATATAACGGTTAGGATTTAGACGACATTTGTAGAATACCCCCAGAAACAAAGATTTTAGTAAAAAATGTTTGCTTTAAAAAAAAATATATATATATTCAAAGATTTGCACAAATGTTCATGATTTAAAAAAAGATCTACGATCTGCTACGTTTGAATAGCCAAAGACATTTTTTAATGACGCAGATGTGTTGCCGGATTAAGTGGGTTAAAACCTCGCCTTTAGAAAACAGGGGGAAGATGAGAGGACCACTGGGCCTGAGAGTAATGGCACCTGGGCTCCATTAGACTGCCAGCTGACATGTTTTCACACCCACACATTGTAAACAGTCTGTGAGGCTCATAGCAGTAGTAGAGGCACTGAAATGAAAACATTCTTGGCCGAAAATGAAACCAGAATCACAGGAACACCTGGCCAAATACCCAAATACCGAATGAGTAGCCTATACTGGCATTTTCCCCCCCCCCGGTTATGTATGTTTGTTTGCTTGCTTGTGTGTTTGTTTTTAGTTTAAGAATGTTCTTTTCTTTTTCTTTTTTTGTTAAGAATGTGGAATGGGTTTGTCTCAATATTTTTTGTCAGAATAATTTAATTGCCCGAAATATAGGTGCATCCTTGTCTTATAGGAGACGTAGTGAGGCCCCCGTACAACGTTTAACCCCTTAAACCCTCTATAGACTGGTGTCGGCTCTGTAGCTTACTTGGATTGCTCTTTTTCCACGATGCTTTGACAATGCATCGCAACGCGACACCTTGTTAGCTTCCAGATCTGCAATTTCCGGCGAGCCTTGCCCAGAACAGGGATATGCTAAGGTTCAAGTATAGTTCAAACCTTGCTTTAAAAAACAGGGAGAAGATGAGAGGACTCTGAGCCTATATAGGAGTGAGAGCACCTGGGCTCCATTAGAGTTTCAGCTGTAACATGTTTTCACACCCACACATTGTAAACAATCTTCACTGTTACTGCATCGGCTGGCCTTGACGGATATAAAGAACAGAAAAATACATATTATTTCTCCTCGTCACCTACAGTAACGTCGGACCTGCGAAGGTGAAAGATAACCACCACAGCTGGGAGTAACGTGATGAAGGCTGAGAATTCTCTTGCTTTAAAAAAAAAAGAAAAGGCCAGAAGCAGCAGATCTCATTACAGCCCGGAGGAGGCTCTTCAGAAAGCTGTCATCGACGCTGGAGTTGTTCCTTAATGTCACCCAGCCTATGGAAGCCTTTGCCATCATGCTGAGTTCATACACACAGAACGCCGAAGCATGACACGGAATGGAATGATTGAGTAAGAAAGAGGGCGAAAGAAAGAAAGAAAGAAAGCGTCGGCCATGAGCCCATAATCCTTGTGATATTGGGAAATGAAAAAGACGTGGTGGTGTATTTTTAGATTTCTTGAAGCTGATTGCGGTTGAAGTTTCGTGGGGGTCTTCATTATGTGAAGTGTTGCAGGCTAGGAAGCGCACACCAGTTCAGCGGGAGATCTTTTAACGTTCCTATGCAGATTCATGCTAATGTCTCCCTGTTTAGGAATTCAGACAGTGGCGCCGAGCCACAGAATGGGTGATGAATTCATCAAGGAATAAATGAGGCAGAACTTCACACCAGGAGCTCTGAATTTCATCCCGAGCATTAATTCCAAATCTATGTGGCTGGCTGTGCGAGGGGGAGAAAAAAAAAAGAAGCCCGGCCGCTTCCAATCTCTGACGTCCATACAGACGACCGGGTCCAAGTCATTTCCTTTCGAAAATGATCCGCTAATTCTATGTTTATTTGCCTTTGGTCTGGCGATGGCCTATTTTATTCTCGAAACCCGGTAATAATGGATAATGGCAAACCAATTTTGAGAGGTAATGTGCTCGGTGACCTTTAACCAGGATAAGGTCAGGGAAGTAAAAAAAAAATTAATATTTTTTTCACGACAGATGCTTAACCCTTCAATGTCTAGAGAGACAGAGCTTAACCACTTCCAACCTCACACCCCCATATGTCATTACAGTACATTTAAACAAAACATTGGGAAAATAGCAGATCTACTGTCCAAGATTGCTTGTAGATCGTGTAGGCTATTTCCGCTGTTAGTCGTACGTTAAAGTGTATAGTGGTTAAACTTACAGGAGTCATTGAGGAGATGGCTGATTTACAATGTGCCTTCACCTCTGAGTGGCCTATATTCAGGAACATGGCTCTGTCAGTGCATGCCCTACATTCACCCACACTGACCGTTCTATGCTAATAATAATAGGGAGTTTAATATTGACAAAATGCCTGTGCTTCATTCTCCAATAGCATACATAGAATACATTTGAACACATCTGCTTCCCACGAAGATATACAATAAAATAATCTAGTTTTCACTCTAATAAAACCCAATATGCTGGTGTCATTTTTAATTAGAGATTTTGTACAATCAACAGAGCTACAATTTGATGCATACTTGGCATCAGTCGGGCGGAAATCTTGCATGTTCAAAACTGTTACTTTTCAGGAAATAGGGAAACAATGACTTGGATCCATTCAAGTTAGTATTAGCCACAAGCTCTTGCTAATACCTTTCGTTGGTTACATATTTATAAAACCCATAAGACAGAATGAACCGCTTTCGCTTTCAAAATGGTTCAAAAAATAGTATAGCAGGTCTTCGATCTCACTACACGTCATGATGACACATTGTGAGCTTGTAAATAGGCTGTCTTTGCGACGCTCTTATATGTCAAAGTAGGGCATTAATTTATATATATATTTTTAACCCATTGAGACCTGAGGCCGATTCTTACTTACTGTATGTCTTTTAAATCCTAACAGTTTTCTGAAAAACCTATGTTTCTATATCAGTGGTTCTCAAACTTTTTCATGTCAAGGACCCCAAAATGTATGTATTTGGCCGCCGACCCCCATCTCAAAATATTTTACTCCAGGGACCCCCAGAAGCAAAGATTTGAGTTTGTTCGCTTTAAAAGTATATATTCAAAGAATTGCACACATTTTCTAAATTTTTCAAAAATAGCAGATCTACAAGCTCGTATTTTTGAATAGCCAAAGTGTAAAATAATGCCTTTTAGCTCAAATCAAAAAGTGACACAGATGCGTTCAAGGACTTAATGGGTTAATTTATATATATTTAAAAAAAACATGCAAAGTTGAAATATGGAGATACACGGTTTCTGCCTGACAGCGACATTATAGGTAGCAAGAATAGAAGCTTGCCCTTGGACTTGTTAGCGTATGTCAGGGTGCAGTTGTGGCACTGATACTCCACTGTATCAATGCCACGTCAAAACGGGCCTGGCATTTGAAGATCGGATTTGTTATGAGGCAGCCATTTTAGACCGAGACCACGATTGATTTGAAACAGGCACCCTTATCTGAGGCCCGCCATTGCCGCGGCGACTGATGAGACTGATATTGTCAGTTTTGTCACAATGCTAGACGCACATGGCATTATAGACATCCACGCCGATCGATGGTATCACGCTGTGATGTGGCTTCCCAGATCAATGCTATAGCTGATTCGAGGCGAAAGACACCTGACTCGCCCATGGCTCAATCGTGTGGCGAGTGAGTGGATAAATGGCCCTTGCACACACTACCACCCTCCGAGACGCGATGACAGAGAGTGTCCATGCTTTGATTCTCTGTGTGTGCGTGTGTGTGTGTGTGTGTGTGGTGGGGGGGGGGTCTGTGTGATGGCCGTGCCGCTTTCATCAGATCCACAGCCATCATGGCTTGAGCGTGAGCGTGCGATATATGGCGTTGGCGTCTTTAACCGTGGTCAACCTTCGCTATGAGCGTTTCTGTAACAAACAGTACAATCTCTGCTCCCTGGAGGTGTGCGTGCGTATAAACGATGCTTCCTCCACCGCTGAGGACTCTGGGTTTTGATATTCCGCGCTCATCTTGCTCCCATGGTGTTGTTTCCCCAGCCCACAGCGGCTGAGTAATGAACCTTTCTGCCAGAGCTGACCTGTTTCTTCTGCTTGATAGCTGAGTAGCCTGGGGGGACTTCAACACATCTTTATAGGACACACACAAGGAGTAATAGCATTACCGCACACCTCGCCCCCCCCCCCCCCACCCACAAACCCCCCTTTGGAAACTCAAGCGACTGTAAGAAGAGGATCGAGCGAGCGAGTGTGTGTGGTTGTAAAGTGCTGTAGACATGGGGAAGATGCACGATGATAAATGTGAACCGTAGCAAAACATCTCAGCACCAGTCACAACATCCACGACGACGACAACAAAAAAAAAACGATGGAGAAACTGCGATAAACACCACGCGGCACAAGCCATGAAGAGCCGCGTGATATGAAGTATGCGATTGACTGATAAGGCACACACATCCTACTGCAGCTTTCTGAAAGCTTTGTGAGCTCTGCTGATGTTGCCCTAAAGGCCAATCCATGCACCGGTGTGGGTGTGGAGGTTGATGTTCAATCATTTTTCTTTTGTATATAATTATTATGATGACCTTTGACTTGACGGTCCTTGTGTCTAAAGATGTTTGAGCGAAATCTTGACAGCTGACAGACGTGTGTTCGGGATCTTTGTTTGTTGTACTATTATCCCACAGCATCAGTATACAGAATCAGAATCAGTTTTATTGTCACATCACAGGTTTACAAGGTAAAACAGTGGGTGAAATTCGTTTTTGTACATCGTTCCCATCGCAACGTTAATTTCCATAGAAAGAAGAGGGGGGGGGGGGGGGGGAGAAGAAGAGGGGTGGGGGGCAAGTGGGAAGGAGATCAAAACAAGAGAGCAACAGAAGGCCAGACAAGTTATCTACATATTTACAAAGTACCTGAGATAATAAAAAACTAAGGTGCCTGAGCATAGCAGCAATGTATGTATACTGTGCATGTTATACTTATACTGTGCATGATATACATATGGACGTTAAGGTGCTTTAGAGAAAAAAAGAGCACAATAAAAAAGACAAAAAAAAAGTCAGTGCGTTATACATGGGATTAAGGTGCAAAAGGTCAGTGCGTGTCCACCTAGGGTGGACTGACCCTAGTATAATCCGCAAGTAGCTCCATGAAGGAGTGCAACAAAAAAGTCATTTGTACCTGGTGTAGTCCACAGGTGTGTCCGAGGGGGAGCTAAGTCCAAGTCACTGTCCCTGGTATAATCCACAGGTGTGTTCAGGAAGAGCCAGAAAAGTTTTTCACCGCCTGCTGTCAGGCTGCTGAACAAGGCTTATGCCTCATTCAGCATCCTGACAGCAGCCGGATTAAAACTGCACCAGTACCTGGTGGTGGAACTCTTGATACTGCGGTAGAGCCCCTTGCCCGGTCGCGGTCGTTGTAGGGGTTTGAACAGTTCGTGACTTGGGTGGTGCTTGTCCTTGATGATGCGCTTGGCTTTGACCACGCACCGCTTTTTGTACAGTTCCTGGAGCGCTGGGAGCTCGATTCCCATTATCCGCTCTGCCGATCGCACTACTCGCTGAAGGCTGATCTTTTCTCGGGCAGTGCAGTTCCCGTACCAGGCCGTGACACAGCCTGTTAGGATGCCTTCAACAGAACTGTTGTAATACAGCCTGAGGATGCGATGTCCAACTCCGATTCGGCCTATCACTGTCGTGTCGTCCGCGTACTTTATAATGGTGTTGGAGACATGTGTGGCTGTGCAGTCATACGTGTACAGGGAGTAGAGGAGAGGGCTCAGCACGCATCCCTGGGGTGCTCCGGTGTTGAGGGTCAGGGGGTCGGATGTGATGCTGCCCATTCTCACCACCTGATGTCGGTTGGACAAGAAGTCCTGTATCCAGTCGCACATGCTTGGGTGTAGCCCTAGGTCTCTGAGCTTTTTGTCAAGTATTGCTGGGACAATGGTGTTGAATGCTGAGCTGTAGTCCACGAACAGCATACGTACATATTTGTCCTTCAGCAGCTTGTTGTCCATGTGCGAGGGGACGGTGTGGAGAGCCATGGCAATAGCGTCGTCGGTGGATCTGTTTTTGCGGTATGCATACTGCCACGGATCCAGCGAGGCAGGTAGCGTGGAGCTGATGTATTCCCTCACCAGTTTCTCGAAGCACTTGCTGACGATCGGGGTGAGAGCGACAGGTCTCCAGTCGTTCAGGCATGTCACTTTGGCCTTTTTGGAAATGGGCACAATGGTTGACATTTTGAACCCTGCAGGGACCACAGCCTGGGAGAGGGAGAGGTTAAAGATGTCAGCGAAGACACCCGCCAGCTGGTCTGCACATGCCTTAAGGACCCGGCCTGGAATCCCATCAGGTCCGGCTGCCTTGTGGATGCTGACCCGTGCGAAGGCTGTACGCACTTCTCTCTCCGAGATGGTTAGAGGGTTCTCCTCTGCTGGTGCTGCTGATGGCCCCGCTTGGCTGCCGCGGTTGGGGCTGATCTCAAACCGGCCGTAGAAAGTGTTCAGTTCGTTGGGGAGGGAGGCAGGCGGGTTCACCTCGCTTCTGGTTCTTGTTTTGCAGTCTGTCAAGGTGTGTACCGCCTGCCATGTGCTCCTGATGTCGCCATTGCTGAGTTTGTCTTGCATCTTTTTTGTGTAGGCCTTTTTCGCCTTCCTGATGGCGCTGTTTAGGGCCGCGCGCGTCGTGTTGCGCGTTTCCACGTCGCCAGATTTGAAACCAGCATCCCGTTCATGCAGATGCGCACGTACTCCGCTGTCCATCCATGGTTTCTGATTGGGATAGATCCGAACTGTCTTTTTTGGGACTATGTCATCTATGCACTTACTGATAAAGCCAGTGACTGAGTCTGAGAGTTCGTTGATGTTATTCCCAGCGGCGTTCTTAAACATCCCCCAGTCAGTCTGGTAGAAGCAGGATTGTAGCATAGCGTCTGTGTCCTCAGACCAGATTCGGATTTCCTTCTCAATGACCGGCTCCCTTTTTAGCCTCTGTTTGTAGGCAGGTAGCAGCTGGATGGCGTAGTGGTCAGAGCTTCCTAGCGGTGGGCGGCGGAGAGCTTTGTATCCATCCTTGAAGGGCGTGTAGCAGTGGTCAAGAATATTGTCACCACGGGTGCTGCAGGTGACATGCTGGTGGAATTTGGGAAAGACCTTTTTTAAGTCTGTCCGGTTGAAGTCGCCTAGGCAGATGACTGCGCAGTCCGGGTGGCGATTTTCTTGTGCACTGATCGCCTGGTGTAATTCCCTCATAGCTGTGTCCTTATTAGCTCCAGGATGAATGTAAACAACGGCTACAATCACAATGCTGAAGTCGCGTGGTAGGTAGAAAGGACGGCAGGCTATGATTAAAAGTTCAAGGTCTGGTGAGCAGTGACTATCTAGGATTTTAACATCTTTGCACCAGTTGTTGTTGATCAAGGCACAAACTCCCCCCCCACGTTGCTTACCGCTTAGTACAGTGTCTCTGTCTTTCCTATACACGGTGAAACCAGGGGGAGTGATGGAAGAATCAGATGCTAACTCCGTTAGCCACGTCTCTGTTAGCACAACAATAGACGTGCTCCTCGTCTCGGCGTTGTATTTAACGCGCGCCAGTAAGTCGTCCATAGTGGTCACTGTTCTTGATTCACACAGAGATCTAACGTTCGCTAGCAGGATTGAAGGCAGTGCAGGTTTATATCCACGTTTTGTTGTTCTTACGAGGAGACCCGCTCTTTTCCCTCGTCGACCTGGCCGTCTTCTTCGCCGCCTCGGGTTCGTTCCAGCCGGAACAAAGGGAAGCCCTCCCCCCACCCAGCCGAGTGGAAGGTTTTCGGCAAAAAAGTCCGGAATTCTGCGTGTAATCGCTGTGCTGATGTCCATAAGTGCTTGTCTGTCATAACTCCTTAGACACCCGACGGTGTAGGGAAAAAAGAGAAGGCGAAAAAATACTAAAAGGACGAAAAAACGTTGCGACGCTCCGGAGCTTGTACGGAAGCAGCCTTTCTCCATGGCGCTCCCAGTGTGAGTCTATATACTATATACTGAACGCAATGCAACAGTCTACCATATAGAGTAATTATGTCCACTTAAACCCTATTTACTTTGTTGACACCTAGGGGTCTTAACTTGGCCCCCTCTTTGTTTCCCTCTACACCAAGTGTATTAACCAAAAATACAGTAGCTGATCTAAAAAAAAAGCTTGTAATCCATTACAATGCGGCATGTACGTACTGTACTATTTTCGCCAAATCTGAGAGACAGCGAGATCCCAAAACGGCGTTGGCGGCCGCCACGCCTCCGCCGCGCATCTGGCACGACCGCCGCGCGTCTGGCACGAGTGCCGAGCCTCAGCCACAAGCGCCGAGCCTCTGCCTCTCCGCCACAGACCGTCAGTTCTCCGCCGCACCCGCCGCGGCGGAGACGCCACCGTCACGGCGGAACCTGCCACTGACAGCCACTGACCGCCACGGACCCGCCACAACCCGTCACTGAGCGCCACTGACAGCCACAACCGCCACTGACCGCCGCCCGCCACAAGCGCCGCCTCCCGCCACGAGTGCCGCCTCCCGCCACGAGCGCCGCCTCCCGCCACGAACGCCAAGCCTGCCGCCACGAACCGTCACTGACCGCCACTTTCCGCCACTGACCGCCACTTTCCGCCCCGACCCGCCACTCTCAGTGGCGGTCCGCCACTCTCAGTGGACAGCCACTCCTCCGCCATGACCGTGGCATATTTTGCGCATTGAGACAGAGGAGCAGTTGAGATTTCATTCGGCCAGATCTTTCTCAATTTTACTTGAATTCTTATAATTTTTATGTTTATATGATCTGTCAAGTTTATATTTTCCGGTCTATCAGTCATGAAATGATTATATATTTTTTTATAATTATTATAATGTAAAACGATATCAAGCCGGAGTTTTCCGTGCGTAATTACGCACGTGGTCTGCTCTCCCCCCCCCCTCTACACCGATAACTCTTTGCCAAAAATAGCCGATCTCCAAGCTCACACTCCGCGCATATAGTAAATAAGATGGTTATTATTATTCATATTATTATTATAATGACAAACAGTGAATGTCTGACGGACAGAAAGCCTTCTCGAATGATGCCCCGTTGAAATTATATCAAAACGAAATCAAAGTGAGTGTGCTCCAACGGCCTGGGTCTGTCTGTCTGTCTGTCTGTCTGTCTGTCTGTCTGTCTGTCTATATCTGTCAAGCTCCTTGCCAAAAATAGCCTATCTACAAGCTCACAACGCCTCGCTGCGAGTGACCTTGTAGATCGGCTATTTTTGGTGTGAGTGAGTGTGCTCTAACGGGGGAACACCCTTCCACTTCGAAACACCTCCACATCGACGCACCCCCACTTCGACGCACCTGGGGTCCGACCCACCGGGGGTCCGACACATCGCTAGTCCGACCCGAAATGGATATTTCACCCCCCCCACTCCGAAAGTGATTTTTCAAGTCTCTGCATATAAACTCATGCGTAAAATCGTGCGTAATATGCAGCTGTGATGCTCAGATTGACAAGCTCTACAGCTGCTCTACAGCAGATCTACAAGCTCATCGAATATTAATATTTTATTATTATTATTATTATTATTATTACAGCAGATCTACAACCTCATCAAATATTAATATTTTATTATTATTATTATTATTATTATTATTATTATTATTATTATTATTATTATTATTATTACAGCAGATCTACAAGCTCATCGAATATTAATATATTATTATTATTATTATTATTATTATTCAATATGTAATATTTATTATGTATTATGTATTATGTATGTATTATTTATTATTATTTGGTCCCTGAGTCCTGATGAGAATATAGACGAATCCACACGCCTATATTTATTTTATTATAATGTCAATACAAATATGTATTCTATAAATATTAATATACTAACATTTCCTGAATGAATGAACTTGGTGAAGTGTCTTGTATAGGGTCGGGGTGACATGTTGCTATAGTTGCTATTAATTACCCCAACCAACATCGAAGCACCTGCGTGCATTAATCCTTCATTAATGTCTGTCTGTCTGTCAAAAGTCCGCGCAGCGGCCGTAACACACACACACACACACACACACACACACACACACACACACACACACACACACACACACACACACACACACACACACACACACACACACACACACACACACACACACACACACACACACACAATAATAATTAAATGAATAATACATTGTATTAAAACCCCCGAATCTATCTATCTATCTATCTATCTATCTATCTATCTATCTATCTATCTATCTATCTATCTATGTAAAATAGCCGATCTAAGTTGTGAGCTTTTAGATCGGCTACTTTTGGCTAAACTTCTCCTCACAAAAGGGATGCTAATGTTCAAGTGGTTATAAAGTAAAAAACAATCATATCACACAAAGATTTGGCAGACCGCTGTAGTAACTCTGAGGACCCCCCTGTGTGTGTGTGTGTGTGTGTGTGTGTGTGTGTGTGTGTGTGTGTGTGTGTGTGTGTGTGTGTGTGTGTGTGTGTGTGTGTGTGTGTGTGTGTGTGTGTGTGTGTGTGTACGCACGGACCGCGTCGGCCGTGTGTCCATCCAACCACCACCCCCCCAGCTCCCGAGGCTATCCGCGAGCCCCCCTCCCCCCTTCCCCGCTCCTCCGGGTGTCACTCATTGTAAAATATAGGCCTACTTAAAGTTTAAAACATAAAAGTAATATAATATTTGAAAATAGCACATCTAAGCTCCTATTGTAAGCTTGTACATCGGCTACTTTTTTTTATAGCCTATAAAATATGTCTCAAGGTTCATGTAATAATTTATATCTGCAAAGTGTAGGATTATTATTATTAATATTCTTTGCATATTCCAATACAAACCAATGCTTCAGTGCATGCGCTCCAGCGGTACGCCCACAGCCTGGGTGTCTGTCTGTCTGTCTGTCTGTCTGTCTGTCTGTTCACGCCGCGACCGTAACACACACACACACACCACCCACACACACACACACACACACACACACACACACACACACACACACACACACACACACACACACACACACACACACACACACACACACACACACACACACACACACACACACACACACACACACACACACACACACACACACACACACACACTTACACGCACGCACGCACGCAAGCACAGTTAACCCCGAGACTATGTTCCCCCCAAGGTGAATAAATAATAATTTAAGAAATAAAAAATGATATTAAAACCCCTAAATCTATCTATATATCTATCTATCTACCTAAAATATGTAATATAAGCTCACAACGTAAATCGGCTATTTTTGGCTAAACTTCTCCTCAGAAAAGGGATGCTAGTGTTCAAGTGGTTAAGGTAAAAAAAATAAAAAATCACACAAAGATTGGGCGGACCCCTTTAGTAACTCTCCTACACCCCCTGTTGAAGACCCCTGAATGATCTACCTACCACCTCTGTCTGTAGCCAGACAGCTACAGGAGTGTGTGTGTGTGTGTGTGTGTGTGTGTGTGTGTGTGTGTGTGTGTGTGTGTGTGTGTGTGTGTGTGTGTGTGTGTGTGTGTGTGTGTGTGTGTGTGTGTGTGTGTGTGTGTGTGTGTGTGTGTGTGTGGAGCAGACGAGCGTCTCTGAGTCTGTGATGAGTCTGTCTGTTGGAATGCACTCCCCAAAACTTTCAGAGATGCGCCCACCTTCCAATCCTTCAAAACCCAGTGGTAAATTGGACACTAACGCAACAGGTTTTTGCAAACTCTCACTGGCCCATGCAGTCCTAACCGGACTGATGTTTCTCTGGAGTGGAAAGGAGCAGACGAGCATCTCTGAGTCTGTCATTCAACACGCACGCAACAGGTGGTCCCTCATTTTCCTTTGGAATGCACTCCCCAAAACTTTCAGAGATGCGCCCACCTTCCAATCCTTCAAAACCACCATCAAAACCCACCTCTTCAATATCACTAAGCTAAAAGGTGTAAAACATGAATAAATAGACCGCCTATTATTATTTCTTAATATTTCAAGAGGTTATTCAACTCTCTCCAACTATCTTTTAACTGCTCCCCATTTGCGTCATGCATGACTGACAGCAAGGCTTTAATTTGGTTCATTTAATTAGTAAAGACAGACAGGTCAGTACCATAGACAGCTCCTCGTCATCACTACCGACACACAGGCAGTTCAGCACCACAGGCAGCTACTCATCAGTGTATTAATCATACAGAGATATTCACTTTTAAGTCATGAAGTGAGGCCACAGTTCATTGACTATCAAATGATGGTAACATTGTACCTCTAAGAGAAACTGTAGGGTGTTTGAACTACAGTGATTTTTAATATTATCTTCATCTGGCATCTATCATCTAAAGACCGCTGACTGCTCTGTCTGTATAGCCATGATGCTTCGGAGCTATGATGTCAGCTATATAGCTGACAGTAGCCATATATAGTATCTGATTATTAGGCAGTGCATTTGGCATGTGCGTAAATATGAATCTGGCAGCTAGGGGATAGGGATACATTAATTGACGTTCATTATATACCATATAGATATAGGTGTTTTAAGAAAATGTATTATTTCTTGAATTATTATTTATTCACCTGGGGGGGTGGGGGCCTGTGGCAATAAAGCCTGGGTTAACTGCGTGCGTGCGTGCGTGTGTGTTACAGCCGCAGACTTTTGATTGGCAGACAGACAGACAGGCAGACAGACAGGCAGGCAGACAGACAGACAGACAGGCAGGCAGGCAGGCAGGCAGGCAGGCTGTGCGCACTGCTGGAGCGCACTCAAGCATTAGTTGGAATTGGACTATGCAACGAATAATAATATAATAATAATCCTACACTTTGCAGATTATTATATTATAACCACTTCAGCCATATTTTATACATAGGATATAAGAAAAATAGCAGATCTACAAGCTCACAATGGGAGCTTAGATGCGCTATTTTCAAACATTGTATTACTTTCATGGGGCGGGGTGGAGGGGGGAAGGGGGGGGGGGTCGCGGATTGCTTCGGGACCAGTGGCGTTCCCAGGAATTACATTTAAGGCAGGCGAGATCCCCCCCCCCCCCCCCCCCCCCCGGGGGAAAACGGAAAAACGTTAATAAAAACAATATGCAAGTATATTCAATGTATGTATTTTTATTCTAAAAAAAGGGCAGCATAACAGAAAAGGCGAACATGATGACCTGCACAAATTATTATATTTGGTAATGAATGGCTAAAGCTGCTCTCAGAGCCCCTTTTATGCCAGGTGAGTACAGGTGATGGCCCAGACCCCCCACACATGGCATTCCTGGCACCCCATGAAAACAAAGGCATACATTTGCATCATAGACGAGGGTCGCTCTACTGACTACGGTAATGATTGGCTGCCTGCCCGCGTGAATGGACGAGGAGGCGGGGGGCTAATGGCTCGACGGCCACTATTTTAATAAAAGGAGGATTAATGAAGGATTAATGCACACAGGTGCTTCGATGTTGGTTGGGGTAATTAATGACTATAGCAACATGTCATCCCGACCCTACGAGACACTTTACCAAGTTCATTCATTCATGAAATATTAGTATATTAATATTTAGAGAATACATATTTGTATTGACATTATAATAAAATAAATATAGGCGTGTGGATTCGTCTACATTCTCATCAGGACTCAGGGACCAAATAATAATAAATAATACATACATAATACATAATACATAATAAATATTACATATTGAATAATAATAATAATAATAATAATAATAATAATAATATATTAATATTCGATGAGCTTGTAGATCTGCTGTAATAATAATAATAATAATAATAATAATAATAAAATATTAATATTTGATGAGGTTGTAGATCTGCTGTAATAATAATAATAATAATAATAATAATAAAATATTAATATTCGATGAGCTTGTAGATCTGCTGTAGAGCAGCTGTAGAGCTTGTCAATCTGAGCATCACAGCTGCATATTACGCACGATTTTACGCATGAGTTTATATGCAGAGACTTGAAAAATCACTTTCGGAGTGGGGGGGTGAAATATCTATTTCGGGTCGGACTAGCGATGTGTCGGACCCCCGGTGGGTCGGACCCCAGGTGCGTCGAAGTGGGGGTGCGTCGATGTGGAGGTGTTTCGAAGTGGAAGGGTGTTCCCCCGTTAGAGCACACTCACTCACACCAAAAATAGCCGATATACAAGGTCACTCGCAGCGAGGCGTTGTGAGCTTGTAGATAGGCTATTTTTGGCAAGGAGCTTGACAGATATAGACAGACAGACAGACAGACAGACAGACAGACAGACAGACAGACAGACAGACAGACAGACCCAGGCCGTTGGAGCACACTCACTTTGATTTCGTTTTGATATAATTTCAACGGGGCATCATTCGAGAAGGCTTTCTGTCCGTCAGACATTCACTGTTTGTCATTATAATAATAATATGAATAATAATAACCATCTTATTTACTATATGCGCGGAGTGTGAGCTTGGAGATCGGCTATTTTTGGCAAAGAGTTATCGGTGTAGAGGGGGGGGGGGGGGGGAGAGCAGACCACGTGCGTAATTACGCACGGAAAACTCCGGCTTGATATCGTTTTACATTATAATAAATTATAAAAAAATATATAATCATTTCATGACTGATAGACCGGAAAATATAAACTTGACAGATCATATAAACATAAAAATTATAAGAATTCAAGTAAAATTGAGAAAGATCTGGCCGAATGAAATCTCAACTGCTCCTCTGTCTCAATGCGCAAAATATGCCACGGTCATGGCGGAGGAGTGGCTGTCAGTGGCGGACCGCCACTGAGAGTGGCGGACCGCCACTGAGAGTGGCGGGTCGGGGCGGAAAGTGGCGGTCAGTGGCGGAAAGTGGCGGTCAGTGACGGTTCGTGGCGGCAGGCTTGGCGTTCGTGGTGGGAGGCGGCGCTCGTGGCGGGAGGCGGCACTCGTGGCGGGAGGCGGCGCTTGTGGCGGGCGGCGGTCAGTGGCGGTTGTGGCTGTCAGTGGCGCTCAGTGACGGGTTGTGGCGGGTCCGTGGCGGTCAGTGGCTGTCAGTGGCAGGTTCCGCCGTGACGGTGGCGTCTCCGCCGCGGCGGGTGCGGCGGAGAACTGACGGTCTGTGGCGGAGAGGCAGAGGCTCGGCGCTTGTGGCTGAGGCTCGGCACTCGTGCCAGACGCGCGGCGGTCGTGCCAGATGCGCGGCGGAGGCGTGGCGGCCGCCAACGCCGTTTTGGGATTTCGCCCCTCCTGCCAAATCTTGCGAAATGTTTGCCTATTTCCCAGAATAGGAGTTCTAGGATTCAAGTGATCTCTCGAGACAGATTCAGCAGTTTATTTCTCGTCTTTTTTTTTAACCGAATGGGTTCCCATATTGGGATTCGAGTGGTTAAAGATGCAGTGCAGTGACATTTCCGGTCATGAAGATTCAGTCTGAAACGTCGTCTCAACCGACTCTCAACCAATCAGAAGGTCCCATCCCTTCAGGCTATGGGACGTTGGAATATGATTCACTTCAGCCCAAGCCCCCAGAGTTGCTGAGAAACATTGAAGCCACCACCCCAGTGGCCAAAGCTGGAACTGCAGGCGGGGAGAAATACATGCACGAGCAAAACATACTGAGAGATATTTATAAATATAAATATGTAAACATAGTATACATAAATATATATGCAATTTACATATAAATATGCATCTCGAGTGTATTTAATAAATATCTCGCGTTCATTCCTTGACACACCGGACTGCCGTAGGACGCAAAAAGGACACTAGTGTGCATGCTCATAACTCTATGGTTGTCCAAAAACGACTCAATAATTCTACTTCCGGCATGCTTCCGGGTGCTTCAAAACGCCACTGAGCACATTCATTGAAATGATAGCTAGTTATATTATACCTCTATGCTTCAACCGTGCGCAACAGGGCTAGTGTTTGTTTACAAGTGAGAGAGAGACGGCCAGTGAAGCACGTTTGCTACTACATGGCTTATTTCTAACCTATAAGGTTTTCAGATACATATTTTAGTCTGCAGATTAAGTTTAAAATGAGTAATACACCGTCTGGATGTCATCTTGAATGAGATTCAAAACGGAGTAGCTCTGTAATTAAAATCAGCTGTGTTTGAAGAACGTGCAGCTATGGGAATCAAACAGGTGCATGTAATCAAGATTCATTTATATTCATGAAAGCTGCGTTATGTCATCACGCAGCACGTTTTCGTTTACAGGAAGTAATTAAGATTGGCTTTTAGGGACTTTTGATATAAAAATACACTTAAAAAAAATGCTCTAAAAGTGTGAACATCATATTTTCCATTTCACTACACCTTTAAGGAGGTGTAAATGGTGCATGTATATAGCACTTTTACACAAAGTGCTATATACATACATATTCTCACACACTTTCACTTTAGAGGAAACCAACGCAAGCTACCGCTCACCGCGGGAACCGTTCAGGTTTCAGCGTCTCGCTGAAGGACACTTTGACACTAAGCCAGGGGGAGCGCTGCATGGGGATCGAACCGGCAAAACTTCTGATTCCCGAGCAGCTGGTCTATATACCACTTAAGGCTTAAGCCACTGCCGCCCCAGGTGTCTCTGACAAGCAATGGGTTACTTCTCATGATAAGGCTTGTTTTTCCCACCTGCCATATTCACGACTAAACCCCAACCGTGGGCCTTTTTTCTGGGGAGGATTTAAGTGCTCAAAGCTGTCATGTTCCCTCCTCATCAGAATGGGGAGTTTGCGATGACTAATCCAACTTAGCGCTGAAAGAGCTATGTGGTCGAGTGTTAATCGGGTTTCCGGTACTCTATCTGGCCTTTTGAACCTGTCATCCCTTGAACCTTAAAAGTCACGCTCCAATACTTGAACAGGTTATGACAAGCCTCATGCATTATGCATCGACAGTGCAGCAGCAGCTGTGGGTTTTGGACCAAGTGTCAATTATACAATAACATGTCACACATTGGCATATCCAAGTGTGATGTAGAGAGACCACTGTGTCAAGCCCACTCAGAAGCTTCCTTTGCATGTGTGCATAATTGAATGAATAGGGGGCGAAAAGAAGCCTTCTCTTTAAGTCTCCCATGTTCTTTTCATGTACTGTAGGCGTGGATACGTCGTACCGTAGGCAAATTAAGATGGCCCAGATCAGTCAAACATTAATTTAAAAAAAGACGAGCAAAATAAGTGCTTCCACGAATACTGACGACATTAAGGTTTTTCTGTGCTAATAATATTGTATTATAATCCCAACAAACCACTGCATACAGTGCAATTCTCACTGGTTACATAATAGGCAAACATTTTGGCAAAACAGGCGACTATCCGGCGGAAATTGTCAATTGTAAACATGGGGCCAAGTATAGTAGTGCATTGACGACTTGGTATAATATTGGCTTATATGTGTACATTACATTGTACATGTTAGCATTAAAAACTGCTATATTTGCAATGCTGTGGAACCTTTTCTACTGTTAAATATACTCATATACTCATACTACGTATACTACATGCTTATTCCATCAATATATCCTATTGGTGATATAAGTATTCTTGTATTTGTTTATACAGAGTTTGGGTGAGTTTACCAGGGTTGGACTTCTTCCACTCCTGGCGTCACAAAACATTACATACTAGATGATACAAACACCTATTTCCAAATATACAATATTCATTGTTTATGGGAATGCAACTATAGGTGCCAAATTATAACATTGATTTTTCACAATATTTTAATGTATAGTATTTACAAGTGTCTGTTGTCCTCCTGTCTTTAGATGGCAACATGTTGAATATTCTTTTTTTTTGTATTCATTGAAAATTGTATTAGTCAGAAATGTTGTTTCCATTGTGGTCCTATGTTTTCAACAGTGGTGTAAAATAACTTAGTAGTGTACTTACAAGTATTGTACTTACTGTACAATTTTGAGGTATTTTTTACTTTACTGGAGTATTTCCAATTTTCAGTACTTTTACTTCTACTCCCCTTAAGGCAAATATTGTAACTATAGTTACTTTTTCTTAGAATTATTTGAAAACTTTAGTTACTAGTTACTTTGCAATTACCAATTATTATATCATAAAACATACATGAACCACTTTAGCCCTATTTTATACCTAGGCCATTTGAAAATAGCCAATCTACGAACTAAAATGTTTGAAAATAGCAGATCTACAAGCTCACAACGCGTCGCAATGCAACGCGTTGTGAGCTTGTAGGTCTGCTATTTTCAAACATTTTAGTACTTTTACTTTCGGTACTTTAAGTAAATTTTTATACCAATAATTTTGTACTTTTACTCAAGTAAATCTTTAATTATGGACTTTTACTTGTTCTACATTGCAGTATTGATACTTTTACTTAAGTAAAATATCTGAGTACTTTTTCCACCACTGGTTTTCAATTCATCAACATAGCATAAAGAAAACACAAAGACAGTGTCATAAACAAATACAAACACTGATATGTACAAAATTACATTGACCTCCCCTTGTGGTCTCCTTTTTTCAACATTAACTTTGAACAGCTGAGGTGTAAACATACAGCACCAGCGAGATCGAACCAGTGCAAATTGAGTCAATTTCCCATTTGCCAAAACCCAAATCGTGATGGATGCACGGCGTATCACTTTTAGGAAAATAGCAGGTGGGTTTTTTAGAGATTCACTTTGACAGTAATCCTTGTGTACAAGGTTGAAAGCAACGTGATAATGTATTCAAGCCCCTCTAAGCCTGGACCATGCCGTGCTGTGCTGTGTGAGGCCCTAACAATACGCTCTCCTCCTAAGCTGGGCGGTTGGGGTTGGAGGGAGTTCTCATGCTGTTTTGTGCTTGCTAGAGTACCTTGACGGCTCTCAATGGTTATAGGCTGAAATATTCTCTCAAATTTATGCTAAACCTCTACGCCAGCGATTTCCCCCAACCATGTGGGCCCGGGGCCCACTGGTGGGGCGTGGGGATATTGCAAGTGCCACACACACACACACACACACACACACACACACACACACACACACACACACACACACACACACACACACACACACACACACACACACACACACACACACACACACACACACACACACACAAGGGCCGTAATAAAAGACAGGGTGATAAGCTTGTGCTGAATATCAACTGCTATATCTTCCTTGGGGGTTATATGGCAGCTGGCCAATCAGCACAAGGTAAAAGCTGTATATTCCCTTATATTATAATGTCATTTTCCTGCCATTCTGTGCCCCATAACTCACTGTATAATTATTCATGCTGTATTGCAGAACATAGTTAACTATGCAGCAAATATCACTATAGTTCACAACATGAGAACCATCAATAATTGTCTGATGACTCTACCTTACAAATTGTAATTCATATGTGGAATTCCAATTCATATCCGGCTGCATTTTAATTGTTAATCTTTCTGTCAAGCAGGCACAGAAGCAGATCCGCGTTCCGCTTGTTGAATTCACGACACTTGTGGCCACCCGTCCTCGCGGCTCTTTAGATCAAGGCTGACACTGACATAATAATCCCTATCGAGGCATGGGGCTTGTTTAATCCATTAAGACCGGGAACACATCTGTGTCATTTTATGATTTTGTTTTGGCTTTTCAAAAATAGCAGATATACAAGCACAGAGTGCCGCGCTACGTGCTTGTAGATCTGCTATTTTTATGAAAAATTTGTGCAAATCTTTGAACATATTTTTTCACTCAAATCTTTGCTTCTGGGGATTCAAAAAATGTCTTCTAAATCTTAACAGTTTTCTGAAAAAAAACTTTTCATGTCAAGGACCCCAAAAATGATATGTATTTAGCACACACACTAAATCTGAAATCTGAAAATATTTAGTTCCAGGTACCCCCCCCCCAGAAGCAAATGTGAGTTAAAATGTTCACTTAAAAAAAAAAAATATATATATATATATTATATATATATATATATATATATATATATATATATATATTCAAAGATTTGCATTATATTTTCAAGATTTTTACAAAAGAATACAAGCTCATAGCGCGGCACTCAGTGCCACGCTATGAGCTTTTATATCGGCTATTTTTTAAATAGCCAAAGTATAAATTAATGATTAAAGCGGTTACACAGATGTGTTCCCGGTTTGAAAGGGTTAAATGAACTACTTTCCATCGTCGCTCGGGGTGGTCACAGCGGCTCTGTGAGAATGTCGTGACGTTTCTAGGTGAAATCAGGTTTGACACTTGGGAGTTTGTGATTTATTTTTTCCCTTCTTCGGCATGCATTAATTTGAGTTGATTTAAACGACGGCAAGTCAGAAGGGCCTGCGTCGCAATTAGAGCGGTAAGTATCGAGGAGGAGAAGTGCGCAGAAATGTCACAGGGGGCAACTTTGCAGTTTGAATAATAGACCACCATGAGTTCTGCAAATGATGTCCCCAGCTTCCCCACTGCTATAGGGGCCAGGAAAGTTTCATAAAAAGGACTTGAAAAGCAGTAATAATTGTCTCTGTTATCAAGGTGAGAGACAATAAATGATCTTTGACTATAAGGTCCATGCTGGTGAGCGTAGTGCCTCCAGTGACAGCACATAGATAAAACCAGTGGTGGAAAGTAACTAAGTACATTTACTTAAGTACTGCATGCACTTAAGTACAATTTTGAGGTATTTGTACTTTACTTGAGTATTTCCAATTTCCAACACTTTTACTCCTACTCCACTACATCTCAGAGCAAATATTGTACTTTTACTCCACTACAATTATTTGAAAACTTTAGTTACTAGTTACTTTTCAGATATAAATTATGACATTATGAAACATACATTAACCACTTTAGCCCTATTGTATACCTAGGCTATTTGAAAATAGCCGATCTACAAGCTCACAACGCGTCGCATCGCGACGCGTTGTGAGCTTGTAGATCTGCTATTTTCAAACATTTTTGTACTTTTACTTGTGGTACTTTAAGTACATTTTGATGCCAATACCATTGTATTTTTACTCAAGTACATTTTAAATTCCGGACTTTTACTTGTAACAGAGTACTTCTACATTGCAGTATTGATACTTTTACTTAAGTAAAACATTTGAGTACTTTTTCTACCACTGGATAAAACTTAAATTGAAAAGTCAGTTGGAACATAAAGACCATCAGACTCAGCATAGCATTTGAACTTCAGGAAAATCGAACTTGGCCAACCCTGTGATGAGAGTCCAGGATGGCTATATTTTTTTATATAGATTAGATCAAAATGATAGAAATCAACCCCCAAAACTGCAAGGCATGGATTTCCCTGACTATAGAGGTTTCGGCTTCATTTTTAGGCTATTAATACAGGCTTCCTGCTCTATAATAGCTTAACAATGCCTTATCAGTGCGGTGTTGTTCTTTTCATTGCTGTGTTGTTTATCATTACTGATGTTAATGTTGTTGTAGAAGGCATGGTTAGAATTATAGCTGTTGTGGTTATTGTTACTGTTGTGTTGGCTGCCAATGGCAAAGATGGAAAAAGAAAATCTCACTATTTTTCTCTGGCAATTTAACCAAAAACATGCCGACTTGTGATTCAAAACGTCCGTCACTGGTCGTCTTCTGATGGTATTGATGACATTACGAAAGACGATGGGTCTGACCATGTGGGACTAGCCTCTGTGTCAGGGTTCTCTTTTTATATGGAGATTGCCTCTCTTTTACATGGATTTGATTAAATCATATATGAGAGAGTACTGATTACGCAGTTACACATTGATTACTGATTACCGAGTACGCTTCTGATTGAACGGGACGGAGTGTTAGAGGTTTCAGTTGGATAGTTTCAATCATGGAAATGGATTTTCTAAATGGCAAAAAGAAGCTGCTTTATAGATTTGGCACTCCCGGAGAGGAGAGCAAACTAATTTAGTTGGAATATTGCTGACTGCAGGACATCTCCATGCATTTTACGATCCAAATCAAGAGTAAATGTGGATGTTTCACCGTGGCCTTTTGTGAGACATTCCTCCCTATCCAATCTCGGACAAATCATTTCTAGGGCCGTCTTGATGCGTCTCAATTGTCCACAGTGGTGGACAAAGTACTGAACCCCTCAGCCTGGATTTTCATTTGGTTTCACTGCATTATTCAGTCTGAAAGCCCTCTCAATGCAGCCGTTTTCTTAGATGAGGGCGTGGCCAAAGTGGGACTCTTTGGTGATTGGTTCATACTGGTATCGTCCCCGTCCCCATTGGGCCGGTTAGATTTTTCAACCGAGAAAACCCCGCCTTCGACAGCAGTAGTAGTATAGGGTACCATAGAGTTAGCATGCTAAGCTAAGATGCTAACATGTTAGCGTCTTAGCTTAGCATGCTAACCCTATGGTACCCTATACTACTACTGACAGCATCACCAGACCCCTGAATCGCCAGAATATTTATATATATTTTTTGTACGGATATGGGTGTGGCTATAACGATTCAGGGGCTGGAACCAGGCTACTTAAGTCAAATGATACATTGTTGCTGTCGGGCAGAAACGTCTTATCTCCATATTTTAACTCTTTGTGTTTTTTCATAAATTAATGCCCTACGTGATCAGTGTCACACAAAAGTATCAAAAATAGCAGATCTGCACTTGTCAATCTGCTAGTTTTGATACTTTTGAATTTGTTTTGGACCGAGACTAGATACTCCCGGAATGTTACTCAACTACAAGTCATAGTTGCTCAGTCAATACGTGCTAGAGTTAAAGTACTGAAGTACATGGTTTCTTTTTTTTTATTGAAATGTCAACGCATTGCTGTATTGAAATATTTACATTTGCCCCCAAAAAAAATATTTTCCAGAAAACAATAAATACATAATATCAATAATAGTTCCTAGTCAGCCTGCCTAAGCATGTGTTCTTAGTAAATTGTGTTGGTTAATTAGTCTGTGTGTAGTTAATTCTGTATTATTTGTTAACCTAGTATAGACTCAGGGTTGCCAGATCTGCTTATTATAATTTCCCCGCAAGATTTTATTTGAAAATAGCCGATCTACAAGCTCACAACACGTCGCATTGCGACGCGTTGTGAGCTTGTAGATCTGCTATTTTCAAATAGCTGTTGTATATGTTAAAGTGCTCATGTGGCCCATAGTCACTTCTTTTGGGCTGGTTCTCCTAGACCTGGTTGCTTGTTTCTCTCACAGAATCTGGCAACACTGTATAGGCTATGTCTTCTTGGTCAACATTCACGGTTAAACAGGCTTATAGGATGGTCCCTAATATGGCCTTATTACAGTATGTTGCCGTTGCTTGTTTTTGTTCCAGCCAACAGAGTGTGCGGTTGGAGTCCATCCAGGCTCTTTTCACTGCTCTGTACCATAAATCCACAGCAACAGCTTTGTGGGTCCCAGAGGTGCTCTTGGTACGTGGAGTGCACCGTTTTCACGTGGTGAGGTCAGTCGTCGCACTGCTGCACTGCCGCTGACTGTACTGCACTCTCTACGGCAGTGCTTCTCAACCCTTTTCTGCATCAGGGCCCACTTTATAATATTGACAGTGGTGGAAAAAGGTACTCAAATGTTTTACTCAAGTAAAAGTATCAATACTGCAATGTAGAGGTACTCCATTAACCCATTAAGACCTGAGGCGATTCTTAAAAATGTTTTCTAAATCCAAACAGTTTTTTGAAAAAAATCTAAAAAAATATTTTTCACGATTTTTCAAAAATAGCAGATCTACAAGTTCATAGCGCGGCACTCGGTGCCGCGCTATGAGCTTGTATATCTGCTATTTTTGAATAGCCAAAGAAATCTTAAGTGACACGGATGCGTTCAAGGTCTTAATGGGTTAAGTACAGTAACTCAAGTAAATGTACTTAAATACTGTCCACCACTGAATCTGAGGCAGACATTTGGTGGCAGCTGAAGAGTGCAGAGAAAGCTGCATTTTGTTCTATTCACAATGAATGAACTCTTAGCAGGCCGTCAGTCACTCGGGCTGCCCAGGGAGAAATTCCATAATGGGAGAAAGAAAAGGTTTTTGTGGAGCCCAAAAAACGAGCGAGCGAGAAATACAAAACCCAGGTACACAGGTAAAAGCCAGAGTGTTCATTCAACTCTGAAAGAGTAAATATTGACCCATAAGGGGTCAATATTGCACACATTCAGCATATCAAATTAACACTGTGTAGATATTTGACTGTGTAGAAATCAGTGGGAGCATGAGCAAAATGCTAAGCTGATACTGACCATGATACTGACATGATCCTGATCATGATACTGACATACTGACCATGATACTGACCATGATCTTTCAACCTGGCACTCTTTTGGGCATGTCCTTATAGGCAAACATACATAAAAAAATTATCCGATTTATTTATTAAACAATTGTGAAACTAGCTCACAACTTGTAGCTTTGTGATGGCATGGGTCAGCATCGTACTTTAACCATTCCACGCCAACCATGCACATGAAACTGTGATTGTATACCTGCTGCTGTTTGATGTGGTTTTATACCTGCTGTCTGTTTTTTTTCTTTAATCATGTCACTTTAACCAAGCACATGAAGGTGGTTTTATACCTGCTGCTTCTTATTTTATCTGCTGGATATGTCTCCCACCTGCACGAGAAGCATGTCTGCCTTCCGCATTGCTAGTTATCCATTGCTTTATTTTGTTATTGTGCACCTTACGTATATTGGACATTTCACTGTGCATTCCTGTCATTTGACTCGTTCTTTGTTACTTGATTCCTTATTCGTTCTTTCTCTGTTCCAGCTCTTCCCTGTAATTGCAAATGTTCAGAGCTTGCAGGAAAAAGAAAGGGAATTTCACCACACCTGTAATCAATTGATTCTAAATCCGACTCTCGTTTTCATGAGTCTCTACTGTTGGCTGTTTTCCAACCGTGTCGAGTCGTGAAACCTATTTCACGGGTTCTGGATTTGTTGTTCTCAGAACCTTATTTGGACCAGCTGCTCAGGATTTAGCACTATCCCTGGAGTTCTGCGAAACCAGAACTCCGAAATTATACTTTTTTTGAATACTTGTATATAATCTATTTCACCAGGCATTTCCAGGGTGTGCAGACTGCTGCATTGGTGTATGGACGGACGGAGGTGGTTCTGTTTCCATGACCTCATGCATGCAGAGGACTAGAAGTGTGGGGAAGCCGTTGTTCACAATTAAAAACACAGCATTAAGCCATTAAGACCTGGAACGCATCAGTGTCACTTTTTCATTTGAGCTAAAAAGCATTATTTTACACTTTGGCTATTCAAAAATAGTAGATATACAAGCTCATTTTTAACTCTATTCTTTGCTTCTGGGGGTCCCTGGAACAAAATATTTTGAGATGGGGATCGGTGGCAAAATACATATAATTTTGGGGGTCCTTGACATGAAAAAGTTTGAGCACCACTGATATAGAAACATACATTTTGCCTTAATGGGTTAAACTTCAGAGGTGGCAATAGGACCTACAATAGGACCTACAATATCATTGCTTTATGCATTAATTTATGAAATAATCTAACTTTTGATGTTAACAAGGTGATGAAAGTTAACCCTCTTCATGAATGACTTGGTACAACAGCCATGGGGACACACAGATCATGTTTTACATAACAATACCACTCAGAGAATCATAAATACTGAGACAATGTCTTACAATGTTTAAGTATCTGTCATTTTGATTCAATTCCAAGGCACCTTAATGGTTTACGTTCATGATCTCATCTCATCAACACAAATATTTGCATTTCTGATAAATCTGTCGAGTGCTGACCGAAAAGGAAAGGCATTAATTATAGCTGCGAGGTCTTCATGTGGCGACAGTCAGAGGGAGAAAAACACTGAAGGTCACATAACCATTGATCTTTGAGGGGTATCATTTTTCTATTCCAGTTAAGGATTCCATACACTCACGGACACCGGCCCCAAATGACTTAGTGATGATGACGAGGGTAATTCCTTCACACACCCCCATCAAGGATGGCTTTGAATTAAAGCCCGACCGATACATCATGCTGGCCGATATGCATCAGCTATTATTTGACTTTTGTATGACATCAGTCGGAACATACACATCAACATTGCAGATCCGCTATATACTTTATACAATTAGCAAATATACACTAATAGACTTGGTTCAAATCTGACTGTGTTTAAAAAAAAAAAAAAAGTGAATTTGTAATCTCTACACTACATCCTGTCTCTGAAAATAAATGATCTACAAGCTTGTAGATCTGCTATTTTCGGTGAATGTTCCCCCCGGAATAGAGATGCTAGAGTTCAAGTGGTTAACCCTTTAAACTCCATACTTTGTTTCTCCCAGGGATCTGTAGTAGCTCCACCCCCCCCCCCCCCCCCCACTAGTCAACGCCAAATGGCTCCCTCTATAGCACTGCTTCTCAAACTGTTTTTATTTCAAGAACCTCCAGTTTGTCAACCATTAAGGCCACACCATGGATCCCTACACTGTAACTCAGAGTTACAGACGGTTATGGGTCCATTTGGTTCCTAACTATGAAACATTTCGCTGGGGACCGCCCCTGGGACCCTCTCAACGACCCATGGGACCGGACCGAACCCCACTTTGAGAACCACTGAGCTTGTATAATAGGCAGCTTTCAACATGGCCAGACTTTTTTCGCCACTTTTTAACAATACTGTAAATCCTGTGGTTCTGGAAGTAACGGGAGTCAACGGGTCAAGGTGACGGCCATGTTTGGTGTTTGGTGACGTACGGTGCATTGTGCGAGACGACAGATGTGGCTCACCGGGCGGTATTCAAAATTAACTTTTAAATCAGTTTTCTGTCTGAAATAAGGTCACATAAATGGCACAAGTTTCACGTGTTTCCTCTGTGATTTCCCACGATGGTGCCACATGGATTAAAGCCCTCCGTCCACACGGCAGATTGACAGTAAGGTTTTTTTTCCTTGTACTCCACAGCGGGCCACCTCGTTGAATACTGACCGGTTCAATGAAAGGCCAGTATGAGCTGGCGCCAGCGGCCTTCAATTGTCCACAGCAAAGTGTGGGAGCACAGCCAGTGAATATGTAATTATCATCTTCTTGCGCCACCATTCTGCACCGTCAAGGTCTAGACAGATGGAGATGGAAAATCGTTTGGCACCGATGTCGCCCAGTAAAAAAACGGGGTCATGCCCATGTTCTCTCAGCCCCGCGTTCCCTCAGTTTAGGGTCAGGCTCGGGGTTGGTTTTGTGTTTGCTTTGAGGGAACATAGGACACACGCTAAGATTTTAAAAGATAGTTCTCGGCACACTGAGACTTTTCAAAAGCTCCCAATCAAGGCTTTATTGATTAACATTTCGACTCAGACGGTCTTCTTCAGAACACGACACGCTCCCTCTAAAAACCTGTGCTAGTTTCTGCAAGAATGTTTTCATTTGCAAATGACAAAGGATCCAATCGCAGTGTGACTTTGCTAGGAGTGAGTGAAATCCGCAACAGTCTATAATTGTGTGATCAAAATGCATATCTGTCTGTTTTTTCTTTTTAAGTGGTTAATAGTTCTCCTGCAATTATGTGAGGAACAGGGTTGTCAAATGTAATTTGTTTCTGTTCATCAAGTATTTATTTTATTTAAAAATAGAAAAATAAACTGCAGAATGTAGGATGAAAAATGCAACATACATTTTCAATCCAATTAAGAGAGTGGCATCCTAAGTGGTATCCGACATAATTACATTATAATGAAAGTAAAATTAAATACCCATAATACCCACGTTCCCTCCATCCCTTGCTGCTCAATAGATATGCCACAATAAAAGGTTGCAATAGAAAATGAAATAAAGTAAATAAAGCAATACAATTAATAAGCACTAAATAAACACAAGGAGTGTCCTGACCATCATGCATTGCTTTTCAGGTAACGGATGAGGGGCAGCCAGATTCTATCAAATTGTGATTGTCTATTCTATTGAAATGGAAGAGTACTGGTCATTTCATTGGGCTACTGTTTAAACATCAGAACCTCCTTCTTCCAATGTGTGAGCTGTGATCAGACCATATGAAAGGAGTTGCTGTTGTGCTCCTTTTAAAATAGAAATTGAATCTGCAATTATTCTTAAAGGATCAGGTTCAATATGGGTATAAAGAATACCCTCATTATTCCCCAGAATGCAAAACATCTTAGTCCGATATATCTCTGTCCTAGGACAGAGAGCAAAGCTATGGAGGAGATTTTCCTCTGTGGTATTGCATCTGTCACATTGCAGAGAGATGTCTGGGGAAATACCTTGTCTGAATGACGCAATGTCTAGAGTTGATAGAGCAAGCATGAGCTTCTTCAAGGCTGTCTTCCCAGACCTTGTCAGGGATTTGAATCCTAATTGTCCCATGCAGATCTGACTGCTGACATATAGGAAGAAGATTAACAGCCGTGTGACAACACGTAAATGTGTGACACCTTTCTGTCTGTACCTATATTTAGGAAGAGGTACCTATCCAAAGGTGAGGGTGATGTCTTCTCTGAAGAAGCAGAGTGAGTATTGAATGTAGTTCCTAACCTGTAGAATCCTGGGGAAAAAGGAATTTGTATTTTTCCTGCAACTGAGCTAATGTGGCAAAGGTTTTGCCCATGTATAGATCACCAACTGTGCACACATCCAAGCCCTTCCGCTGCAATAATCCACTAACAAGTTGGGATGGTTGGAATTAGGGGTTACCAGCTATAGGGAACAGAAAAGATAGCAAATGACCCCCTCAAAATGTGTCTTAACACATTGCCTGCCAAGATCGCATACAGTATGCGTTCTTTCAAATGCGTTTGAGTTTTTTTTTTTTTTTCCACAAGGAGCGCCCTAACACAGCTTTGGAATGATCCCTCATCACTCAGAGAAGCAGAAGACGGATGTGATTCCTGTGTGTCATTCCAAAAAACAGACATCCATCCAGCCCAACTATAGGATTTTTAGAAAAACACGTCCTAACTCAGTTTCTTTTTTTTTGTGATGAAAACCATTTTGTACACAACGTGGCTTCCACGGCGTTTCAAAGATCGTCGATTTAAGGTAATTACACTGGCATGGGGATAAAAAAAAACAATGTTTAATATCTTGGCAGGTAATGTGTTCATTTGTTTCGGATCATACTGTGAATAACACAAGATCACTGCACCCAAACAATATGGCTGGTTGCTGGGCAGTGCTCCAATTGTGGCAAATGAGGGGATTCAGCTGGGTTGTTTTTTTTCTGATATGGCTCTTAAAGTCCCAAATCAATTCTATGAAATGTTTGAACATTGAGGATGTTACTGTGTGGGGGCTGGATTGGTAAAGGCCATGATTGTCATTTAACTCGGGGAGTTGTGCGGGTCCATTTGGTTACATGTATACACTCTAATGGTCCTTACACACCGGGGCGATTTTTTTCATGCGAATAATCCTTTTTTTTTTTTTTTAAACCTTATAAAGTCAATGCAAGCTTCCACACCAGTTTCGCGGAGCGAAAAAGGCGTCTTTTAATTATTCGGAACGAGTCCGAATTTTGCATATATTCGCATATTCGCCGGTGTGTAACCGCCTTAAGAGTCACAAATGGATAAACAGACAACGAGGATCGTCCTTTTTCCATTCCCTCATTGTTTTGGCTGGCGAGCAAAAGCTGCTCCACCAGAATCAGAGCATCTCATCGCTTGCACGCTCACGTCTAAGGACAAGTCACCCAGACACCCACTGGTGTAACACATAAGTTAAACAAACAAAGCAAGTTAAGTCCATAAATACATTTGGCACCTTTCTCCAAGCGTTTTAACTTTAACCCTGGCGTCCTCATTTTGGGCATGTTATTATTTGTGAGCTTGTAGCGTGGCTATTTTTGGGAGAAAGACATACATAATAACAATTACATATTTTTTGAAAATGTTTCAGAATTTTGATGTAGATTCTTTCAATTATTATTATTAAATAAGTCACAAGTGGTTAGGACAAGATAGGCACATTATTATTCAGAATGGACACGTAACATTGCTTATGATGCACTTGATTTGCATCCTGAGTAACACTTGTGTAAGTACGGTGGTTAAATGCTATTTCATGACTTGATTCGAACCCACCTGACCTGTGTGCTCGTTATTATAAAAAAAAAAAATCATTGACCCCAAACCTCTCAAATGTCAGCTAAAATTGCTGCCCCCACACATTCTGGCACCACCTACACACCTCTAGTGCATTTGAAAGGAGGCATTTCTGTCTGTGCATGTGGTACTAACTAAAATACTACACACATAAAGGGGAGAATATGACAGTGGGTATAAAAAAGAGAAGTCACTGTGCCCTTGAAGCAATTTTGAATAATTGATAAATTGGGACAAAATAATCGACGGAAATAGATTTTTCTTTTTATATATTTCCTGGTCCAGCTCCTCAAGATGTTGCCACATTTTGCACAGCATTTCCCTGATCACTAGCCGTCACGCTGCTCACTAATCACAACAACATCACAAAAACTGCAGTGCATGTCGGCATTTACAAGTGAAAACCAGGACTGGAGTATTAGAAGGAATCAGTGGTGGAAAAAGTATTCGCGCTTACTTAAGTCAATGAATCAATATTGCAATGTAGAAATACTCTGTTACAAGTAAAAGGCCTGTGTTCAAAATGTTACTTGAGTAAAAGTACGAGAGTATTGGCATCAAAATATACTTAAAGTACCAAAAGCAAAAGTGCAAACATTTTGAAAATAGAATATCTACAAGCTCACATCGTCGCATCGTGACACGTTGTGAGCTTGTAGATCGGCTATTTTCAAATAGCCTATGTATAAAAAAAAAAAAAGTGGTTAATGTATGTTTTATAATATCATAATTGATATCTTAAAAGTAACTAGTAACTAACGTTGTCAAATAATTGTAGTGGAGTAAAAGTACTAAATTTGCCTCTGAGATGTAGTGGAGTAGAAGTAAAAGTACTGAAAACTGGACATACTCAAGTAAAGTAAAAAATACGTAAAAATTTGACTTAAGTACAGTACTTAAGTAAATGTACTTAGTTACTTTACACCACTGGAAAGGAATGTATGTATCTTAATATGTAGTTATGCATGCAAGAAAACGGAAGAGTTATTCGACTTAATGAGTTATCAATAATTATTGATTAATACTAGGCCTAATTGTCAATCTTATTCACTATTTATGAACAGCATCCACACACTGCAATCAATGATTATAATGTCTCATTGACGGCAGTGTCACTCATCTATTCATATCGTTATGTATGGTATCGTATGGCACCGTTCCTCAACATGTGGTCCAGGGGCCAACTAGGGACCCAATGGACCCTTACGGGTCTGTCACTCCAAGAGTGTACTGTAACAAATGGAACCATTTATTTTAACCTTTGGGACCCTAATCCATACTGCCAAACACTGTTGATTTAGTCGACTAAAACTATGACGAAAAACATTCGTTGACTACCTTTTTTCACTGACAAAAACGAAACAAAAACTATATAAAAAACTAAGCTATGATGACTAAACTAAGACTAAATATATTGACAATTTTCGTCAACAAATAAAAACTAGACTAAAATGTTAAGGAGGGACGAGTGGAGAAGAGATCCAGTAGAACTAAAAGACAAGTCATTTTATGCTTGGTTGCGCTCGGGTGTTGCGCTCTGAAAATTGCAGATCTACAAGCTCACAACGTGTCGCAGCGCGACGCGTTGTGAGCTTGTAGATCGGCTATTTTCAGCAGGCAATCAAGTGTAAAATCAGCCATTACGACGCCATCAAGGCACCGCCAAGATACATTTTAGTCGACTAAATCAACTGTAGATTTAGTCAACTATAATCTTATGATTTTTTGTCGACTAAAACTAGACTAACAGTAAAACATTTCTGGTGACTAAAATATGACTAAAACTAAATGGAATTTGATTCAAAAGACTATGACTAAAACTAAATACAAATTTGCTGTCAAAAACTACACTACTGTCAAATTATCAGTGTTAATTTGTCTCTGAGAGTGTACACATGGAACCGAAATGGACCTGTAAGGTTACGGGTCAATTTGTACACTCTCAGAGTTACAGACCCGTTAAGGGTGGACCCTGTGGTGAGAACCAGTGTTTTATGGAATACACAGGATGCCGTCTTTGTCTGTCTTTCTCCGTTTCTCTCGCTCTGTCTGTCTGTCTTGCTCTCTCTACATATCTGTCTCTGTCCCCCTACCTATCTGTCTCTGTCTCTCTATCTCTCTCTGTATCTATACACCCCATCTCTCTCTCTCTCTCGCTCTCTCTCTCTCTCTCTAAGTGGATTTTCTGTGTGCTCCTCTCTCTGTGTGTGTGTGTGTGTGTGTGTGGGTGTGTGTGTGTGTGCGTGTGTGAGGATGGGTTATTGTGTGTGTGTGTGTGTGTGTCTGTGTCTGTGTCTGTGTCTGTGTCTGTGTGTGTGTGTGTGTGTGTGTGTGTGTGTGCTTCTGCATGTGCATGCGTGAGTGGATGGGTTATTGTGTGTGTGTGTGTGTGTGTGTGTGTGTGTGTGTGCTTCTGCATGTGCATGCGTGAGTGGATGGGTTATTGTGTGTGTGTGTGTGTGTGTGTGTGTGTGTGTGTGTGTGTGTGTGTGTGTGTGTGTGTGTGTGTGTGTGTGTGTGTGTGTGTGTGTGTGTGTGCTTCTGCATGTGCATGCGTGAGTGGATGGGTTATTGTGAGTGTGTGTGTGTGTGTGTGTGTGTGTGTGTGTGTGTGCGCGTGAGTGGATGGGTTATTGTGAGTGCGTGTGTGAGAGGATGGGTTATTGTGAGTGTGTGTGTGTGTGTGTGCGTGTGTGTGTGTGTGAGAGGATGGGTTATTGGCAGCATTCACCGTCTCAGCAGTTCCAGCTGTGATAGATGGGCCAGGTGGCACACTCGATCCTTTGGGGTGCGGGAGAGAGAGAGAATCGCTGCTCCATCATTTTTCATGACCTTACATGCTCGATTATGCCGCTGCGTATCTCTGCCTCGCCACTGCTGCTAACGAAGGTTCTTCATTTGCATGAATGAGCTTAATGATCACAATGTTCCCCAGGTTTGAGTAAATAATCTGGTAATGTGGTATTCTTCTGGACTCCCTCGACGGTTATAGCTTTGACATTCTAAGCTCTGCTCAGACTGCAGGGGAAATCCGATTGGCAAGCGATCCGATCGGATTCATGTATTCAGACATCGTCGTCGACCTGTATCTGCGTTGGTTGCCGCGGTAATGACGTAACGACGTTAGGTGTGAGTAATGCTTTGTATACTCTGTCGTCACTCATTGAAATGAGCGCGTCTTGAATACAGTTTGGCTATTTTCTGTGAGAGACATCGTTGTACAACAAAGTATAAATCGCCTTTGTCGGGTGGAAACCTCATATGTCCAAAACTGTTACTTACAGAAATAGCTAAAGTAGCAGATCTACAAGCTCAAAACGTTTCGAGCTTGCAGATCTGCTACGTTTGATGCTTTCTGTAGTATCATCAAGTAGGGTGTTAATTTACGAAAAAACACAAACAGTCAGCAACAAAATCAGGCTTCCGTGTCAGAGTGTCTGGACAGAGACACATCATTTATAACTCGCATTTCAAACCACCTACGAATGTGCTTCAGATCTGATTGGCAAACATCCGTTTCCATTGTGTACAGTCGTGATAAAAAACGATCCCATTCACCATATTCACATGGTGGCCATTTTGCTATTACGTTAATGAAATAATGCCACCGCGGGATGGCATTTCTTCCCAACCCGCAAACATGCACCCCATTCGAATGCTATCAATGCATTGAATGGGACATTATCACCTTTTATCAGACCATTGAATGGGCGAAGTAGGCGATCAATGCATTGAATGGGACATTATCACCTTTTATCAGCCCAATGAATGGTCTGACAAATCGCGGGTAGGTCAGTATATCGCCTACTCGCCCATTCAATGGTCTGATAAAACGTGATAATCTCCCATTCAATGCATTGATAGCATTCGAAGCGGGTGAAATATGACGTGAGAGCATAATGGCCACTGTGTCAATATAGTCAATTCCAATCTGGATAGGCCAGACATTTTAAAACCTGAACACAGCCTCTTGCGTTCTCTCAAAAAAAAAAACGTCCCGGCGTCTTTTTTATGCGCCGCACCAAAATGTGCTGCTCAGCATCCCTAATAACACGGCATCCACCCACGTAAATGCCTGGCACGAGCTGTGATTAAGATGAAGAACTGGAGAGGCTTGTCGGATGACAAAGTGCCTAGATCTTCACTTATACCTCTCCCTCTCTCCCCGCTGCTGACGGGCTGTCCATCACGGCCCACACTGGGAGATCAGATATCTCCGTGGGGGAAGAGAGGCTCTGCCAATCATCATGCAGTACGCCAGAGATATCAGTGTGTTGCGAGCCGCGCGGGGGCTATGATACAACAACACAAAAACATGAGATATCTGTGTAACCACTTTTAACCATTATTTCTATACTTTGGGCTATTCAAAAATAGCAGATATACAAGCTCGTAGCGCGGCACCGAGTGCCGCGCTACGAGCTTGTATATCTGCTATTTTTTGAAAAATCTTGAAAATGTGTGCGAGTCTTTGGATGTATATATTTTTTAAAGCGAACAATACTTGTAACAATAATACTTTTGGGTGGGCCTTGACATGAAAGAAGTTTGAGAACCACTGATATCATAGCAAAATACGTTCAACAAAAAAAAAAAAAAATCCCCCAGAAGCAAAGATTTGAGTTACAAATGTTCACTTTAAAAACATATACTGTAAATATATTCAAACTAACGTTTTTATTTGATTTTTTTATAGCAGATCTACAAGCTCATAGCGCGGCACTCGGTGCCGCGCTATGAGCTTGTATGTCTGCTATTTTTGAAAAGCCCAAATAAATCTTAAAGTGACACAGATGTGATCCCGGTCTTAATGGGTTAAAAGAGCAGACAGTAATATACAGTAATAATTCAGCCACGCAGCAAAGTCTTCCTTTACTATACTGTACCTCCGTACAGTTAAGAGATGGCATTTCAGATACTGTATTCACGTATGTATATTTATCTGATAGCACCTTTGGAGCACGATGTGCCAAGGCTCTATTTCTACATGCAAATGTATTATTATGGCATCATGGAAACCAAGAGACCAGCTAGTGTAGGGGCAGGCCAATATGTAAATATCAGATCTCTGTAATTAAATGAAATAGGCTGAATGGTGATACACAATATTTTGGGGCTGTTAGGGGTGTGTCTTGCTTAGGGACACCTCGACACGTTGCCGGGAATCAAACCTGGGACCTTCTGCTTCCAGTGGTGTAAAGTAACTATGTACATTTACTCAAGTACTGTACTTAGTTTAAAAAAATTGTATTTGCACTTTACTGGAGTATTTCCAATTTTCAATACTTTTACTTCAACTCCACGACATCTCGACAAAATTGTACTTTTTACTCCACTACAATTATTTGAAAACCTTAATTACTAATTACTTTTCAGATATAAATTATGATATTATAAAACATACATTAACCACTTTAGCTTACCACTATTTGAAAATAGCCGAGCTACAAACCCCCAACGTGTTGCATCGCGACACGTTGTGAGCTTGTAGATCTGCTATTTTCAAACATTTTAGTATGTTTACTTTTGATACAATTTGATGCCAATACTTTTGTACTTTTATACTCAAGAAAATGTGGAATTCCGGACTTTTACTTAACAGAGTGCTTCTACATTGCAGTATTGATACTTTTACTTAAGTAAAACATTTGAGTACTTTTTCCCAGGCAGGCTCTATACACATATCAAATGTGTGAAAACAGCTGCACAGTGAGATTTGTGCATTCACAAACTTCAATTCCCAAACACTGCTGCTTTGGAACAGTGGAATCCCTGGCTCCTCTCAGCGTGTTCTCTCACTCACTGTCACAAACACAGTGACTGATAGCTATAGCGACAACAGTTAGCAGCAATGTGCTTACTGCTACAGTAGTACAACTCAGCATCTTACTGCATGGGCCATTTGGAAAGTATTTAGAGTCTGTCAGGTTGTTGTTTAACCCATTTAGACCGGGAAATAATCTGTCATTTTTCGATTTATTTGGCTATTAAAAAATATCAGATCTGCAAGCTCATAGCGTGGCCCTGAGTGCCGCACTTAGAGCTATTTTTGAAAAATCGTGAACATTTGTGCAAATCTTTGAATATATATTTGTGTTTTAAAGCGAACATTTTTAACTCCAATCTGTGCTTCTGGGGGTCCCTGGAAGAAAATATTTTGAGATGGGGGTCCGGGGTGAAATACAATTTTGGGGGTCCTTGACGTGGAAAAGTTAGTTGGAGCACCACTGATATAGTAACATAAGTAAAAAAAAAAAAAACTGTTTAGATTTAGATTTGCAGAATTGTAGAATATTCAAAGATTTGCGCAAATGTTCACGATTTTTCAAAAATAGCAGATCTAAGAGTGCCGCGCTATCAGCTTGTATATCTGCTATTTTTGAATAGCCCAGCAATCTAAAAAAATGACACACGGCTGCTTTCCCGGTCTAAATGGATTAACTCGCATGCCACAATTCAGCAGAGGTACCGTAGGCTATACACAGTCATCTGAGCAGGTATAGGCTTATAGCAGCACTATGTAACTTTCCTCTCCTACCCCAGATATGAACCTGGTTTCCTGCGCAAGTGCTGACATTTTCACCATTGAGCTAATAGAGCCGGGCCTGCTTGCTCAGGGGATACATTTTATCTTGACCATCTTGTAAACAATTGGTGTCAGATCCTGTGTCTAGGTGAGACATGACCTTTGACACGATCTAAATGTCTCAATAGAAGAGCAGCGAGACAAAATACAACCACCCCAATTGTATAAGTTATATTGTATTAACATACTCTACACCATGGGTTCCCAAACTTTTCAGCCCACGACCCTAAAATAATGCGGCCATTGACTCGCGACCCCACCTAAGCCTGGAGGTAGTTTATGCACATGAACTTGCACGTTCGGTGCGCATTTGTAATGTATTAAAATGGTAAAATGTACTATTTGTAATAATTTTTTAGATTGTATTTCATCTATTATGTTGAATTAAAAAAATTATAATAATACTTTGTGACCACACCGTCAGTGTCCCGCGACCCCAACTTTGGGAACCCCTGCACCATACATATTGGACAAAATTAATATTCATAAAAAAAAAAATACATAGGGATATAGCTTTATGAAATGGAAATCACAAAATGATACTGAGTGAACGTATGCTTTCAACTGTGTGTGTGTGTTCACTTGGATGTTGTGTTCACCATGAACTTAAAATAATAATAATATTAATAATAATCATTATAATGATACAAATAGTTATAGTAGGGCCTATTCATACTGTTATGTTAAAAATGTAAGTAGTAAAATATGGCTATGAATATAATTGCTACAGTGAAACATAACAATGTAATGTGGGGTGACGAGGATGACAAACTTATATAATAAATTATGTACAGGTGGCCTGGGCCCAAAAAGTTTGAGAACCACCAGTGACACCCAAAGGGGCAAGAAAACTACAGCAGGGTAAAAATAAGACACATTAAACTCAACACCCTCAATAAAAGGCAAAAAAACGGCAATATAAACACAACAACCACAATAAAAAATATACTAGACAGTATACAACACTCCGGCGCCTGTTTCTTTCCCCTAGCCTAGCGGTGTAGCACTCGCTTCACACGGCACCGCTGTGTTCCACCAGCCTTTTGAGTAGGAGCACGCACATGCACCAGCGTCAGTGGTGGAAAAAGTACTCAAATGTATTACTTAAGTACAAGTATCAATACTGCAATGTAGAAGTACTCTGTTACAAGTAAAAGTCCGGAATTCAAAATTTACTTGAGTAAAAGTACAAAAGTATTGGTATCAAAATGTACTTAAAGTACCAAAAGTAAAAGTACTCAAATGTTTGAAAATAGCAGATCAACAAGCTCACAACGCGTCGCGATGCGACGCGTTGTGAGCTTGTAGATCGTCTATTTTCAAATAGCCTAGGTATAAAATAGGGCTAAAGTGGTTAATGTATGTTTTATAACGCAATAATTTATATCTGCAAAGTATAACTAGTAACTAAAGTTTTCAAATAATTGTAGTGGAGTAAAAGTACAATATTTGCCTCTGAGTTGTAGTGGAGTAGAAGTAAAAGTATAGACAATTGGAAATACTCCAGTAAAGTAAAAAGTACCTCAACTTTGTACTTAAGTACAGTACTTGAGTAAATGTACTTAGTTCCTTTACACCAATGGCATTCACACAATACAGAAGCAAAACAAACCAAACCAAATCCCCACTACATCACTGCCCTCGCCTGTACAGCCCTGTTGCTCTGCCCTGGAGCCCTGCATTACTGAGTGCCCCCGGATCGCACTCTGGACCTGCCTCCTCGGCCCCTAACTGCCCCCCTGCCCCAGCCTTAGCATCCTGGCTCTCAGCTGCCAACCAGTTCAATCATGTCCTACTTAGCCTGCAGCCCCATCTTCCCACTGCTCTGTAATAAATACCTCTCACCTTTCTCCTGGCTCCTCCACCTCCACTGTGTCCGACCTGCACGCCTTCACCTGCTCTACAGCACCGTGGAACAGGAACATTAGTAGCAATGTTGTTGGTGTGAAAGTTGTTTGGATGTGTTGTGTCCTGAAAGCAGTGGTGGAAGAGTAAGTAAGTTCATTTACTCAAGTACTGTACTTCAGTACAATTCTGAGGTACTTTACTTGAGTATTTCCACATTTTGATAGGTTATACTTTTACTCCACTACATCTCCGAGAGTTAAGCAATGCACTTGCACACGATGCACACGATACATCACGATGCATCGTGATGTATCGTGTTGTGACCTGAGATAACGTGATCCGAAGATTTACTGCTCCATTCACTTCCTGGTTAACTTATTACTTTAAAATCCTGTATCTCGGCTCTTGTGTACTTTTTTTTTACTATGAATTTTTGGCGAAACATGCTATTTTCAACTTGGTATAACAAGAGAACCACGATGACATTTATTTTTTCACGGAACACAGTGATTTCCTCTATATAGCAACCATCAGGGGATCGATCATACTGGAGATAAATATTCTGTGGTTCTTGAAAAATGTGTCAGAACGCTTAAAAATGCTGGCAGAAGCTACCTGCCAGCATTAGAAAGCCCCTGGCAGTGAATGTTTTAAGTATATTTTGAAGCCAATACATTTGCACTTTTACTCAAGTAAAATAATTAACTTATAACGGAGTATTTCATATTATGGCATTGCTACTTTTACTTAAAGCGGCACTATGTAACTTTGTTTTAATGAATACAATATCATGTTGTCCAACCTGTATGGTAGAGTATGTTAATACAATATAACTTATACAATTGGGGTGGTTGTGTTTAGTCTTCCTGCTCTTCTATTGAGACATTTAGATTGTGTCAAAGGTCATGTGTCACCTAGACACAGGATCTGACACAACTTTTTACCTAATGGTCAAGATCCAATTTATCCCCTGAGCAAGCAGGCCGGCTCTATTAGCTCAATGGTAAAAATGTCAGCACTTGCTCAGGAAACCCGTTTCAAATCTGGGGTAGAAGAAGAAAGCTTGCTCCTTGCTGCTTTCAGTAAAAAAAAGAAAAGTAGAGAGATTATCTGAGTATGTCTTCCACTACTGCCTGAAAACTTGGAAACCACAGGTGTGTGTCTTGTCTTGACAGTCATCTCTCTGCTGTGTTGCATGTGTTTACTTTTCTACAGAGACTGTATGATATCTGGCAGCTTGAAACGTTTATTTTTCTCTTTGTCTGCTCAAAGATACATTTTAACCCATTAAGACCGGGAGCGCATCTGTGTGTCATTTTAAGATTTCTTTGGGCTATTCAAAAATAGCAGATCTACAAGCTCACGGTGCCGCGCTATGAGCTTGTACTGTATATCTGATATTTTTGAAAATTCGAAAGCGAACATTTGTAACTCAAATCTTTGCTTATGGGGATTCTACAAAATGTCTTCTACAAAAACAGTTAACAAAATTAAATACAATTTATGTTGCTATAACATCAGTGGTCCTCAAACTTTTTTCATGTCAAGGACCCCCAAAATCATACGTATTTGGCCACGGACCCCCATCTCAAAATGTTGTTCCAGGAATCCCCCAGAAGCAAATATTTGAGTTACAAATGTTCGCTTTAAAAAATACATATTCAAAGATTTGCACACATTTTTTAAATAGCAGAAAATAGCAGATCTACAAGCTCATAGCGTGGCACTCGGTGCTGCTTTATGAGCTTGTAGATCTGCTATTTTTTAATTGCCAAAGCAATCTTAAAATGACACACAGATGCGTTCCCGCCCGGTCTGAAAGGGTTAAACCACGATTCCTACTGTGAATACAGTTTCACAGACATATCGTTATATATCTTTATCAGGCGGCAATATCGTGTGTGTGTGTGTGTGTGTGTGTGTGTGTGTGTGTGTGTGTGTGTGTGTGTGTGTGTGTGTGTGTGTGTGTGTGTGTGTGTGTGTGTGTGTGTGTGCGTGCGTGCGTGCGTGCGTGCGTGCGTGCGTGCGTGCGTGCGTGCGTGCGTGCGTGCGTGCGTGCGTGCGTGCGTGCGTGCGTGCGTGCGTGCGTGCGTGCGTACTCTCTCTTTCTCACAAATTACAAATTCAGTCAGCATCATATTTATCATGCACGCTGTCAGCAGCCAAACCACCTCAGTTAATGATTTCTTTTTCATTTTCTCCTTCTTTTCAATTGAGTCAGTGACAACTATTTCATTAATTATTTGTTAATAAAAATCAGAGAGCAATCATCTCTCCAGGCTATGAGATATGCGTCCCGCAATTTGTGTGAGGGCTGGCCCCAGCCAATCGGATGCAAGCTTGGAAATGCTGCAAGACTGAAATGCTAGCTCGTCAATGTTTGCATGGTAGTTCATAATCTCAGGCGCGGTGCCCTACAGGTTGCCGGTTCGATTCCCCGGAACGGCAGGACACATCTGGATGGAGAAGTGAATGGTCACCACTCAACCCTCCTCCAACACCTCTGAAGTGCCCTTGAGCAAGGCACTGAACCCCTTACTGCTCCAGTGGAGCTGCTCAGTGGTTGTACTGGTCAGCTCCCAGGTTTTAGTGTGTGCGTGTGCGTGTGCGTGTGCGTGTGCGTGTGTGTGTGTGCGCGAGCGTGCAGGGTGTTGCTGAAAATTAGCACTTGTGCTCAGCTACTACGCTGGATAAATAAAGAACAAAACAAATACAATATCTATGAATGTAAAACATATACCAACATTGCCAATTCAACACACAATCTAAGCCATCAGGTGCCTAATTTAGGAAAAATAACATAGAAGAGGAGAACAGATCAAGAAGCATTGCAGCAATACCGTATGTCATGTCTCTATTAGCATAGTATTATGTATGTAATGAAATGTGTTATCCTGCATTGTGTTGCTTGATAAGATACTAATATGCTATAATGAATACATAGATAGGGTGAATATATTCAGTTTTCTATCCAACTAGCTTAAGTAACATTTTGATCTAATGTCACAGTTTCATCATAATAACGTGTGTAGCCAGCAGCAAAACAATTACAACCTAACTAGCATCATTTCAAATGCTGTAGGCTATGTTAAGAGACCTCTACATTATGCTGATGTTTTGTATCCTTGGTGATGAATTTAGTCTTTTGGGGGCTTATGCCTGGAATTAGCCAAGGAGGTCGTATGGTCCATTTGGTATGAATGTTTGATAAATTGTGCATAAAGAGATACAGTATACATGGTGGGTGGGTTCAGGATAATGGTACGTTTGATCAAACTTTCCACGGGGGAGTTGTGAGTGTGGAGTTATTTACAGTGATTGGCTTCTGCACCGTCACAAAATGAAGATGGATTGCGGAGGAGAAAGAAAAGCTCTCCTTTCATGTCAAAAGGAGAAACCTTCAGTTCCAAGATGTTCAAAAGGTTGACAGAACTTTATAGAAAAGATGCATCTAAACAACAAAGGATCTTCTGTGACAAGCACATATGCATCTCCAGTATTACTGGAACGTTGTGTCAATAGTGTAGATTTTATATTTTCTAATTAAAATCTCATCGTGATGTATTGTGAGCTTGTAGATTGCCATTTCCACTATTTGCTGCATACAAGGTAGAGCTTATTTTCCTTTTTTTCCACTAATCGAACCATGGTTAAAAAGCCACCTCTAAACATGTTAATTCCATTTGCATGCCAGCATGGGTTTAAGCCTCATCACATTGACATCATGACATTAGTATGATTGGGTTTGTAGGACTGCTGAGTGGGCAGTTTGTCCAACGCATCAGCATCGGCCCCCCTCTCATTCATCTCGGCATGTTGCATGTCGCTCAGATCAATAGTAAAGTCATTAGGATGTTGTGAACTAAATGGAAGTCTATAAGAGGTATAATGTTGGGGCTAATGCAGTTGTAGGATAGGATATCGGTCGCTGTCGGGCGGAAACCTTGTGTGTCCGAAACGGTTACTTTTCAGGAAATGGAGAAAATAAAGTACCTGTGTTCCAATTAATCCAATGTAGTTATTATTTAGTGTTTACTCACACGCTAAATATGTACAAGACCCACAGACATTAACCACTTTCAACAGCCATTATCATTTAACTTTTCAAAATATTTTCAAAATATTTCTAAAATAGCACAAATAGCAGATCTACAAGCACACTGTCAAACACGTGCACTTGTGTATGACAGTGTCATACAGAAAAAGTGTACACATAGGGCATCGATTTATGAAAACTTAGATATTTGAATTACTGTATGTAGATACAAGGTTTATGCCTGACAGCGGCGATAGTTATGCTTCCCCAATGTTGGGACTGAATGGTTGAGTCCTATCAATGCAACCTTGTTTGGGCTGTGCCACTTATATCCATCAAATCTAACCAAATTACTGATCATTCAAAAGGTTTCTGAGAATGATTTCACAGTAGAATAGACGATGAGCCATCTGCAGTACACCTCTCTCTATTAAATATGGTCTAATAATAGATAAGGTAATTGTTTTTCAATCCTGTTTATTTATGTTCAAGGAAAAGGAAAAAGCAAGAAGACATTCCCTATTATTTTCATATTCGTTTCCGCGTTACTTCTGACATTCACTCCTACCCCAAAATGATTTTAATTGACCTTTTTGTTGTACTTCTAAACATCAATCTTTCATCAAATTTAGAGGCCCTCAGTTGTGGAGCTCTCTAGATGCATCACTAAGACCTGGAACGTATCTGTGTCACTTTTTGATTTGAGCTAAAAAAGCATTATTTTACACTTTGGCTATTCAAAAATAGCAGATCTACAAGCTCACAAGCTTGTAGATCTGCTATTTTTGAAAAATCGTGAAAATGTGTGCTGATCTTTGAATATATATTGTTTTAAAGGGAACATTTTTAACTCAATCTTTGCTTCTGGGGGTTCCCTGGAACAACATGTTTTGAGATGGGGGTCGGCGGCCAAATACATATCATTTTGGGGGTCCTTGACGCGAACAGCCTTTTTGCATGTGGTTGAGTTCGGGGCGAGGCTTCCCCTATTGGGCGGGTGCACGGGCGGGGACTTCTTTCCTCTACATTAGAAGAGTTAGGACGTCACATTTTAATACAGCCCGTATACCCAATTTCAGCACCTGCCTCAGTGGCACACCTTGCTAATCATTAGACTCTGAATCCACTTCCACTGAGGGTCTGGGTTCGACTCCCGCTTGGGACAATACTTTTTCAAACAACCGCAGACTACTTTTTTTCGTCGATAAAGTATAGTTCTGGACCATGACGGAGGTGCGCCGACTCAGCAGACCTTGAGGCCGAGGAGTCGCGCCCGAGTGCCTCCAGGCGCGAGTGCCCGCGACGACCGGCCGATGGTCTGCTAGTCGACTAAGCGCCGTCCAAGTTATGTACCGATAGGCACAGAATCGTAAATGATTGTTGTGGGGACTGCGTTTGCCCCAACTGCCACTCAGTGCACTAACATAGCTCGCGTCGCCAGGCTCTCTCCCCACCCGCCCCCCCCGCCCTCTTGCCTTCAACCACATGCAAAAAGGCTGTTCGCGTCCTTGACATGAAAAAGTTTGAGCACCACTGATATAGAAACATAAGTTTGTTCAGAATACTGTTGGGATTTAGAAGACATTTGTAGAATGGGCTTCAGGTCTTAAAGGGTTAAGTCATCACTATCCTTGCCAATATTTAAGAAACATCTAAAACATAATTTCTTCCGCCTCACTGCAGTCCATATCATTTACTTCTGATGTGTAATCTTTACAAATTAGTTTTTTTTGTCTTTTTCTTCTTTTGTGCAGTTTGTGTTTTTTATTGCACTGATGCTTCCCTTATGAACTTGTGTTATTTTGTATTGTTCTTATTGAACCTCTAATCTAAGTTTTATAATGACCCATTCCATTAAGGAAAGGATTCCAAATAAGCCTGTCGGCTTCTTCCTTTCCTCGCAGAGCAACTTGTTTTTCTTTGATATGTATCGTTTCTATTTCTTTTTTATAACAATGTGCTAAATAAACTAAACTAAGGCCAAAATGCATTCTTGAGCCTTCCGGAGGTGTTGTGGGGCCCAATACATAGTGATACAGTAAATCCAGCTTCCCTCTGCAGATAACTAGGTTTTTACATTGGTTCCTAAATGACACAGGGATACAGCAGTAATATCCCATGTTTTTGTATCAGTAAAATTTCAATACCTTTTGGACTGAGATATATTGCTACACCTTAAAATCTGCACTTATATACACACAAAGTACTTTGTTGTGATCTAGTTAGCGCCCCGTGGCAATATTTCTTCCTTATGCAGCAGCTCTCAAAATCACTACACGCATTTGGGGAGTAAGAGCTTTCAAAGTAGCGGTAAAATGACTAGAAAATCAGGTTTCCCTGGTTTTCAGGTCATTTATTTATCCGTAATCCCCCAGCAGATTCCCCTGTAAATGAAGCAGAAAGTGATGCAAAACAGTAGGTTATGTCTACCCGCGCCAAATGAGTCTGTCAGGTGGAATAATGTACTTTGCCACTAACACGACTTCGTTCTGTATTTGGGACGCCATACCAAACTTTACTTTACATGAAGTATGGGAGCATATAGGAAATAATGAGGGAATGCACACAAGTTACAACAGCGCTCTACACGACATTAGTGGGGTTTTTTTCAAACTTTTTGTGCCCGGTGGGCAAGTCAAAAGCTCAAAGCACGAAAATAGCCAATGTAGAAACTCTCAAGAATAACAATGTGACACTTTGTGAACTTGACGAGCTTAATTAGGCTATTTTTGAAAAGTGTGTGCGTGTGTGTGAATGTGTGTGTGTGCGCGCGCGTGGGTTTGTGCATGTGTGCGTGCTAGGGGGGGGGGGGGGGGGGGGGGATTCTACAAACGTCTTCTAAATCCCAACTGTTTTCTTAAAAACGTATGTTACTATATCAGTGGTGCTCAAACTTTTTCATGTCAAGGACCCCCAGAATGATATGTATTTGGCCGCCGACCCCATCTCAAAATATTTTGTTCCAGGGACCCCCAGAAGCAAAGATTTGAGTAAAAAATGTTTGCTTTAAAAAATATATATATTCAAAGATTTGCACACATTTTCAAGATTTTTCAAAAATAGCAGATCTACAAGCTTGTGCAGCACCGTTGTATATCTGCTATTTTTTAAACACCAAAGTGTAAAATACTGCTTTTTAGCTCAAATCAAAAAGTGACACAGATGCGTTCCAGGTCTTAATAGGTTAAGAGTGAGGCTGCTTGACCCCCTGGACGTGACGCTAGTAGACATGTCACAGGGACTTTCTTACCCCCCAGTGAAGCCCCTTTGACGCTGAGTGCCAAGCAGGGAGGCATTGGGTATCATTGTTATAGTCTTTGGTATGGCTCAGCCGGGGATTGAACTCCAACCTTCCAACCTGCAGGGCGGACTCTCTAAACACAATGTCACGGCTTACTCTACTACTTCACTATCATTCAAAAAAAGGGTGGGTAAAGTGGAGGAGCGGCTTCCACACTGGCCCAAAACTGCGGTATATTAACTCATTCAGTGCCAATGAAATAAAAAAAATATTGCAAACTGTGCCAGACAAAAATACATAGTAAAAAAAAAGTGCTCAGGAGCCGAGATACAGCCTTTTTCAGTAATAAGTTAAACAAGAAGTGAATGGAGCAGCAAATCTTCAAATGATGATATCTTGGGTTCAGATTTTTTTTTCCAAAAGCGATGCAACGCGCTGTGAGCTTGTAGATCTGCTATCTAAATTAAACATTTTGCCAGCCAAAAATACATAGTAAAAAAAACTGCTCAGGAGCCGAGATACAGCCCTTTTCAGTAATAAGTTAACCCCTGCAAGACCCGTTGTTGTAATAATACAACATTTGTATTTTATCAAAAAAAGTGTATAAATCATTTGTTTTCCTGTTATTCTTTCACCTAAACATCATCATTGGATCCTATTGTTTAGTCTTGCAATGTCATTCGCCAGGATATTTGCATATAAATACCCCCCATAGAGGCAGGAAATGTCACAACTTGAAAATCCTTGAAGGAAGAAAAATCTCTTTTTCACTGGACAGGATTCCTCACAAAAAAGTAAGTAAAATGTCTGTAATATTTTTTTGGGTGATCATTAGAATGTCTAGAACATGTACATATGTTGTTATTGTGAAAGATATCCCCCAAATGTAAATTAGAGCATGCTTTATATTTGTTGTATTTTTACAACATTGGGTCATGGTGGTAGCAAATAGCAATGCACAATCTGGCAGAGTGGAGGGGAGTGGAGTCGTATTAGTTTTCACAACACATTTATACAGTTATACGTGTATTTAATTGCATTACTATATATACACACACACACACACACACACACACACACACACACACACACACACACACACACACACACACACACACACACACACACACACACACACACACACACACACACACACACACACACACACACACACTTGTATTTTGTAACCAATTGTACTTGGAGACAAATATACTGCATTAGCTTATAACATTTCATTGCCTATAATGTTTTAGCAAAACATTTTGGTAATGTTTGTGATTAGCAATCAGTGTATGGTAATTGTTCATATGGGAGTCGCCCAGTTAAGACTCTCTCATCATTGTTCATGTGATGGGTGTTGGGGAATACCCACTTACAGCCATCCTCAATCACTTTGTTAGGCTAAGCACCATCAGTGATGATGGTGCTTAGCCTTTGTGAGGATAAGCAAAGCACAATAGGTTGGCCAGACAGTATTGTGTGACTTGTGAAATATGTACCTGCAGTGAGATGTGCTACTAATGTACTAAAGGTATGTCTTTATTTTCATTTCAGAATGCCACAAGCAAGGAGAGAGCCTCGCTTCACTGCAAGGGACGTGTTGGATATTGTAATGAATGGAGAGAGTGATGTGGACATCGAATAAAATAAAATCTTTAAAAAGAAGGCTTATTGATGTTATTATTCATAATGTACTGTTCTGAGGCCAAATATTATTCCTAATGTATACTGTTCTGAGGCCAAATAATAAACCATAACCATATAAATGAACCCTTAAGTTGTTTTAGTGAAGTAGACATTTGCCATGTTATTCAGACAGTGAGTAAAAATGGCCTATAGGAAATTCTGCTACCCGTTAGACCCAATGTTGTAATATTACAACATTTCAATAAAACTCAATACGAAAACTATTTTTTTTCTAAAAACATATTTTCCTCTCCAAAGTACTCCTACAACACCATCTGAAAGGTTGAAACATTTGTTTTGCAAGTAGAAATATATCCGGGTCTTGCACAAGAAGTGAATGGAGCAGTTAATCTTCAAATGATATCTTGGGTCCTGAACGTTATTTTTTTTATTTATTTTTTCAAAAACATGTCAAACACGTTGCGCCATTGCAGTAAAACACGTGAAATACGTCAATTGCACTCAAAAAGGAAGATCCTTGAATTAGGGATGGCCAAATGGAGACATTTTATTAACCGGTTGCCGTTAAGCCTTACCGATTAATTAATCAATAACCGTAATGCGTTCCCAAAAAAAGTGCTATTTACCAATAAAAAAATAAATACACCGTTTTTTACCCCCTTAACTCTTTCATTGCCAGACTTATTTCAGACTGTGTCGTCCCAGTGCCAGGAAAAAGGTGCATTTTTCCTCCGTTTCTCTTTTAACATTGAAGTGAATGGAGCAGCAATTTTTTGGAAAGCGTCCTAGTTCCTTTGAGATAAACAAAAAAAAACAAGACCAAAAAAAAAATATATATATATATATATATATATATATATATATATATATATATATATATATATTTTATAATTTTGTCATTTCCATCCGTGGCCATGAGAGCCATAGAGCCATCGGACGGGAATTCCCGTTTTTGGCAATAAAATAGTTAATATAATGCGCTATTTACTCATTAAAAATAATGTACCTTGCATGCACGGGTGCTGTGGTTAGTGCAGGCTAGTGCCTGACTAGCAGACCTGCTGCAGCGATAACCCGATGCAAAAACAGGCTAAATCCATTGTGTGCAAAACACAGAGGCGAGTCGCAGTTCACCCGTTCGGGGGCGATTTAGCAGCCACAACGTTGGCTTGGCTGCGTTGTCGTGAACACATCATGCAGACACTTTCCCAGTATGTCCCCCAAGCCTCCACCGCATCATTTAGTTTAGCTGCCAGGTTGTTTGCTGCGTGTCTGTCGGGCATGCTCTGTGTCAATAAGACGGCTGATTTCACGTTCCACTCCTCGTACTCGTTCATTTTGTGTTTACTAAGTGTCAGTGTAGTAGAAGTCACGTGTGGTTGCGGCGCCAGGTGTAGACTTGGCCCTTCAAAATATTGTATTTTAATTCCTTTTTTTTTTTACGGTTTGCCATTAGCCGTTAGTGTTAACCGGTTGCCAATTTCTTAACGGTTAGCGGGTAACGGTTAGCGGGTAACGGACGGTTACCGGTTGGCCATCCCTACCTTGAATGCAGAACAAATGTTCTTTATTTAAGCAGCATAAAGCAGAGCACAGTTCAACAAAGCAACTCAACCACTTTCAACCTGGTCCCCATTTTGGGTCATTATAGGCAACAACAAGTCAAAAACCTGTTTTAGACAGTAGCAGCTGTGCAAACACATGACATGTTGCTCATACTGTGAGCTTGTAGATTGGCTATTCTTGCTGTGCAAAAAAGATCTACTTTTATTCAAGTGTTTCCACCAGTGGTATTGTGGGCTACGATACTAAATGACAGTGTTTGCTGTTGGCTGCAGGTGGAGGGCCACGGGGTGACGCTCCGGTGCAAGTTGCTGTAGTGAACACCTCTATTTAAAGGGATGGTTGGGTTTGGGGGGTAATTGTATAATACTGTACCGTCAAATTGTACACACAAATGAATTCATCAGTTGGCTTCTGAATTGAATTCAAATTGGGCTGATTGTCAGTCAGTCACACAGCTTATTCACCAGCTCTACTGTATAGGAAAAACTACGCTAGGCCAGTAGTTCTCAACCAGAACATTTCTGTGGAATTTTAACCCATTAAGGCCTGAGGCAATTCTTTTTTTTTTCTTTTCTAAATCCTAAAAAAAAATTGAAAAAAAATCTAATTTTTCAAAAATAGCAGATCTACAAGCTCATAGTGCGGTACTCGGTGCAATGTGGTCCCCAGGCCCCACATTGAAATTGAGAATGAAAATCAAACATCAATGATGTCTGGCATACATTGTGATGTCAATTGAATTATTCGTGACAAGCATATAATGTGATGTAATAGCCATTATTTCAATTCATACCAATGTCAGGATTGAAAAATAATAATGGCCCAGCCCTAAACCATGCGCAGCCAATTTGCTTTGCCCAAAAAAAGATCAATGGACAACAGTGTTTTAAAAGACCTCGCTTAAACCTCGCGAACATTGGTAACTCAAATATTTCCTTCTGGGGGTCCCTGGATTTTTCTTTTTTATATAAATAGCAGATCTACAAGCTCTGTGCCGCGCTATGAACTTGTATATCTACTATTTTGGAATAGCCAAAGAAATCTAAAATAACCTAATGTTCCCGGATTAAATGGGTTAAGCGATTTTTGGAAATAATGGCTTAAGTGTTTAAATGGTTAATATTGCAGTGGACGTCTAAGCCTCATCCAAGCCCCTCATCATCTCACAGCCAGACGCTCCTAAAGAACTCCCTTCAGCCCCGGCAACTAATCCAAAACACTGCAGCCAGCCATTGTTTTGGACCTCCCCAAATTCTCCTGTAGGACTCTCTGACCCCCCCCCCCCCAAAATGCCCCCTTTGCTGTACACTGTGGGCAGCTCATCTTGAATTAAAAAATCCTGCTGCTGGCATACAAGGCTGCCAAGTGGTGGAAAGTAACTAGGTGCATTTACTTAAGTACTGTACTTAAAGGGATATTTCACTTTCAAAAAAACTTTTGTTCATTTTATCGTCTACTCAGGCTTTTGTGAGCCCCCCAGACCGTTTTTAAGTTGCTTGATTCAGCTTCAGTATTTAGATATTTGATATTCATTTTATCAGACACGCCCCCTTCCTATACAAACCCATTATAACTTCAAACTCAATTTTTAACATGTTAGATTCATCAAAAACACCCGTCCTTGGTTCCACCCTGCCCTCCTAATACGCAAGGGGCCGGTGTTTTTTCGATTCCTTTTTTCATTTATTTTTTATATTTTTTGGGGGAAATGAAAAAAAATTGAAATACAATAAAAAAATAAATAAATAAAAAAGAAAAAGTAATCGAAAAAACACGGCCCCCTCACGTATTAGGAGGGAAGGGTGAGTCAGCAGAACCAAGGACGGGTGTTTTTGATGAATCTAACAGGTTAAAATGGAGTTTGATGTTACAATGGGTTTGTATAGGAAGGGGGCGTGTCTGATAACATGATTATCAAATATCTAAATACTAAATCAAGCAACTAAAAAACGGTCTGGGGGGCCCGGATCACAAAAGCCTGAGTAGACGATAAAATGACCAAAAGTTTTTTTGAAAGTGAAATATCCCTTTAAGTCCAATTTTGAGGTATTTGTACTTTACTTGAGCATTTCCAATTTCCAATACTTTTACTTCTACTCCACTACATGACATCTCAGAGGCAGATATTGTACTTCACTACAATAATTTGAGAACTTTAGTAGTTACTTTGTAGATTGTATACATTTCGGCCATTTGAAAAATAGCCGATCTACAAGCTCACAATGCGTTGCGATGCGACGCATTGTTAGCTTGTAGATCGGCTATTTTCAAAAGATTTTTAGACATTTTGAAAACGTTGAAATGGGAAATACTGCATAATGAGTACTTTTACTTTTGTACTTTAAGTATATTTTGATACCAATACTTTTGTGCTTTTACTCAAGTACATTTTGAATTCCGGACTTTTACTTGTAACAGAGTATTTCTATATTGCAGTATTGATACTTTTACTTAAGTAAAAAAATTGAGTACTTTTTCCACCACTGGCTTTACCACTATAACAGCTGGCTGCTTAGCGCACATACTTTTCTTCAGGCAACCTGATCCCCATTCCTGCTCTGCCTCAACTCATCTCCCTCCCGTCTCCCATGTGGTAGAATAACCTTCCTGTTCCGTTCGGGAAAGTCACACCCCCCGACTCTGGTTGTAACGTATTCTGAAAACCCATCGGTTCAAATCAGAGCCTCTTCGCTACGTCTTCAGCCTTCCCTCCGCGATGCCCTTCAGAGAGACAGGTTTGTCTTCCATCAAAGTTTCTAGGATCAGTATTGATTGAAACGCTACGGCTCTTGACATGTAGTAGAAATGGAGTCATTATTTGCAAGGCCATTTAAAAAAAAAGGTTATACTGTGCCTAAAATGTAAATCTTGTAAATGCATTCGTACAGCTACAGCATGACAGATGAAGGCCATTATTTGACTTATATCTGCCATTATTTGACTTCTTTTTTTGTGACACCGGTAATTAGCCCCATTAAAAAATGTCTGTAATGACATGCCCAAAATTAGCCTTGTGTAGCCAGACTATATCACTGCGTGGATATGAGTCTGGTGCTTCCATGAGGACGTTTTTTTTTCCCAAGGGGTGGGATCAAAACAATGGCCCTCGACGCAATTGGTTACACCTACAACCAACTACCAACTAGAAAAAAAAAGTGCTCCTCGGAGCACAGGTCTCCGCCAGGTCAGGTAGGTTATTGTGGGGCAGCAATGTTCGGAATTAGCCAATCAGGATGGAATATGAAAAATTGGACGGAACCATCTTGATCACTTGACTATATGTGTACCGATTTGCATGATGTTTGAATTTGTAGGAGTAATATAAAAAAGAAAAGTGTTGCAAAATTGGCCTCCTGGTGGCGCTATAATAGGGCAATGTTAAAAGGGTGGTATTTGTTCTTCAATGTAGTGTGAATGTGCGTGCAAAGTGTCACCAAAATCAGACACTGCATTCATGATTTGTGGCATTTTGTTCAAAACGGGCCACTCCTGCAAACTTTAGATGTCAATGTTAGCCAATCAGGATGGAATATGAACATTTAAAAAGATCCATCATGATCACATGACTATAGAGATCAAGTGTACCGATGTGCGTGAAATTTGGATAAATTCTGAAGGCTTAATATCAAAAAATGTGTTTTACATAAGTCGGCCTCCTGGTGGCGCTATTTAAGGCAAATGTGAAAAATGCAGGTCAGTTGTTTTTCCTTGGCCTCTAGGGAGTGTGCGTGCAAAGTTTCATGCAGATCGGTGCAGTTATAGTTAAAAACACAAATCGTCCATTTATAGCGCCACCATGAGGCTGATTTGAACATTTTGTGGCATTTCTTCCTCGGCCTAGTGGGAATGTGCGCGTGAAATCTCACGGAAATCGCAAGCTGCGTTCATGATTTGAGGCATTTTGTTGAAAACGGAGCAATCCTGCAAACTTTGGAAGCCAACCTTAGCCAATCAGGATGAAATATGGAAAATTGGACAGATCCGTGTTGATCACATGACTATAGAGATACTGTGTACTGATTTGCGTGATGTTTGGATAAGATCTGTAGGAGTACTGTCAAGAAATGTGTTTTGCAAAAAGCGGCCTCCTGGTGGCGCTATAAAAGGCTAATTTGAAAAATTTGGGGCAGAGGTTCTGCTCTGGCATCCAGGGAGTGTGTGTGCACAGTTTCGCTGCAATCAAGCCAACGGTGCTGGAGCAGGAAATGGATTCTCTATGGAGCGGTGCCAGACCCAAATCGCAGAGTGCAATTTTTGTTTGCACTCGAAATAGGGATACCAGGATTAAAGTGTTTAAAAATGTACGGTATTAGTTTTTCAAATTAAAAAGAAATAGTTGTGAGCTTATAGATCAGCTATTTTTGAAAATCTTCTACACTAGACCACAGCCATCCGGGGATATGAGCACCCAAAGTATGTTCAGTTTGGGTTATGTGCTGTGCAGTACATCAGGGATGGAAAGTGACTTAGCACTTGGTACCTGCAACAGTTCCAACACACACACACACACACACACACACACACACACACACACACACACACACACACACACACACACACACACACACACACACACACACACACACACACACACACACACACACACACACACACACACACACACGAACGAGTGCGTCATGGTCCGCTTGTTTCACGGATGTGGCAACACCGGCGCCCCCCATATATATGATGATATAATGACATCCCCAAAATAGTAATGCCAGGTTGCCAAGTTTTTCAAGTTGACAATCCTGCACTTCTTGAAACAATTGTCAATCAAAAACATCAGTAATCTGGATCGGCATTGGACCCAAACATCTGGCATCGGTCGGGCTCTATAGCGTCGTGTCGGGATTTTAAAAGTTTTTTGTTTCAGAACTGAACCAAAAGTGTAGAGAGTCGGTTCCGGATGCAAAGTCAAAGCACCAGCTGGTAGGAGATGAAGGCGCCACTGTGTTATCACAGATCTTCGTTGATCAAATGGAGGCAATCTCACTAAGAGCATTCTTACGCTCTCATCAGGGGGAGAGATGGAACAAAACAAAAGGCTTGGGTTTGATGGCCGCTGAAAGGGTTGATTGAGATCAATATTAGTGCTAAAAGTCAAGTTGAAAGAGAGGGAGAGAAAATAACTGAAACCCGAGGCACTGTTATCATACGCAATTGTAGTTCTAAGGCTCCCTTTATTTCTTTATTTCGTTATTTATTCATTTATTTTACTTTAGTGTCATATTCATCTAATGTTTAGTGCATGCAACTCGGACAAGAACCCAGTGCAACTTAATTTAACTGATACATTGTATTCTAAAATATGACTGCATGTTTTTAAAAGATATGTAATTGCATTGTAACACCACTGAATAAACCATGGAAATTAGTTATTAATATAATTAATCTAGATCAAGATCACATGGAAGTTAGTTTCTGCTTTGATTTAACCACAACTCACTTGGCAATCTTGTTAGGACATTAGTGGTGGAAAAAGTACTCAAATGTTTTACTTAAGTAAAGGTATAAATACTGCAATGTAGAAGTACTCTGTTACAATTAAAAGTCCAGAATTAAAAATGTTACTTGAGTCAAAATATTGTTATAAAAATTAAAGTACCAAAAGTAAAAGTACACAAATGTTTGAAAATAGCAGATCTACAAGCTCACAACGCGTCGTATTGCGACGCGTTGTGAACTTGTAGATCTGCTATTTTCAAATAGCCTCCGTATAAAATAGGCTAAAGTGGTTAATGTATGTTTTAAAATATAATAACTTATATCTGCAAAGTAACTGGTAACTAAAGTTTTCAAATAATTGTAGTGGAGTAAAAGTACAATATTTGCCTCTGAGATGTAGTGGAGTAGAAGTAAAAGTATAGACAATTGGAAATACTCCAGTAAAGTAAAAGTACCTCAAAACCACTGTAGGACATCAACACTTTTGGGTGGAAACCTATATATGTCTAAGATGTTTTACTTTTCAGGAAATGGAAAAAAACAAAAAAACAAAAACAAGAACCTGTGTTCCCATGGATCGAATGTAGATCATTTAGTCAAAGGTTTCAAAGGTTGAATATTCATAAAACCCACAGTCAATGGTTGAATATTCATAAAACCCACATCACTTTCCAAATCTTCCAAAAGTAGCAAAAATAGCAGATCCGCTATTTCCACTACGTTTGCACAACACTCTCATACGATAAAGTAGGGCAGTCTAATAAGGAAAAGGAAAAGTAAGAAGTTGAAATATGGAGATACAAGGTTTCTATCATGGTTTTTTTTTTTTTTTTGCTCAACTGCTCACGATACACAGAAATAAGTTAGTACAAAAGCATCACTCCTAGTCTCTCTCCCTCCCTCCCTCAACATTTTCATTGACCTTATTAAACACAAAACATTCACATCTACAGTAAATCAGCCGGGTTGTTGTCTGGTTTATATATTCATCCGTGTAGAACAGATAAAAGCGAGCCCCTAAGGGGAGGGGAAGAAACACTGTTTATCTCTTGTGAGACAAAACGAACGTTTTACGGTATGTGACAAAATGATTAAGCCAGTGGAGGGGGACATACTGTACTGTATAGTGGCATTAAAATATAAATCTCAACACAGTACATCACACAACAGACACTAAGAACATACAAGAGCCCTTGACTTGGACCGTGTGACAGCGTTGCCATGTCTGCTTATTATGAGCGACTTTGGGCTTGTTTTTCTGTACAGTCGCTTGTAAATATTGGTAGTTACGGGTTGCATTATTTTTTTTTGGGCTCGTTTCTAAAGTGTTGTTCCTTATTTGGACTTGCTTTCTAATGTTGTTTAAACCAGTGGTTCACAAACATTTTCATGTCAAGGACCCCCCAAATTAATATTTTCGAAGAATTGAGTACAAAGAACCCCAATGGAAACAAGCCATAGTGCTTTCTTGGGTTAAAAATCCTAACAGACCTTGTATTGAACTGTACTTCCCTGTACTTGTCTTTGCAAACTGTTAATAAAGTATTCAATGAATCAATCAATTTATAAATGTCCTCGTATCCCCATCTGAAAATATTTTGTGCCAGGGACCCAAGATTTGTGTTGTTAAAATGTTTCAAAAATAGTTCAAATGTTTCACTTTTCCCCCCAAGATTTTTTCAGGGAATAGCAGATGCGATGCGGTGTCAGCTTGTAGATCGGCTATTTTCAAATAACCAATACATCAAATAGTCAATGTATATAGGTTTAAAGTGCTCGTGTGGCCTCTACACTAGTATAGTCGCTTCTTTTGGGCTTGTTTTCATGGACCTGGTTGCTTATTTCTCTTGCAAAATCTGGCAACGCCGCAGTGTGATCGCGATGACACGTGCATGCAGGCCCGCTTCTCAAACACAATGCAACATGAGTCTGTTCACAATTAGCACAGCTGCTGCTGCCGATCGATACTTCTAAATTATAGATGACCTTGTTAATTGATTTTGCTGGGCGAGTGTAAGGAGTGTGTCTGGTTACGTTGGGTATATTCAGGTGCTGTCTAGGTGTCTCATGGCCACTTTGGAGTGTGGAGTGGGGGGGGGCTGTCTGGTGTCCTTGGACCATCACCTCTATGGTTATAATGTTAACCCTTTAAGACCGGGACCTTTAAGACCATCTGTGTCATTTTAAGATGTATTTGGCTATTAAGAAATACCAGATCTACAAGCTCAAAGTGCGGCATCGAGTGCCGCGCTTTGAGCTTGTAGATCTGCTATTTTTGAAAAAAAAATGAAAATGTGTGTAAATCTTTGAATGTATGTTACAGGTAAATTGGCATTCCAGGTAAATTGGAAAAGAAGCACTTGTTTTCACCGCCCCCCAGGCAATTCTGTAGAACCAACGCTAGAGGGCAATGCAAGCCAGACATGAGTCCCACACCACACCACGCACGCACGCACGCACACACACACACACACACACACACACACACACACACACACACACACACACACACACACACACACACACACACACACACACACACACACACACACACACACACACACACACACACACACACACACACACACACACACACACACACACACACACACACACACACACACACAGCCTTATTCCATGCAGTTGAAGCACAAGGGGGCGAGCCTGAGGAGGCGGGGCTGGCGGGCTATGTTAGTGCAGTGAGTGGCAGTTTGGGCAAACCATAGAGGGGCAAACGCAGTCCCCACAACATCATTTACGATTCTGTGCCTATCGGTACATAACTCGGACGGCGCTTAGTCGACTAGCAGACCATCGGCCGGTCGTCGCGGGCACTCGCGCCTGGAGGCGCTCGGGCGCGCCTCCTTGGCCTCAAGGTCAGCTGAGTCGGCGCGCCTCCGTCATGGTCCAAAACTATACTTTATCGGCAAAAAAAAGTAGTCCGCGGTTGTTTGAAAAAGTAATGTCCCAAGCGGGAGTCAAACCCAGACTCCCAGTGATAGTGGATGGGGAGTTCAATGATTATCGAAGTGCGCCTGTGAGACCGGTATGTATATCCATGTTGTTGTCGTTGTTGTCCTCGCATCGCAGCCCCGCCCCGAGCCTAAAAACAAGCGCTCCACTTCCAATTTCCCTGGAATGCCAATTTACCTGTGACATATATATATATATATATATATATATATATATATATATATATATATATATATATATATATATATATATATATTTTTTTTTTTTTTAAAAGCAAACATGTTTAACGCAAATCTTTTCTTCTGGGGGGTTCTACAAATGTCTACTAAATCCTAAAGTTTTTTTTTTTTTTAAACTCATGTTTCTATACCAGTGGTTCTCAAACTTTTTCATGTCAAGGACCCCCAAAATTATATGTATATATTTGTCCGCGGACCCCCATCTCAAAATACTTTGTTCCAGGGACCCCCAAAAGCAAATATTTGAGTTACAAATGTATATATATATATATATATACATATGTATATTTATTCAAAGATCTGCATACATTTTCACAATTTCTCAAAAATAGCAGATCTACAAGCTCGTAGCAGATCTAATGAGCTTGTAGATCTGCAATTTTTTTAATAGCCAAATAAATCTTTAAAATGTCACAGATGCGTTCCCGGCCTGAATGGGTTAAGCCACGCTGATATACTCCGGGAAAAAGAACATCATAAGAAGAATATGCTGGGTCCCGCTTATCACAGATAATCAGGGTATATTTCTGCAAGTTCTACGCCACCCACACCCATATTCTCATGTTCTTTTTTTCTTATGAGACTAAACACTATTATATTCAAACAATATAAACACTCTAGCCTCCTTTGCTGGGAACGGGCGAAGAAGTCGAACATTGTTGACACGTCACATGTTCTTTTTGGCCTGCAGCGCCTCTTCTCCTCTTTCCGTCGACATCATCAGTGTCTGGTCACGCGGCTCAGATCAAGCTGATCGCCCCCCTCCGTCCCCCCGTCCCCCCGTCCCCACGTCTTCTGCACTGATCACCTGATGCTTCCGCTACTCATCTGACCAGTGGAGAACAGAGAACCCCCCCCCCCCCCCCCCCCCCCGCCCGGGCCCCCAGCGGAGGGCATCTGGTTTCTCCAGATGCCCCTCACGTCTCTTTGAGTACCCCCCCCCCCTCCACAGTGGTGGAAAAAAGTACTAAAATGTTTTACTTAAAGAGGTGGTGCCAAGGTTTTGCACTTTTTCTGTTTTTCATGTGTCTATGAGGTTGATAGAACTTCATTAAGCCACCTGGTGGTGTTTTTATGGTGTTTTATGTCTTCTCTGACTATTTTGAGTGTCTACCTGGAGGCTGAAACCTTGAGGGTCAAACGTGCCAATAGAAAAACAGCCCTTTAGTGACACGGTAAAAATATACCCTCCCCCTCATTATCATAACACAACAGGTGTGGGCATGAGGAGGAGGAGGGACAAGGACAGGTGGGTGGTGCTAAGGTGGTGGAGGAGGTGCTAAGGTGAGAACCAGGTATACTTAATGAACTGGAGGCGTGTCCACATAAAAACAATTTTAACAATTTCTGTACACTTTTTTGAAAAAAAACTTCCTCCTAGTATAACCATAATATAATGATTATGTTTTTGGGGGGGGGGGGGGGGAATCACTGAAAATCACAGCACCCCGTCTTTAAGTAAAAGTATCAATACTGCAATGTAGAAGTACTCCGTTACAAGTGATAGTCCGTAATTCAAAATGTACTTGAGCAAAAGTACAAAAGTATTGGTATCAACATGTACTTAAAGTACCAAAATTAAAAGTACGAAAATGTTTGAAAATAACAGATCTACAAGCTCACAACGCGTCGCGATGCGACACGTTGTGAGCTTGTAGATCGGCTATTTTCAAATAGCCTAGGTATGAAATAGGGCTAAAGTGGTTAATGAATGTTTTATGATGTAATGATTTATATCTGCAAGGTAACTAGTAACTAAAGTTTTCAAATAATTGTAGTGGAGTAAAAGTACAATATTTGCCTCTGAGATGTAGTGGAGTAGAAGTAAAAGTACGGAAAACTGGAAATACTCCAGTAAAGTAAAAAATACCCAAAATTGTACGTAAGTATTGTACTTGAGTAAATGTACTTAGTTACTTTCCACCACTGGCCCTCCACTATCACAAACTAACCTTGCAGACCAAGGGAGGCTGTTTGGGAGGCTTGTTCATGTCTCTCTCTGCCACACTTCAAACCTGTCACAACAGGCCCTCCTTTTTCTCTCTTTATCCCCTCGACGGTATACTGGTGTCACCGCCACCGACCGTGGGAAGATTCTCAACGTAGCAGCTCAAAAGTCTCGAAGACAAGCTTTTTTTTGCGGATGTTCAGCCGAGCACAGCCCGGCCAGCGAGATCTGTGGCCTTTTTTTCCCGAGAAGGCGTTCCGTCATGTTATTTCCTCTTCACGGTTTGCCAAGAGGCTGGGTTATAAGCCTGTAAATGAAGCGCTTTGATTCTGAAACGGGCGTCTCATCCAATTATTTGTTTGTATTTTTCATAATGCATTTAATATTCTTTTGCTCGGACCCACATGTTATGGGATTAGGAGGACGGTCCTGGCACGCCGCCCTCTGCCAAGTTAATGGGCGGGTGTTTCATCTCAACCTTCACGCTGCGTGTCCACAGAGGGTTAAAAAGCTGTCATTTTCCACAATCTCGCCGCACCACTCGGGGAGCAGAAAACAAGCCAGGAAATGGAGCAGAAGTGAGGAGTGAGGAGAGAGAAAGAGAGAGAGAGAGAGAGAGAGAGAGAGAGAGAGAGAGAGAGAGAGAGGGGGGGGGTACAAGAGTGTCCTCCGGTACCACACTCCAGCTGCGATGAGGCTTCCCGTTCAGTAGTATAATGGCCAAGGGGACGATTATCCCATTTTCTCCACACCCCGTCTCATCCCACACACACCCAAAAAGGTCCACACACCCCCGCCTCCCCCCCCCCCCCACCACCCCACAACAAATAGGAAAAGAGAATCAGCATGGCCATGTCCTCTGTAAAGAGGAACTAAATTGACATGGGCTTCAGAGAAGACCCAGCATCCCTAAAGAAGCGTATACAATTTCATGGCCTCCAGAGACCTAGCTATACAAAGCTTGTTTTAGCGGGCTGGAGCGGGTGGATAACGGAGGCAGTAACACTTTGGTTTATATCTCTGTGGAGGCTATTGGGTTAAAGTCACAACATGGCTCTCTCACATCTGGACCCACATAGCGTAGTGTGGGTCCATATGAGGAGTTCACTTTAATCAAAACATATTCTTGGATGCTGCTCTCGTAAACTTCCTCGATAATTGGATGGCATTAGCATCACAAGGGCATTTCAGAGAGAGAGAGAGAGAGAGAGAGAGAGAGAGGTTGGGGCGGGGGGTGAAAAACAAACAGAATGATTTGAAAACTCTCGGAAACTGGCACAACTTATGCCCTAGTTTCCGCAACTGGCAATGTTTTTCTTTTGGTTCATTCAGCGGGACTCATTGTAGGAATTATTTGCTCTGTTCATCAGTTTTTTTTAAGTGTCAAATCTACCCTGCCCCCAGAATTGCCTTTATGGGAAGGCACTACGTAAGCTTGGCAAAAGGGAACCATTGTGTAGTTGTTAAATGCTAAGCAGTTTTTACAGTGGTGGAAATAAACAAAGTAAATTTACTTAAGTACTGTACTTAAGTACAATTTTGAAGTATTTGTACTTTACCTGTATTTCCAATTTCCAATACTTTTACTCCACTACATCTCAGAGGCAAATATTGTACTTTTACTCCACTACAATTATTTGAAAACTTTAGTTACTAGTTACTTTGCAGATATAAATCATTACAGCCGATCTACAAGCTCACAATGCGTTGCGATGCGTTGTGAGCTTGTAGATCTGCTATTTTCAAACATTTTTGTACTTTTATTTTTGGTACTTTAAGTACATTTTGATACCAATACTTTTGTACTTTTACTAAAGTAAATGTTGAATTCCGGACTTTTACTTGTAACGGAGTATATACTATATTGCAGTATTGATAGTTTTACTTAAGTAAAATATCTGAGTACTTTTTACACCACTGCTCCTATTGCAATTAAATTATGCCTATTGGCACATCATGTTAATGAACAAGTCCTGGTCAATACAGTGATCACAAGATTCCTGCCAACACTATGATTCATTTAAAAGCACTCTTCGTGCATTGTGAAGCGTGTCATTCATGCAGTCGGTAATAAACAATGCAAATGTCACAGATTCTCAGCATTAGTATGTATTTGACCATTTCAGTTTAAACAAAATGTAAACAAATTGCCAAGGCTGCTATAAATGTCAAAGTGCACAATCTGAAAGTAAACCTATAATTTAACTTTAATGTTGGAGAAGATACAGAATGATAATTAAAATATCACTTACAATACAACTCTTAAGTGTTAAATAGCTCTATATTCCCATAGCAATCAGTGCTATAGAGTATTTTGGGTGGCACACGGTGAGGGAATTGCTCTCCCTTATCTTCTGCCCTCCCACTGACCACCAACTCAGCCAAGAAGGCCAAACTATGGGGTTATATGTGGACTGCAACCTGAATAAAACCATATGGGTGCCGGGCCCATGGGAGCTTTTCCTCTCCTGGGTCTGCAGAGGAATCCTGCCCGACGGCCACGACACATCGTCTTCCACACAGATGTTACCCAGATGCAGCCAGCTGTCCGGAGCGCTACAGGATCGACGGGGGGGGGCTTCCAGACAGCTGGGCTTCACTCCGCATACGACCAGCTGGCTGTCAGAACCGGCACCTTAACAGAGGACGAGGATTGCAGTATCTCTGCAGTGACCAGGACTCCTCAAAACACACACCAGCCTGTGCCGAGAGCAGGAGGCCGATTTGATGCAGGATGGCCGCACTGTATGTGACCCAGTATGATAAAGACTGGACTTTTTTTATCCCACAATTTGTGTAACCCATTTTTTCACCCAGTGCCAATTGCCTAATCTGTAATCTGTACTCATGCTTCCTTCATTCAATGCATGAGGAGTGAGCAGGCCGCTTCTTATCACCTGACAGGGGGGACTTTCCCCAGTAGGACGTAGCGTGTGGAAGGAACACGCTATTCCAACCAGTTTCTTTCCCCTCCATCAGGCGCCCCGGCTGACCAGGGGGAGGCAGTATAGAGACAAGGATTACTGCATGTTGTGAGGGTACCTACCCTAGAGCCAAATTCCAATACCGAAAATCTCGGCCACTCGCTCACTCCCACTCGGTCACTCCGACTTCGAACCGGAAGTATTCAGGTTCCAATTGTTCATTTGCTTGTTGGAGGAGGCGAGTGGAGTCGAGTGGAGGAGGCGAGGAGGCTCTCCGCTTCCGCATTGAGCGAGTGTACATGAAGTGTACGCTGCCTCCACAGCTCCTCGCGGCAGACTTCCGCATCACGTGTACACGTTTTTGGTTTTTTTTCCCCTTCTCCCGTGACGTATACATGGCCCTCCTCCACATGTGGCCACACAAACAATGCTTGAAACCCGAAAACACCCCCCCCCCCCCCCCCCCCCCCAACAGCGCGATGGAGAAGAAGGACCCGCCGATATTTCCTTTTTGCTTGATATTGCTTGATGGCGAAATAATCATGACTGATAATCATGAAGAATTTTACATTTTAAGAATCGGTTCAGAATTGAATGAGTACGGCTACAGTTAAATGTGAACCTGTTTCTGTAGACCAGCTGCCCTCCTTTGAGGGCAGCTGGTCGACCACTCCGTCCTCGCAAATAATCCTGGGCTCCTCGCAGGGGCGGGGCTTAGGCGCGAGTGGAGGAAGCGAGGAGAGTGAGCGAGTGACCGAGCTTTGGGGAATGTAATTTAGCTTTGGGGACACGGGAAGAACATGCAAACTCCACATGAGTCAGTATCATGGTCAGTATCATGGTCAGTATCATGGTCGCAATTAAAAAAAGGAAAACTCAAGTACAGATACTCAAAGAATTTACGTTGTTACATTACTCAAGTACTGTCCACCTCTGGGGATCTGAAAAAGGTGCAAATAAAGTCAGTTGTCTGGCATTAGGGTTCTACTGTGGAACGGCATTAGCACCAGCAACCAGTTCAGCTTGGCTCACTAGTTGACATGGATTCTGAGCGCGGTTACAGCGCTCTAGAGGAGCAGCCTCTGGATGCAGGATACTCCCAGCTCCCCAGAACACATTTTCTTACCATCATATACTTGCCAATTTTACAGTAAACTGAAATTCTGCCTAAAGATATCATATCTACTGTCAATAAAAAAAATAAAAACACTTTCAAAAAGCATAGCAAGAATTATCTTGCCAAGCACAAACGTGTAATTTCCCCAGTTTCTTTCTTTTCCTTCTCGATATCCTTACATTCTTTCTTTCGTTTATCTATTTAGTCTGCCTGGTTTTGTATCATTTTATATCTGTGAAATGCCTTTTCACACTGAATACAACTTCCCAAAATACAGACACAAAATGGACTGATGATGATGAGCCACGGAAGCTCTGGTACTGAAGCATTTTCCATCACATCATAAAGCAATATAAAGGCTGCTTTTACAACTAAGATGAACATGCTAAAATGGTGTGCAACTCACTCAAAAAACAAACATTCTAAATTACAAAACTCACTTCAATTTCACTCTCTCCCATTCACTTGATCCCCCTGCTCGCCCCTGCAACACATTGTGAGCTTGTAGATCAGCTATGTTCGCTACTTTTACGCGTCACTCTTCTACGACGAAGTAGGGCATTCATTTATGAAAGAAAAAATAGTAAGTTACAATATGGACATATGAGGTTTCTGCCCGACAGCAACGACATACAGTGAACTGAGATTTTGCATTAAGACATCTGTGAATAAAATCATTACTTTCAAAAAAGTATACCAAGAAATATCTTGCCAAGTAACAGTTTGAGCAGATTTCTTTGCAGTTGTTTTGTTATCTCGATATATGTAAACTCTTTGATTCGTTTATCTTTCAGTCTAAATTGCTTTAGTATCATTTCATATCTGTGAAATGTATTTTCACAGATATCTTTTTTATAATCTGTTTAGTTTGTTTTGACGCATAATTGCAATGTGTAGGCTGTCACTATACAATATCCTTCATTTCTTTCATTTGTGTTAAACTTTCATGAGTTCTTTTTTTTATCTCAATGCGTCTTTTACGTTTATATCTTAGATGTATATAATAGATTTAATTATACTTAAATGTCTCTTGTACTTTGTCTTTATTGTATTTAATCAAAAAAAGTCTATAGACACATTCTTAAATAAACATGGATAAAACAAGTGCATGTGCACTGTGAACACAACCCTGCACATGTTAGGATTCAGACTGATTCAAACGGAATTGTTGTAATATACACATAAGCCGCTGGTGCAGGAACAAACAAATAAACGTATAGGAATATAGAAACAATAAGCCCACGCAGCCAGAGTAATCTTTAATGTGAAAAGTACAATGTTGTCGACCAGTGAGTCACTTCATTGTCTGACTCACTTCATGGTCTTTCTAGCCTGCAGGAAGGCCAAGTGCAAGAAACGTTGTGCTTTTTCACATTAAAGATAACTCAGAGCAGCAGCTGCCAAGGCTGTGCGGACTTCTTTTATCCCTAAATAGGGTTCAAATTGATGTCATGGTTATTCTCGAATGGCCCTATAATGACAGTGGCCATAGGCTAATGTGTACTGTACAGTATGCTGTCTTGTAACACATTGACTTTCCAATCAGAAGTTTACTCTCTGGGTTAAAAAAAAATCTGTTTAACCACTTTAACCCTATTTACAGCGGCTCCGATCTATAAGCTCACAATGGATCATTCTAAAGTTACAAAACTCACTTATAAAAAAAATAATGTCAACCTTTCTTTCATTCACTTGCACTATGTTTTCCTCCCTCCCTCTCTTACTTTACGGGGAAAGATCAGGAAAAGTGAAGAGAAGTGTGTGAAGAGGTCCATGTATGTATGTGTTGTTTATTTAGACTTGGCCAATTCATTTAGGATAATTGGTTTAAATCTGTTGTTGTAGTAGAGGACCTAGCTAAGATATGTATGCACTTAATTTAGGAGAGAATATCTCAACTGTTCTTGGCTAATATGACCCCGGGGAACAATTTAGGAACGTTGACTAATTCTCTATCCGGGACGAAATACCTGAAAATGACCACGCCCTTTTTAAAATGACCATAACCGGTGCATTACTTCCAACATGGCTCTATCTGCTAAACCGTTAACGCTACAGATTTACTGAGGTGCTCAAAATGTTCAGAATACTTATGTTTAGGGACATACAACAACAGACAAGTGTAATATTTCTAATTTGATATTTTATGACAGAATAGCAAAGAAAAACACCCAAAAAAACACCCAACATATTACAGTCCAGGGCTATAGGAATATTCTGTGTGTATCAGTCTAAAAGCACCTAAATTTAACCCAGGGCATGCTCTAATGATTTAGCAAGGGTACCTGAGCCAGCAATGGCTCATCATTGTGGCCAAATCCAATATGGCCACCACCAGAAAAAGGTTTTGGCTAAAACTTTTGAACCAGATGAGCTATAAACGCAAACTTGGTGTCTAAATCATGTTTTTTGACAATTAGAAACATGTTGGAATGCTTATCTTTATGGCTGGGTGTGGCTGGACCTCTATTTTGCATATTCCAAAGAAATATTGGTCTTGAAAATGTGACTTGGTGTCTACTTTATGCTTTTAGAAACACATTGGAATGCTCATATTTATGATTGAATCCATGTAGAGCACTCTGACTTGCACATCAATGCTCAGCATAAATGTAATACTATCGTAATAGTCAAAGGTGTATGGAATTTGAACAATACATTTAAATTAGAATCAGAAAAGTTAATTGCTAAACAAAAAATGGTTGCTAGGAATAGACGCACGCACGCACGCACGCACGCACGCACGCACGCACGCACGCACGCACGCACGCACGCACGCACGCACGCACGCACGCACGCACGCACGCACGCACGCACGCACGCACGCACGCTTTACTGGCATCTGTAAGATGGATCCAGTAAGGTTCCCAGGTTCTGATATGCTGAATCAGTGCAGCTTGGGTGGGAGGAAGGTTCTCAAGGGACCTGGTACCATTTGACCAACATCACCCTTCCCTGACTATGGGAAAAGGAGTGCAGGTATCTCAAAGAAACCCTGGTCACCCTCCCCTTGGAGCCTGAAAAGATCAACTCCAATGGCCATGTCCAAAGATTGGAGTGTATGGTCATCATCATATACAACAAGAGCCGTGGTGGCCACAGCAGAGTAGATGAATCTTGACAGTGGCTTTTCTCAGTCCCTCAAGAACATTCCTCCCACCCAAGCTGCACTGATTCAGCATGTAAACACTGCTGCAGACCAGCTTCTATTGGAATCAGACAAGCTCCGTCCAACAAAATATCCCAGATTCAAATAGGTTGGGCTGGTACTGGGACTCCATGACTAAGACTTGTGAACCTTACTGGACCTATCTTGCAGGTGCCAGTAAAGCTGTTGCTGTTGTAACACCATAATGTGATATAAACATATTGTAAACAATTCTATACACCTTTGACTAGTATGATATCATACTAGTCAATGGTGTATAGAATAGTAATACTATATAGCATTACATTTTATGCTGAGCATTGTTGAACATACTGTATTAGCTGTAGCTGTATCATTAGGAATGAGTTCTACTGTTAAATCATTCTATTGTTTCAACAAAATTACATTGTAAGATGCATTGGTTGTTTCATAACATAGTGGCCATATTTGTGATAATCAAATTAGTGTCCTCTAGATAGATTAAATCATAAAGATAAGCATTCAAACATGTTTCTAATTGTCAAAAAACGTGTGGTTCAAACGTTATAGCCAACAACTTTGTCAGGTGGCGGCCATATTGGATTTGGCCACTATGATGACCCTGAAGGTCGCTGGCTCGGGCACCCTTGCTAAATCATTAGAGCATGCCCTGGGTTACGTCTGGGACAAATGTGGTGCTTTTAGATTGATTTGTGCAAAAATATCCCATATGGCCCTGGACTGTATGTTTTTTGTGGTTTCTTTTAGCTGTTCTGTCATAAAATATCAATTTAGAAATGTTACACTTTACTATGTTGACCTAAACAAGTATTCTGAACACTTTTAGCATCTCAGTAAATCTGCAGCTCCAACAATTTAGCAGATAGACCCATGTTGGAAGCAGTGCACCGGTTATGGTCATTTTAAAAAGGGCGTGGTCATTTTCAGGTATTTCGTCCCGGATAGAGAATTAGTCAACGTTCCTAAATTGTTCCCTGGGGTCATATTAGCCTAGAACAGTTGATATATTCTCTCCTAAATTAAGTGCATACATATCTTAGCCAGGTCCTAGACTATTGCTGCCACTGCGACTGATTGGGGGCGTGTGTGAGAGAGAGGGACCTGTTGATGATGAGTTAACATTACAATGGCGCGCACGCACACACACACACACACACACACACACACACACACCTCTCTTTTTCTTCTCTCGGTTCCGCCTGCATTCTGACCTTCAACAAGCTCTTGACCTTGGTGTTATAGAACCGTGTACTATTGTACATCATTCTCCACAGCTGTATGTTTGCTGTTTAAACTTTAAGCAAAGCACCGACATCACCAACTAATACGAGCAAAACAAGGTTTAGAAGTTTAGAATTGATCAGTAGTTTTTATTTTTATTTTGCGTTTTGTCTTTTTTTTTTCAATTTCAGTTTGAAGAATCGTTTTAATATTTTATAGAACTTTTATAAAATAATACATAATACATACAACACGTCATATCATAACATTTTGTGAGTTGGTAGATCTGCAATTTTTGAAGACTATGAAGATTTGTACTGTACTGATTGTAGAGTAAAGCCTCTTATTTATTTTCATTTGAGTTATTTTGAGTTTTGTTGTTGTTTGTTTTTAAAATTCTGGTTTTAGTCAAGGTTTTAGTTAGAACCTTGGTGCAAAGGAAGAGGCATGTACTGCAGTAGCTTCACAGACATAGCTATTCTTTTTCAGGATCTGTATAGAATGATGTACCACAGTCTAAAACAAGTGGAAACACATACAGTACACACTGCAATACAAGTTTGAATTTGTCAAAGCCTGTGGATGCCACATTGTATTGTCTTGGTCTGTGCCACGCGTCAGCACTGGACTGGTAAATAGAACCATGCTCTGAAAGAAGCTTCAACAGGTTTTTTTTTCGGTGTACCCGCTTGACGCCTGCAATATGACTACAGCCACGAGCGTCTGCCACTTTCTATGTGTCAGGGCCTTTCAGACGTCACACAACCCTGTCCTGTCCCGTCATGCGTGCCGTGTCTTCTAGGCAGACAGCTGGCAGACGTAGATGTGGCAGTATACTGTACCTCCATCTGACTACCACAAAATAAATGACCCAATCCGTCTCTGTACCTTATATATAACAAGCTGGCAGGATGGAGCTACATGATCGCCTTGAAGAGGCTGTGTATGGGTCCTATATCCGCACTGGTGTTGTGCTTGTGTTTTTCTACAACTACCACCTTGGTAGCACACATAGGATGCATAGCAAGTGCTACCAAAACCTTTATTTATTTGTTAATACAAAAATATAGAAGATAACATCACTGGCACTGCATTCTTGCACTGCAGTGCGAGCTATCAATCCAATGACCCTCAAGTGACATTGTGAACTTAGTGTGAACACCTGTGTAAATGACACACATTTGCCGTCTTGCAGACTGAAGTTTATAGAAAATTGAAAGTGAAAATTATTAATACTACTAGTACAAAATATTTATTTTGGTTTGTACATCATGAGGTTTCAATAGGATATTCTTAAGCCCTATATATTTTATTGTAAGACGGATTGCTATTGTAAGAAAAATGTTCACCTATGACATGCCCAAAATAGTAATGCCAGGTTGAAAGTATTTAGATAAGCCAATAAGGCTTATTTATTGTGTCAGTATATGCAATCATTTACAGTAGTTTCTGACTTGGAAATTGTAAAACAACCCATTAAAGGATCTACACCATGAATTTAAAAAAAATATTTGATATTTAATATCATATGGTGTATGTCCCTCAAACCTTTTTCAAAAGGTTTGAGCCTAAATCATCACTCAGATATACTCATCCCAAGTCAATTGTCTCTGGCTTATACAGCACTTTCAGCTGCAATACCAAAACGTCCTCTTGGGCAGGGGGGGCTACTGAGCAATTCTGTTTTTTATTAAAAAAAAATATTTAAAAAAAAAAAAAAAAGGAAAAATTCTGCATAAAAATAAGCATCTAAGAAAAATACAAAATCGAAAAAAAAACATTGGGTTTGCCATCATTGATGTTTGTGACATCAGAAACATTTCCATTCTGAGATCGCCTGTTCAGACACGCCCATTCTGGAAATCCATGAAATGAGAAGGAATGACTGAATTTTAAAAAAAAACATTTTTGGGGTACAAGAGACACTGGGGACCCCAAAAAATACAAAAAAAAACAAGAAAAAGGTGATTTTCATGGTGTAGACCCTTTAAGTTGGTTCAACAATTTAGAAAATTGTTGAACCAAATCCAGTACATCATGTCACACACACCACTATCCTTGGTTATATATGGACATAATAAGAATAATAATCATTATTATTATTAAATTAACTTTTCTACTGACATAAAATAAGCTTAGATAAAGTATACAAGGATAAGGCTGTAGGACTGTTACCTGCATAGCTCTGAGATATTAACATTACATTTCCCCACTATTGTATTTGCTAGTCCATTTCTTCTTCTATTTCTATTCTCACACTTGTTTCTTGAATACATGTGTGGATTCACACCTATAGTGAGATACATAACACATTATTTTGAGAAGGGATAGAGACAGCTTCTGGTCAAAAATGTCTGGACAGTCTACATTTTCAAACAGACCAATAGCACGGACATTTTCGGAGAAATAATTAGTCTGGTTCCAGAAACCCTGAATCGCTATTTGCTTTTTTTTCTCCTCCAAATTCTATCGTCAATGTCTGTTTCCAGGTTTGCTGGTGATGGGTTTTAAGGGAAATCAAATCCTCCACAAAAAAAAAAAAAAAAAAAAAAGCAGAAAATGACAAGAAAAGTAAGAAAGGAATTTCAGACTGAATAACGGAGTGCTGACAAAATGGCCATTCAGACTGAATATGCAGGCAAGGAAATCATTACATTCCTGCGTGCCATTCTACGGCGCTAGGAGCTTCAAAGAGCTCATGAATGCACCCTTAGTCAAGTACTGGGCTCTGAAGATAAAAGTAAGGTAATAATAAGCATGTGAGTGAGTGCATTGGTACAGCTCCTGTTCCCATAGCATTAGCCAGATGTATTTATATCTATAGGCAGTGGTTGAAAGTAACTAAGTACATTTACTTAAAGGATCTACACCATGAATTTAAAAAAAATATTTGATATTTAATATCGGTGTATGTCCCTCAAACCTTTTTCAAAAGGTTTGAGCCTAAATCATCACTCAGATATACTCATCCCAAGTCAATTGTCTCTGGCTTATACAGCACTTTCAGCTGCAATACCAAAACGTCCTCTTGGGCAGGGGGGGGCTACTGAGCAATTCTGTCTGTTTTATTATAAAAAATTATTAAAAAATTATTTAAAAAAAAAAAAAAAAAAAGGAAAATTCTGCATAAAAAGAAGCATCTAAGAAAAATACAAAATAAAAAAAAACCCACTTTGAACATTTTTGAACAATTCCACCAAGTGTTTGAGGTGCCTGTTTCACCCACTTCCAGGGGGCGGAGCCAAAATCCGAGCCCGAAGTATTCGTTCGTAGACCCCCACTTAGGGGGGGTAGAAAAAGTTTCGGAGCGATTCGGGCACTTTTCATTTAACATTGGGTTTGCCATCAAAAATGTTTGTGACATCATAAACATTTCCATTCTGAGATCGCCTGTTCAGACACGCCCATTCTGGAAATCCATGAAATGAGAAGGAATGACTGAATTTTAAAAAAAAACATTTTTTGGGGTACAAGAGACACTGGGGACCCCAAAAAATACAAAAAAACAAGAAAAAAGTGATTTTCATGATGTAGACCCTTTAAAGGGGAAATCCACCCATTTTCAATATTTAACTATGTCATTAATATAGCATAAAGGAGTTGTGTGGAAATAAGAAAAAATTAAAAAAAAAATTAACATTGCAAAAAAAATTAACATTGCAAAAAAATTAACATTGCAAATTACACTGTGATGACTCATCATGGTGTAATTTGCAATGTTAATTTTTTTGCAATGTTAAATTTTTTTGCAATGTTAATTTTTTTTTTAATTTTTTCTTATTTCCACACAACTCCTTTATGCTATATTAATGACATAGTTAAATATTGAAAATGGGTGGATTTCCCCTTTAAGTACACTGTACTTAAGTACAATTTTACTGTACTGGAGTATTTCCAATTCTCAATACTTTTACTCCACTACATCTGAGGAATATATTGTACTTTTACCCCACTACAATGATTTGAAAACTTTAGTTACTAGTTACTTTGCCGATATAAATTATTATATCATAAAACATGCATTAACCACTTCAGCCCTATTTTATACATACTGTAGGCCATTTGAAAATAGCCGATCTACAAGCTGAAATGACTTCTATAGACGTCAATGACACTCAATGTGTTAAAGGTATTTGATGCCTTATTAGATTAGAATCTAGATTATGTACACACCTACTCTCTTAACCACTCCGGTGGTGTCAATTATCTTGTGCTGATTGCCTGGAAGCTGATACCAGCCTTGTCATATCTGTGAGCCGTCTCTTGTTTTTATATAACCTGCAGAAGGCTGTGAGTTGAAAGACGTAGGCGCCAAGCCCATTTATTAAAGGCTCTTTCATTTGTGTGCCTGCGTTATGACTTATTGATCACAAAGCAAAGTATATGATGTCTAACCCTCTCTCTCTCTTATATTGGTCTTACATGTCCTTGGATCCAAAGAGCATCTGTTTGTTGATACTGTATATCTGCATTCAATGAAGTAGCAGTCTCAGCAGTCTCTCCTCTCACTATAGAGGCAGAGAAAAAAGTAATTCCCAACTGGCCACTGTGTCGTTATGCAAAAACCTAAATCAGAAATGAATCGATTAATTAATTAGCCGTCTTCTATTCATCCGTACATCTCTTTGGCAGCATTTTGTTTTGCTACTGTTGTGAGTATACAACCCATTCATCTTGGACTTTAATAGACCGAGTTGCAGACAGCTTAATACATTTTATACATCCTCTAACTGTCATTTCGGCTCCTCCTAATTAATCATGTCATCCCTAACTTCAGAATTCAAGCACAAGAATAATATTCTTGCGGATAATATGTGTCTATATATCTAGCTTCATTATCCCATTTAGACCGGGGAAAGAATCTGTGTAATTTTTAGATTTCTTTGGCTATTCAAAAATAGCAGATCTACAAGCTATGAGCTTGTAGATCTGCTATTTTTGAAAGATAAAATCGTGAAAGTTTGTAAAAATCCTTTGAATATTTTTAAAGCAATCTTTGCTTCTGGGGGTTCTACAAAAGGTCTTCTAAATCCTAACTTTTTTTAAAACATGTGTTTCTATATCAGTGGTTCTCAAACCTTTTCATGTCAAGGACTCCCAAAATTATATGTATTTGGCCACCAACCCCCAGTCAAAAATGTTCCCTTTAAAAATATATATATATTGAAATATTTGCACAAATTTTCATGATAAAAAAATAAAATAAAGCAGATCTACAAGCTCATAACGTGGCACTTGGTGCCGCGCTATGAGCTTGTATATCTGCCACAGATGTATAAATGACACAGATGCGTTACCCGGATTGAATGGGCTATTTGCCTGCAGCATACTGCCATCACTGCAATGACACTTAGCTAAATATTGAGATGGGGGAGGGGGGATGGGTGTAGAGATCCCTCTCCCAGGGCACTGTGGGAAATGGCTGGAAATGTAGAGTGCTCTGTGACTTGCTCCCGATTCCCCTCTGTGATTGGCCTTCGTTGTTGAAAGAGTCCAGAGGTGCATCCTTTGGGCCTGTTCGTCGGTCGACTGACACCGCCCCATCCATCATCTGGGTTTATCGGCATCCAATTCCAAGTGACAGTCGCTGTGAGCTGTCCTACAGCTGTCCATTATGTAAAGGACTGGCCTTGAGTCCGCTGATAGTGGAATGGGGGACTAGTGCCCAAAGAAACACAACGGATGACCCCAAAAAAAGGGGGAAAAAAAGTAACCTATGCCTAACTTCTGTGGAAATTACTTGAGGGCTGGACGGGGACGGAAATTCAGACCCTGGCGTTCAACCCATTTAGACCGGGAAATAGTCGGTGTCAAGCTCCTTACACACCGGGGGCGATTTTTTCATGCAAATAATACGTTTTTTTAAAAAACCTTATAAAGTCAATGCAAGCTTCCATGGAGCGAAAAAGTGAAGAGAAAAAGCGTCTTTTAATTATTCGGAACAAGTCCAAATTTTTCGTATATTCGCATAATCGCCGGTGTGTAATGACCTTCATTGTTACATTTATTTTGGCTATTCAAAAATAGCAGATCTAAAAGCTCGTAGCGCGGCACCGAGTGCCGCGCTACGAGCTTGTAGATCTGCTATTTTTGAAAAATCTTGAAACTGGTCTTAGAGAATGCCCTCTCTTTCCTTAACATGGTGTTGTTCATTGCCTCTTGTACAGCATGGTCCTTGTCTTTCTGGACGCAAAGTCCTTCATATAATGTCTTTAAAGTGCCAGGCTATTGAGACATTCCTGGCTCCTTGTGGAGCGCAAGTACTTCTTTATTATTTAGTCAAGGATCTTTCTCCTCCTGCCATAGTTACTGGTAAAGTGCAAAAATATCCTCAGCGCAATGTAAATGTCACCACTATCTAGGCACTATAGATACATCAGACATGGGCAACTTGCAAACATGACCCGCTTTAATTACGTCTATATTAGTAGCTAGTATAAAAATGTTATTGTCTTTTTTATGTCCAATGTATTTGTATTTAAGTTCTTTTTATTTGGGTCTAAAGCCCTTGTCAGCTCCCTCTTTTCCTTCTCCTTTTGTTTCTGGGATCCTAATTAATGTCCGGTTCCTGGCATAGCAAGGACATTCACTCCAACATTAGCTTGTTTCTTATTGGCAAGTTCCTCAGGTCATGTGGCCAGTGCCGCCAGGTTGCACCGTATTTGGTGACCCATTAGATTATGTGACCCGCCCTCGCCAGCCTCCTGGCAGTGCCCCGAAAAAGAAAGAAAGAACTCATACCAATTTCAATATGAGGGTGTTTTCATTATGAAACAGGATACATTTTACTTCAGCAACAAATAACAATAAATACAATTTTGTTGTTTTAATGGGAACAAACAAACCAGTAGGCTGATCTCTCTCTGCAGGCCAGTTAACCAAGGACAAATTGAACACGTGTGCATGCAGGCAAGCGTGCGTGTGTGCACGCACGCACACGCTCACGCACACACACAACACACACACACACACACACACACACACCACCCCCCCCCCCCCATCAGGAATTATCCTGCTGAAGGCCAATCCATCACAGCTTATCAGATAGATCACATCCAGGTTCAGTAAATAGTGACAAAATCCACATCAGCTTCAATTAAAGTCCCTTCATGTCCACGTGTTCCCATGGTGTGCTTTAAATCCTCAGGAAAACAAAACAAAACACATCACTGTTCACTAATTGAACATGTCAATTGTTTTTCTCCCCCAAAAAACACCCCCTAAATATAGCCTACTTACAATGTAGGCAGACGCTCTTAATCCAAAGCAATTTACAGTAAAGCAAGGTAAACACGAGGTAATACGAGATGGGGGTCCGCAGCCAAATATATCTTTTTTTGGGGGTCCTTGACATGAAAAAGTTAGATAAGCACTGCCCTATACCACCAGCCATCAACAACTGTGACTCCCTACTCTCCCTCAAAGGTAGCCTGATTATCAGACTGAAGCTGCGTGGAGCTTCAGTCTGAAATTGGCTCCAGTGTCGGGGATTACAAGGGGGAGGGGATTAGAAATTCCCTAAACCAATCCTAAGGGATCCCCACGCCCACCTCCGCCTCTCATTGGACAACGCATTTTGTACCGGAGAAGTCCTAGGTTCACATTTACAACTCCAGACCAAGAGGCAGTCCACTCAGAGAGTGGGCGGGGACTATGGTATGGAACCAGGCTACCTCAAAGGTCCATTTGCAACTGGACCTAGACTAGTCTTCTAAATTGCCAAAAGAAATGTCCCCCCATTGTTTTTCTGTGAATAATGTATTTTACTGCTCCTATGATTTCTAATTGCATGTCTTTATATGCCTTGATGAATTGAATAAACAGGACCACAACGGAAACAAGCCTTGAGGGCTTTTTGTGTTATCCTTTTAGCATCTTAGTATAACCAGTGGTGGAAAGTAATTAAGTACATGTACTCAATTACTGTACTTAAGTACAATTTTGAGGTATTTGTACTTTAATTGAGTATTTCCAATTTCCAATACTTTTACTTCTACTCCACTACATCTCAGAGGAAAATATTGTACTTTTACTCGACTACAATTATTTGACAACTTTAGTTACTAGTTACTTTGTAGATTTTGATTATTATTATTACAAAACATACATTAACTCATTCAGTGCCACTGGACGTCTAAGACGTCCGCTAATATAAGCCCTGAGAGCCACTGGACGTCTAAGACGAAAAAAATGGAAAAAAATGTTCAGAACCCAAGATATGATGATTTGAAGATTTGCTGCTCCATTCACTTCTTGTTTAATTTCTTACTGAAAAAGGCTGTATCTCGGCTCCTAAGCACTTTTTTTTTACAATGAATTTTGGCTGTGGCATTTAGAGCCAAACTTTCATAAATAAGCTGGGTACTGAATGAGTTAACCACTTCAGCCCTATATACATTTCGGCCATTTGAAAATAGCCGATCTACAAGCTCACAATGCGTCACAATGCAACACATTGTGAGCTTGTAGATCTGCTATTTTCAATATGTTTATACATTTGAAAACTTGAAATGGGACATTCTGCATAATGAGTACTTTCTACAAGTAAATTTTGAATTTTGGACATTTACTTGTAACAGATTATTTCTACATTGCAGTATTGATACTTTTACTTAAGTAAAAAATTTGACTACTTTTTCCACCACTGAGTATAACTGTACCTCTGTATATTTTGCAAACTGTTCAATTCATTCAATCAATCAATCGTGGACCCGGGGTGCAAAGGTGTGACAGGGTGTGGCACGGAAGGTAAAATAATGAAATAAAAGGAACAGAAGTGGACATCTTTTTTTTTGGCCGGTGTCACCCAGCCTGTGGTAATAATGTTTTTGTCCTGGTGCGGTAGGCCTATACGAAGGACTGATTGATGACGCGTGTTGATTGTTTTCATCCATCATTTCTTCAGGGCCTGGGTAAAGGAGCAGTGATGGAAAGTAACTAAGTGTATTTACTCAAGTACTGTAGTACTCGTAGCGTGGCACCGAGTGCCGCGCTAAGAGCTTGTAGATCTGCATTTTTTTTTTTATCGTGAAAATGTGTGCAAATCTTTGAATATATATTTTTTAAAGCAAACATTTGTAACTCAAATATTTGCTTCTGGGGGGTCCTTGGAACAAAATATTTTACACTGTTCGCTTTAAAAAACTATATATTCAAAGATTTGCACAAATGTTCACGATTTTTCAAAAATAGCAGATCTACAAGCTCGTAGCGCGGCACGCTACGAGCTTGTATATCTGCTATTTTTGAATAGCCCAAATACATCTAAAATGACAGATGCGTTCCCGACTTCCCGGTCTTAAAGGGTTAAGTAAAATTTTGAGTTTTTTTTCCCTTTTTTTTTACTGGTGCATTTCCAAATTTCTATACTTTTACTTCTACTCCACAACATACACAAATATTGTACTTTTTACTCCACAATTCTTTTTTTGAAAACTTTAGTTACAAGTTACTTTGTAGATTTGGATTATTATTACAAAGCTATCACTAACCACTTCAGCCCTACATCCTTTGGCTATTTGAAAATAGCCGATCTACAAGCTCGATCTACGCGCTTGATCTGCTATACAATAAAATACAAATGTGTTATACATAAAAACTTGTTGTGAACAGGGACTTTCTACATGATGAGTACTTTTTCTTTTAGTACTTCAAGTAGGCCTACATTTTGAATGTACTTTCACGTTCTACACCGCGGTATTGATACTTTGTACTTGAGTAAAACTATTTGTGTACTTCCATCACTGGGTGAAGGAGCTATAGGCAGGCCAAGCTGTGGAATCAGGCTTCTGCCAGTGATTGAACATTGTAGTGGGGGTTAATCCATTAAGACCGAGAACGCATCTGTGTCATTTTAAGATTTTGTGGCTATTCAAAAATAGCAGATCTAGAAGCTCATAGCACGGCACAGAGAGTGCTGCGCAATGAGTTTGTTAGTATTTTTAGTATTTATTAAGAATTTGGCCGCGCCCCCCCCCCCCCCCCCCCATCTCAAAATGTTTTGTTCCAGGGACCCCCGCAGGAGCAACGATTTCAGTTACAATTGTTCGCTTAAAAAGCAATATCTATCATTCAAAAGATTTGCACACATTTTCAAGATGTTTTCAAAAAATAGCAGATCTACAAGCTCATAGCGCGGCACTCTATGAGCTTGTAGATCTGCTATTTTTGAATAGCCAAATACATCTAAATAACGACACAGATGCGTCCCCGGTCCGAACGCGTTAAGTGTCAGACCACCCCTCTCAGGATGGAGCCGTACTTGATATCGCTGCAGAGATAACTCTTAGGATCCCTCCTCCTCCTGAGATACAATCAGGGACGTGCAGTGGTTTTAGTGTAGCAATTCTCAACCTGTGGGCCGGGCCCCACTGGCGGGCCGGGAGGATATTGCAAGTGGGCCCACCGAAAAAATAATTATTATGAATACAAAAAAATATATCTGGGTGTTATTTTTCTTGAACCCATTAAGACCCAGAAAGCAACCACTTTAACCAGTATTTTATATTCAAAAATAGCAGATATACAATAGCAGATATATAGCAGATATACAAGCTCATAGCGCGGCACTTTGTAGATCTGCTATTTTTGAAAATTCATGAACATTTGGGCAAATCTTTGAATATATATTTCTTTAAAGCAAACATTTGTAACTCAAATCTTTGCTTCTGGGGGTCCCTAAAACATTTTCTTTCTAGATGGGGGTCCGCGGCCAAATACATATAATTTTGGGGGTCCTTGATATGAAAAAGTTTTAGAACCACTGATATATATTTTGTTTCAGGGACCCCCAGAAGCAAAGATTTGAGTTAAAAGTGTTTGCTTTTAAAAATATATTGAAAGATTTGCATACATTTTCTCGATTACAAAAATAAATTGCAGATCTACAAGCTCATAGCGCGGCATCGTAATATCTGTTATTTTTAAATAGCCAAATACATCTAAAATGACACAGATGCGTTCTCGGTCTTAACACATGGGGTGCCAGAATTGTATAATAACAGATTACGTTCGGTGCCAGAAATCTCATCGTTGCGCTGCATTGTGCTGCTTAAATCTGTAGACTCCACGACGAGCGATCCATGAAAAAAAAAGCATGCGTGTAGGTTGCGCGTTGCTCCTGGCTAAAGCCTGAAACAACAACATGTCTCACACGAGTCACCATTGCAGAGCAATCGCGCATCGAGAATGACGCGTTTTGCCCACTGTAAAAAGTTAAGGAGATAGAGGTTTTTAGCCAGGAGATTAAATGGAAGCGGATGGGAGCGAGATTTTTTGGCACGGTGATCCACCTGTCCCTTACTTCTTACAGTGTTCATGGGTGATTCCAGGGCTGCTCTAGTCCCCCCCCCCCCTTGTGAAAAAAAAAAGAAAGAAAAAAAGTAAGAAAACCGTATACGTTTTTTAGGATTGTTGGCACTCCACGGGTGTATTTGCAAAAAGGTATACGGTTTTGGCACTCAATGTGTTGAAGGGTTAAAACCTTAAAAAAAACATGTCTTTGCGATACCGATAAATAACAACTTAAAGTATACTATTTCATTGATCCAAGTTGGAACGCAATCGATTGATTTATCGTCAAAATAAGCATGCTCTGAAGAAATGTATGCGGCCAACACATACGCTTTCAAGGTTTTCAAGTGGACCCTGATCCAGACAAGGTTGAGAAGCACTGTGGTGGTTTAGTAATCGCACGTCCTCTCAGGTCTGTGTATGTTTTTGTTTTAATCACCATCTCATTCAGAGTCATATATTTCTGTTGTACTCTTCAAAGTGTCATTCCCAGTGGTACTCAAATGTTTTACTTAAGTAAAAGTATCACTACTGCAATGTAGAAGTACTCCATTACAAGTAAAAGTCCGGAATTCAAAATTGACTTGAGTACTCCAAAAGTAAAAGTACTAAAATGTTTGAAAATAGCAGATCTACAAGCTCACAACGCGTCGCAATGTGACGCGTTGTGAGCTTGTAGATCGGCTATTTTCAAATAGCCTATGTATAAAACAGGGCTAAAGTGGTTAATGTATGTTTTATAATGAAACGTTTTATTACTGAAAAGTAACTAGTAACTAAAGTTTTCAAATAATTGTAGTGGACTAAAAGTACAATATTTGCCTCTGAGATGTAGTGGAGTAGAGTAGTAAAAGTATTGGAAATTGGCAGAACTGGCAGTACTCAAGTAAATGTACTATAGTTACTTTCCACCACTGTATATTTCTGTTTTACTCTTCAAAGTGTCATTCCTTAACCTTTTGAAATCAGAAAGATCCATTTTGTGTTTTTACAACGCTTTAGAACTCGATAATGGAACAGGCCCGGTATTCTTTTATGATGAATGATGTCAATGGTTTAAATGTTTGTAGACATTGTATTCCTTTCTGTCTTTTTGTTGTGTGGGTTTTCATTGTCTGTGCCAATCAAATTTCCCTTCCAGGGATGAGGCCAAACTGAGATAAATTGATGAAACTGCTGTTGTTCAGAGTGGCAGGCTATACTTCTAGTATCATGAGCCAAGTCTAGATTCTGTGCACATTTAATTCAGTGTTTAGCAAGCATATGCTGTGTCTTTGGACCAAAACATTTTTTTTTTTTTTACAATTGTCAAAATCACAATTTTATCAGACCATGGGGCTATAATGACACTAAGTAGGTGGGTCAGTTGTGAGGGTCAGTTGTGACACACACACACACACACACACACACACACACACACACACACACACACACACACACACACACACACACACACACACAGTTTATTTTGTTTGCTGCTACTTAAAGAGGCACTATGCAACTTTTTTTTTAATAAAATGTAATTTTGTCCAATCTGTATGGTAGAGTATGTTGATACAATATAACTTATACAATTGGGGTGGTTGTGTTTTGTCTCCCTGCTCTTCTATTGAGACATTTAGATCGTGTCAAAGGTCATGTCTCACCTAGACACAGGATCTGACACGAATTTTGACCTGATGGTCAAGATTCAATTTATCCCCTGAGCAAGCAGACAGGCTCTATTAGCTCAATGGTAAAAAAAAATGTCAGCACCCGCCTAGAAAACCGGGTTCAACTCCGGGGTAGAAGAGGAAAGTTACATAGTGCGGCTATAACCCTGTATAGTCTTGCATCAATGCTAAATGATTATTTCAGACATAGTATATGTTATTGTCTGGCATACATCAAATTGATAGACGCTTCAGTGTTATGATTCATGGATCCGCACATGTTGGAACATTTCTTAGCTGTGACATGCTTTTGACACGTGACCGCAAAGCAAACTTGAAATGCGTATCGTCGGGCAGAAACCTCATATCTCCATATTTCTTCTTTTTACGTTTTGTTTTGTGAATTAATGCCATGCAGTACTTTGTCACACGACATTGTCGCACAATGACAGTGAAAATAGCCAATCCACCGTGACGCTCATAACGCGTCACGGTGGGGCGCGTTGTGAGCTTGTAGATCGGCTATTTTCACTATTTTATTGTCTTATTTTTAAATACATTTAAACAAAGCAGAAACATCATATCTCCATATTTATACTTTTTTCTGTTTTTTTGTGAATTAATGCCACACTTTGTCACACAACAGTGTCAGACAAAAGTAGTGAAAATAGCAGATCTACAAGCTCACAACGCGTCACGGTGCGACGCGTTGTGAGCTTGTAGATCGGCTATTTTCACTATAGTATTGTATTTTTTTAAATAAAAATAAATAGTTTGACAAGGTTTCCACCCGACAGAGACAATATGGGGGTGTTATGATCCCAGATACATTTCATGAGTGACTGATGAAGCAATAAAAGCGACAGATTCTCAGTTTGCAGGCAGTGTGTGAGACTGTAGTGCCTTCAATCTGCTGTGCAATCCGGAAATATTCAAATCAAGCAACTATTTTTAGCACGTAGAGAGACACCACATAGCTCGTGAAACAAAATGGCTTTAAGGTTTGAGTACACAATTTATAATGGCCATTTAACATGTTTTTTTTTGCAGCAGCTTTTATATACACCTTATAGCATCATTGCAGCAGGTCAACGGGGGCAGTAATTGCACAATGAATCAATTGCCAAGCATTACATTCTGGAAGCGGTTATAATGGAGGCGAGCCAAACAAACACCTGTCAAGATTAATTGCCCCATTTTCTGCAACAAGGGCATTCCTAACTCATTTTGAACTGTGCTTAAGTATTGATGATGTAGCCGGGCACCCGCCAGCTTCATCAATGCAACTTACAATGAAAAACTATTCATCAGCGGCATATTATGTAGCCACACAATGAATATGGTAAAAATACCTTTTTTGGGGGATTTAACTGTCTGCTTTCAAGGACCATTTGTCATTGGTTGGAGTGTGAGAAAGTGCAGTTTCCATTGCAGTTTGTTTCTCTCTGTCAGTAACAAAACCCGCGTACAGTTCTGCACAATACATCCATAAAACATCAGCATTAGTGTGAATCTGGGGCTGGATACCTCTCTGCTGTCAAATTCAATCAACCTTGAACGGTTTATGCTATGAATGTTTTAAGCTTGCATGTCAATCCCTCTTGCATCGGGGCTGAAGTCAACAGGCAGACAGATATGGCACTGTAAACTTTCAGTATCGCCCAGTGGTTGCCGTGATTCTTCCATGAGCAACAGATGGCAGGGCACTCCATCTATTTCACAACGGGGATTTAATTCACGTACAGTGCTGCAGTCTTCCTGCGTTATGATTGCATCTTCAACACTTCTAGAACTTAAGATATTTTGCAATCAGTTATGAACCCTAAAGATGCAAAACTATGATAATATCACTTCTCATCTGGCCTCCTGGGTCCCCAATGATATGTAGATTATTTTCAGCAGAATAACATCAGTTAAGTCACTGTGCCAGAAGGAGAATCACCAGTGCTGCCAGAACATTTACTTGAGTAAATGTATTTTCACTCACTCCACTACAATTAAAATAGAAATATTGTACTTTTGACTCCATTGCATTTCTAGTACCCAAACTTACAAAAACGTGTTATGAATTAACCACAAACGCCTTATTTCAAAAATAGGCTACGTGACACATTGTGACCTTGTAGATTAGCTATTTTAACTCTTTTCTTTTTTTTGGAGGGGAAATATTCTGAATGTCAATACACAATGCATTGATATAATAAAAAAGAGAATGCACTTGGTATTTCGCAATTTTGAATAATCAAGTATTTACTTGAGTATAGATTCCACATGAGAATCGCCTCAAAACCCTCATTGTTCACCAGCCTCTATAAAAGTCCAATCCACAAGTAAAAAAAACAATGCAATTTTTTACACCCAATTGTGCAATATAGGCCTTGCACAATTATTCAAAAGCAATCAAAAATCTAATTGTTTTATGTTTCACAATGATGTAATCGCGAAACTTGGCAATTTCAAACGTCAAATGTAGTCAGCTGTTGCACCTTGCCGTCGTCTCCTCACCATTACACAAGAGTTATTAACCAGAACACTGTTTATCTCCCCATCCATCAGGCACACCGAGGAACGATAAAATCACAGAGGGCATTGCCTACCATATGGAGAATTATGTGGCACTGTTAAACACAATGAGCAACAAAGGCATTAAGACAATGATTCAACCACTTAATCCCTGCACTTACAGTAGTTGACCGGGGTTCCCCAGGGCTCTATACTAGGCCCCCACCTTATTTCCCTCTATGCTAAATATCTTTGCCAAAAATATACAAGACAAGCTCAAGCTTCCGCTCTGTGTGCAGTTTGCATGTTCTCCCTAGGTAGTCAGGGTCTCCTAGGGTAGGTACCCTCACAAAAACATGCAGTAATCCTGGTCTCTATAATGCCTCCCCCTGGTCAGCCGGGGCGCCTGATGGAGGGGAAAGGAACTGGTTGGAATAACGTGTTCCTTCCATGCGCTACGTCTAACCAGGGAAACTCCCCCCTGCCGGGTGATAAGCGGCTTGCATTGAAGGAGGCATGAGCTCGGCTCTGGGCTCTCCCTAGGCTGGCAGAGGGAGTGTAGCGCCCAAGATTACTTAGACAATTGGCACTGGGTGAAAAAACTGTGTTATAAAATTGTGGGATAAAATCTTAAATTATAAAACAATATTTCTAGAAATATTCAAAAGTACAATATTTATCTTTGAAATGTAGTTGAGTGAATGTCATAATTTCCCCCCGAAAGACAAACACTCAAGTAAAGTACAGATACTCAAAACATGCACAAATAAGTACAGTACTCGAGTAAATGTTCTTTGTTACTGTCCACCACCGAACAGCTGTTACACAATTCTACGTTGTTGCAATTATTAATAACACTGTTTCTTTATCTTAATGAAGACCTTTCAGCACCTGGTACTGTCCTCACTTGAGGCTGTCGGAAATCCGGTTCTAGAACCCCGGGAAGTTTGCCTATACAAGGTGAATGGTTGACATTGATGGTACAGTACAGTCAACACACATGAGCCTAGTAGTCTTTTTTTCTTGGAGCCCACATGCCAGACTGTTTTGGCAGCATGGTGCTTGTTGACGGCAGCCTCCAGATCCAGACCCACCACCAACACAGTCATTACTTGTTTCAAATGGCTCCTCCATGGCAAACTTTCCCCAAGTTAACCCATTCAATCCGGTAACTCATTTTAGATGTGAGCTATAACCATTATTTTATACTTTGGCTATTCAAAAATAGCAGATATACTGCATTCTGGCATTTTTTAAACATCTTTAACACGTGCAAATATTTGAATATATCTATATATTTTTGTAAAGGGAACATTTGTAACTCAAATCTTTGCTTCTGGGGGTCCCTGGAACTGCATATTTTGAGATGAGGGTCCAAGGCCAAATACATATATGTTTGGGGGTCCTTGACATGAAAAAGCACCACTGATATAGAAACAGAGTTTTTTTTACGAGCTTGTAGATCTACTATTTTTGAAAAATCTTGAAATCTTTGAATATATCAAAATATTTTTAAGCGAATATTCGTAAAAATATTTTCTTCCAGGGACCTCCAGAAGCAAAGATTTGATTTTCAAATGTATGTTTAAAAAATATATATATTGAAAGATTTATATACAAAATGTTGACGATTTCTCAAAAATAGCAGATATACAAGCTCTAAGCGCGACACGTGCCAAGTGCCAAGCTATGAGCTTGTAGATCTGCTATTTTTGAATAGCAAAATAAATAAAAAATGACAGAGATGCGTTCCCGGTTTGAATGGGTTAAAGCCACCCACTCGAGCTGTTGCTGCGGATCTCGGACTTCCTGACAGGGAGAACACACAGAATAGGAGCTAATAATGCAGTACAACTGCCCCCCGTGTGACTCCATGGTTTGTGGACAGCACCGACCTGGAGTCCTTTTCATCACCAACAATGATGAATCCATTGTTAAGGTACAGGTGATGAGTAGTAGTTCAGCAATCGACTTTGTGTGTGGCACAGAAAACCTGCAAACTATGCTACAGGAACCTTGCTTATTTACAGCTGGGGATCAATGGTAATTCATGAGCATCGCTGTAGGGCTGGGCAATACCTATAAAATGTATTGTATATCAAGATGTTGGCATTTGAAGTAATGGAAATCGCATTGAATATGATTTCTTTTTTCTTTTTCTTTTTTTCAGTTTCCTTTTCACTTTGTGAAACTGAGTACATGTACTTAAGCACTGTACTTAAGTTCAATTTTGAGGTATTTGTACTTGACTTGAGTATTTCAAATGAAATTTCCAATACGTTCACTTCTACTCCACTACATCTCAGATCCAAATGTTGCACTTTCACTCCACAATTATTTGAACGCTTTAGTTACTTTAATATTTTGATTACTATCACAAAACATGCATTCACCACTTCAGCCCTATATACATTTAGACCATTTGAAAATAGCCGATCTACAAGCTCACAATGCTGTGAGCTTGTAGATCGGCTATTTTCAAAAGATGTTTATACATTTGACAAACTTGAAATAGGACATTCTGCCTAATGAGTACTTTTACTTTTGGTACTTTAAGTGCATTTTGATGCCAATACTTTTGTACTTTTACTCAAGTACATTTTGAATTCCAGACCTTTACTTGTACTTCTATATTGCAGTATTGATACTTTTACTTAAGTAAAACATTTGAGTATTTTTTCCACCACTCCCACTATGCTATACGTACTGTAGGCTGGTGGCTGCCAGCCATTCTCTCTCTCACTCTCTGGTCTGTCCTTCTTTCTGGTGTGCAATGATGTGAAATAATAATCATGAATACCCTACGGCTTACACTATCCTCGTGTTCAGCATTATTTCTACTGGCTCTGAAGACTGCTTGCTAATGGCAGTTTTACCCGACAATGTTACTAGCATATTAGCTTACCAGTTCTTTAGAGTCCCAAAAGGAGCTAAAGTGATCATAAGATCAGAACTTAATTCAGTTCATGGCAGCATAATCCAAGTGTTGTACCGTGTGAGTGAAGAAGATCCACATTCATCATTAGTTTTCAAACACATTTAAAGCAGTTTTTTACTCTGAGTTCTCCAACCTTCTGCGTAAAAGAGTGCTAAAGAACAATGGCAACTACCTCTAATTCATCTACAACATACAGTCCAAGAAAAGTTTGTGAGAATTACAACAGCTAGTTTAAAGGTTTAGACACGATTCTCCCTGACCAATCAATCTCTGCAATGTTTTCACATCCCCTTTTTGCCAGTTACTAGGTAAAACTTTTGCCCTGTGGAAAACCAAAAAGGCAAGTTGAGCAGGTACCAGAGGTAGTAGGTTTAGTTCCCTAAAACGTAGATGCTTAATGTACTGCTGGCCAGTGTTGATTTTGTCAACTAAAACTATGACGAAAAATGTTCGTCGACTACCTTTTTCCACTGACGAAAACTAAATAAAAGCTAAATAAAAACTAAGCTACGATGACTAAAACTAAGACTAAATATATCGACAATTTCGTCAACAAATAAAAACTAGACTAAAATGTTAGAGAGGGACTAGTGGAGAAGAGACAAATGATTTTATGTTTGGTTGCGCTCGGGTGTTGCGCTCTGAAAATAGCAGATCTACAAGCTCACAACGCGTTGCAGCGCGACACGTTGTGAGCTTGTAGATCGGCTATTTTCAGCATGCAACCAAGTGTAAAGTCAGCCATTACGACGGCATCAAGGCACCGCCAAAATACATTATAGTCGACTAAATCAACTGTATATTTAGTCGACTAAAACTAGACTAAAAGTAAAACTGATTTCAGATGTCTGAAATCTGACTAAAACTAAATCAAAATGTGCTGTCAAAATAAACACTGCTGCTGGCTATTGTGCACATAGATATATAGATGCGCCTGTATTATGGTATTATTGTGCGTCATTGTCGCTGCAGCCACCTGGTCACAAACAGGTGACAGATGTGAACCGTATGGAATTCAGAACCATGGACAGCGCTGTCTGTTGTGTGTAGGAGGTGGTACAAAAAAGTAGGCCACTGAAATGCAGTGGTGGAAAAAGTAACTCAAATGTTTTACTTAAGTAAGAGTATCAATACTGGAATGTAGAAGTACTCTGTTACAAGCAAAAGTCCAGAATAAAAAAAAGTACTTGAGTAAAAGTGCAAAAGTAGTGGCATCAAAATGTACTTAAAGTGCCAAAAGTAGAAGTACCCATTATGCAGAAATCTTCCATCTCATGTTTTCAAAATGTATACAATCTTTTGAAATAGAAGATCTACAAGCTCACAATAACGCATTGTGAGCTTGTAGATCGACTTTTTTTCAAATAGCCGAAAGTCTATAGGGCTGAAGTGGTTAATGTACGTTTTGTAATGATATTTAAAATCTACAAATTAACTAGTAACGAAAGTTGTCCGATAATTGTAGTGGAGTAAAAGTACAATGTTTGCCTCTGAGATGTAGTGGGGTAGAAGTAAAAGTACAGAAAATCTAAAATACTCCAGTAAAGTTCATAAATTCAAGTGCTGCAACTCTATTCTTTGATTTCTGAAACTGTAACCTTGTTGTTGTTGTTATTTAGCCTTTCCGAGGCTAGTACATGGTTTCCAATGAATATTATTTCATGAAGGTCAGTCACTTCACCCTGGCGCCGGGCCTGTTGGGATTAAAACTCCATTTCTAACCACCGCCAGCCGATTTTCTGATATGCCTAAGTGAGCATGGAACTTTATAGTATAGTCTGACTTTACTTTGTTGCATTTATACTTACCTTAAGTTTATTTTATGGTCATACTGTGATGATTATGGTTGTTAAAACAAGTGTAATAGTTGGTCACATCCTCTACATCCCCCACCGCCTATGTAATTGTTCACCACTGTTGTCATTATACTGTAGTTGTGGTGTGGACTCCACTTGAATTAAAAAAACGTAGAACGACTATATAATTATAGTTATAGTTATTCAAGGCATGATATTTAACCTGATATTTAAAATGATCCCTGGCTAATAAGCCAAATATGCCTTAATACATTATAATTGTCCTATATGACTAAAATTTTAAATTTATTACATTTATTTCACTCAATAGGGGCAATGCCCGTCGCAAAGATGATGATGTCATTTGCCCATGTGTGGTCTAGGCCTATGGAATTTATGGAATGCATGGGAAAATAACAACTATGAGCATATTAATATGAGCATCAAATAAATATTTTAAATGTTTTTTTTTACACATGCATTCCATAAATTCCATAGGGCTAGACCACACATGGGCAAATTACATCATCAACTTGCGACAGGCATTGCCCTTCTTGAGTAAAAGATGATGAATGATGACAGAATATTTAAGGTGTATTTTTCTTAAAATTTTTGTTATACAGGGCAATTATAATGTATTAAGGCTTATTTGGCTTATTAGGCAGGGATCCTTTTAAAGCAAATACTTTGTTGACCAAAGTCCAGGGGTCCATTTCTTCATCAAAAATATCGACAAACTTGTATATCTGCTATTTATGGTGAATGTTCGCCTGTTATGACATGACCAGAATAGAGACCAATGCAGGGACCAATATAAGGCGTAGCTGTAGGCTTCAGATTGTCTTTATAAAGACAAGAATCAAGGAACTTCTCCCTTTTGGAGCACCAACAGAGATACTCCATTTATTTCACCACAACCGGCAGCCGGCCAAAATAATAATACAGTAGTAGTACAGTGCACGACACGTCATCAGCCTGTGTCCCCTCTCAGGCATGAGCGATCAATCCCTGGGCCTCGACTAGAAGTTAGAAATGTATGGTTCATACCGTGGCTTATGCCATTCTTTTGGCCAGACGGCTTATTTTACTTTTGTTGGAATTGGAAACTGGACTCTGCCCCTGTCTATACACAAATCCACGGAGCGCTGCCCTGTAGGTGGCGCCGCCATTGCTGCGGTGTCAGACTCGGTCAGCTGCTGCTGCGCAGTGTCAGTCAGCTGCAGTCACTGACTGCTCACGTTACTCTTTTACTAGCCCTGAACCATGACTGTCACAACATGACAGTCATGGTGCCGAGAGTCCCTGGTTTAGTGGTGTTCGATTTTTTTTACATTGCCAACTCTCACATGTACATAAACGTTCAGATTTCAAATATAAAGTGCTTACCCCTGAGCCACGGATGTTACAAGGCGATCCGGACCGCGATAAGTACCCGTATATCCCGTATTGTTCAATAAAAAGCATTTTAATCCGATCGCCGGCCATTTTCTCCAAATTTTCTCCGATACTTTCAACCATGCAACACTAATGGTTGGGAGGTGTATTGCACTCTGATAAATTACAAAAAGAAAAAAAAAAGAAAAGAAAATGGCCGGCGATGGGATTAAAATGCTTTTTATTGAACAATACGGGAGATACGGGTACTTATCGCGGTCCGGATCGCCTTGTAACATCCGTGGCTCGGGGGTAAGCACTTTGTATTTGAAATCTGAACGTTTATGTACATGCGAGAGTTGGCAATGTAAAAAAATCGAACACCACTATAAACCAGGGACTCTCGGCCTGTGTAGTTTATGGCTGCTCCAACAGCCAAGCAGGTAAAGATTAACGTCAACAGACAGACAGAACCGTAGCAGCAGCTGACCAAGTCTGACACCGCAGCAATGGCGGCGCCACCTACAGGGCAGCGCTCCGTGGATTTGTGTACAGATATTGGGTTGGGGACTTGCTGGGGACACTGGAGAAACTAGAATTCAGTTTTATGAGAATTGGTTCGGCTTATTTTGATCGGTCCTCCCTTTAAACTTAATTTTTGAATATTGTTAGCTCCTTCTTTTTCTAAGCTCTGTACTTTATGATGTTGATGTTGTTGTGGCAGTGATGTTAAGTGAATATGTATACTATTTAAACGATGCATAACTCTTTTTATTGTATTTATTTTTTACTTTTGAAGTTTTGTGTGTTTTTGTCATAGTTGTTGCTTTTGTTGTGTTTTGTCTTATGTTAAAGTCATTGTTTTTTTGTTTTGTTTTGTAAAAATTTGAATAAAAACCGAGTGCACAAACTTGAGAGCATCTTTAATAACTTGAACCCCAGCATTGATATAACATATAACAATTACCCCCCCCCAGGTCCCAGTGAAGAGCTGCTGCAGACAGAATACGGGACAGCTCATTGGTCCGTCGGCTTTCCTCCTCCCACAAGGAACTCCATGACATCAGGGTGGAGAAGAAAAAAACACATGGTGGATTACCACTGCCCACCCAGGCACCCGTCTGTTCCAGGAAACTCTCCTTTAATGGAAGTGATCCTTTAAAACCAGGACTAATCATTACCTCGGCAGCTCCTTGCCAAAAGCTGTCACCCTAGTTAACCCATTAAGGCCGATTCTGCAAAATGTCTTCTAAATCCTAAGAGTATTCTGAAAAAAACGTATGTTTCTATATCAGTGGTGCTCAAACTTTTTCATGTCAAGGACCCCCAAAATTATATGTATTTGGCCAAGGACCCCCCATCTCAAAACATTTTGTTCCAGGGACCCCCCAGATGCAAAGATTTGAGTTAAAATGTTAAATTTAATACAATATATATTCAAAGATTTGCATTTTGCACACATTTTCATGATTTTCACATTTTCAGCTCATAGCGCGCCCTGAGTGCCACGCTATGAGCTTGTAGATCTGCTATTTTTGAATAGCCAAAGTGTAAAATAATACTTTTTTGCTCAAATAAAAAAATGGCACAGATGCATTCCCGGTTTCAATGGGTTAATAACCAAGCCTTCCTAAGATCCACAACCGGCACACTCCCACAAGCTTTGGGCCGCTCATTACTCATTCAATTCAGCACAACCATCTCACTGTGCGGAATGCGCTCAGAGTAATTAGTCACGTTTCTGTCCCACAGCAGTAGCCGAAGACCTGCTCAAAGGCACACCAATAATATTCAATGGGTGCGTTTATAAAAATACGTCGGTCAAATTATGATTGGTCGATAGGTTGTGGTAAAATAACCATTATACCATAGTTACGAAGTCTGCCTTTGGTATACTTCTATATCACTCGGTGGCGAACAAAACACAAGTTAGAATGCAGCGTGGCAAATTGGAAGTTGGCTCATTTGTCCCTATGCAGTTGCCATCGTTCACAGCAAAAAAAAACATCTAATTTGTACACATTGTAGACATGGAACCAAATGCACCTGTCTAGGAAGGTACAAATGGATAATTTAACCCATTCAATCCGGGAACGCATCCGTGTCATTTTATTGATAAATAGCAGATATATAAGCTCGTAGCGCGGCACTCGAAGATTTCACTCAAAATCGTGAAAATGTGTGCAAATCTTTGAATAAATATTTTTTGAAGCGAACATTATGAAGTTAAAGGTAAATTCCGTGCCACAAAAAATAAGTTTGAGAGTGTTTTGATGTTTAAAAACAGCGGAAAAACACATGAAAATTAAAAAGACATGGTGTGGCTTCCATGTGGGTCTCTGCCTTCATGGTGATGATGTTATATTGATGACATTCTTGCCCAAATACGGAGGGTGGGCGGCAGCCTGCGCACATCGGTGTTGCTAGGCATGCATGGCAACCGATTGTGTTGTGAGTGAGGTCAGACCCAGAGCTCTGCTCAGCGTATATGAGGTGTGAAGTTACTTAAAACGTCCACTTCATTCCACTGAGACCAGAGGATAGTGTGTCCATATAGTGTTGTGAGAGAAAGGGATACAGAACTTTGGTAGACAAAGAATACAGGGAGAGGACATATTTTCCAGCCTCAACAGAACCTACAACTCCGTCCCCATTACAGCACATGGACAGCGGCAGCCATGAACTGCCACTCGTGGGAGGAGTGTGGTCCCTCCAATCCTCGCAGACTAAGCTCTCCTGTTCTGAGTGTACCTTCACGTCTCATCCGACCCACGACGACCTCAACCGCCAAACGCTGAGGAATGGACAGATCTGTCAGCAAATAGTCAGCTCTGTAACCGGACGGAAACAAGGAGACAGAGACCCACCAAAATGTCAAAGTCATCAACGGTTTACCGAGATGTTAACTCAACCAGGAGATGTAGAGAAAAATCTGATGATTTACATAGGAAAGAAAACTCACATCTGTAAACGTTGTGACCAGAGTTTCAGTAAGTTAAGTTCCCTGAAGAGACACGAGCGTATCCACACTGGAGAAAAACCTTTCCATTGTAAACGGTGTGGTAAGAGTTTTAGTAAGTTAAGTTCCCTGAAGAGACATGAGCGTATCCACACTGGAGAAAAACCTTTCCATTGTAAACGGTGTGGTAAGAGTTTCAATCAGATAAGTACTCTGAGGATACACCAGCGTATCCACACTGGAGAAAAATCTTTCCATTGCAAAGGGTGTGGTAAGAGTTTCAATCAGATAAGTAATCTGAGGATACACCAGCGTATCCACACTGGAGAAAAACCTTTCCATTGCAAAGGGTGTGGTAAGAGTTTCAATCAGATAAGTTACCTGAAGACACACCAGCGTATCCACACTGGGGAAAAACCTTTCCACTGTAAACAGTGTGACAGGAGTTTCAGTAGCTTAAGTAATCTCAAGAGACACCAGCATATCCACACAGAAAAAAAACCTTTCTACTGTAAACAGTGTGACAAGAGTTTCAGTAGGGTAGACACTCTGAAGACACACCAGCGTATCCACACTGGAGAAAAACCTTTCCACTGTAAAGTAAAGTAAAAGTATCAATCCTGAAATGTAGAAATACTCTGTAGTAAAAGTTCGGAATTCAAAATTCTACTTAAACCCTACATACTTCATTGACCAGAGTACCCCAGCAGTAGCCTGGTAAAACCCTCCCTCCGGAAACCTCATTTCCATTTGATTTCAGTAGTGAGTCTGGCATGCAGGCCATGCTGCTTTTTGTCTCCGCCGGAGGCGGAGAGTATGTTTTCGCTTCGTCCCGCCGTGTGTTCACCTCCCTCCTAGCCAAGCTAACATTGGCCAAGCTCCACGTGACACGTGTCAATATGTTGACACCAATGCCTTTGATTGGCTAGAGGGACGCATGACGAAATAAAATCCTATAAATAGGTGTGTCACTTCAAAAAGCCATTTATGTTATTTGAAGTGAGGTAAGACAGGATCAATCAGTCTTGATTGGAACACTTCATTCTGCCCTCAACTTCGCACCTATGACTAAATCAAAAGGATACCAACCTCCAAAACAGGACGCATTAAATACATTGCGCTCACGGCTGGGGAAGCTAAAACTGCTAATCATTGACGAAGTTTCCATGGTGGGTGCAGATCTTCTAGAAATAAAGATTGAATTGATTGAATTGAAGCAACCCATCGCATACAGGAGGCTTACGGGAGGTCGTGTCTGTAGCAGTTGGGGCCAGAGTCATGTTGACAACCAATAATAATAATAATAATAATAAACTTTATTTGTATAGCACCTTTCATGACATGAAATGCAGCTCAAAGTGCTTTACATAGCAAGAATACAATTACAGTTAGAACCAATTTAACAATAAAGCAAACAAAAATAAAATAAAATAAAATAAAAGCAAAGGCAAAAGCAAAGGCATAGAACAACATTAAAATAGGGAATACAGTGAGGAATTAAAAATCAACCAAAGAATCAGCTAAAAGCAAGAGTGAAGTAATAGGTCTTGAGCTGTGCTTTAAAGCTATCGACAGAGGCTGCCTGTCTTAAGTGTAATGGGAGTTTATTCCACACTGTCGGTCCGTAAAAGCAGAATGCTGCTTCACCGTATTTTTTATATGTCATTGTAGGCACCTCGAGCAGGTCAGCACTTGAAGACCTGAGGGCCCGGTTTGGAACATATCTCTCTAGGCAGTCAGAGAGGTAGGAGGGTGCCAGACCATTTAGAGCTTTATAAACTAATAAAATAATTTTAAAATCAATCCTAAAAACAACCGGGAGCCAGTGTAGTGAAGCTAGAACTGGAGTGATATGTTCTCTCATCCTGGTTTTAGTTAAAATTCTGGCTGCCGCATTTTGAACAAGTTGTAATCTGTCAGTTGTTTTCTTTGGCAGGCCAGAGTAGAGTGCGTTGCAGTAATCAAGCCGAGAGAAAACAAAAGCGTGGATCAGCGTTTTTGCATCGTCTAACGACAGATAGTCTCTAATTCGCGCAATATTTCTAAGATGAAAGAAAGCAATCTTGGTGACATGATTAATGTGTGTATTGAAATTCAATTCAGAATCGATAATCACCCCCAGGTTCTTTACTGTGGTGTTACTTTCTACAGCCAGGTTACCAAGTCAATTGTTATTGATTCTCTCTGCTCACTGGAACCAATTATGAGAACTTCTGTTTTATCCTCATTTAGTTTAAGAAAGTTCTCACTCATCCAGCATTTTATACTGGACAGACAGGTCAACAGTGGGTCTAGAGCGCAGGGGTCGTCTGGAGCTACTGAAAGATACAGCTGGGTATCATCAGCATAGAAATGGAAGTTCACTCCGTGATTGGCGATGAGTTCTCCCAGCGGTAGTATATACAGGGAGAACAATAAGGGACCCATAATTGAGCCCTGTGGAATACCAGAACAGATGTTGTGTTTGTCTGAGTCAAAGTTACCTAGACTGACAAAATAGCTTCTGCCTGTTAGGTAAGAGTGAAACCAAGACAAGGCTGTGCCTGACAAACCAATCCAGTACTCCAAACGCTGTAGTAGAATTGTGTGATCAATCGTATCAAAAGCAGCGGTTAAGTCAAGGAGTAGGAGAACAGATACATTTTTGTCGTCAGCGGACACCCTAAGATCATTAATTACTTTTACAAGTGCTGTTTCTGTACTATGACCTTTCCTGAAGCCAGATTGGAATTTGTTATGAACCTTATTGTTCTGTAGGAACACATCCAGTTGATGAAAGATAGTTTTTTCTAAGACCTTGCCCAAAAATGGCAGATTTGAGATTGGTCTATAATGACCCAGCACCAATGGATCAAGGTTGTGTTTCTTGAGTAGCGGCCTGACTACAGCCGTTTTCAGTGAGTCTGGAAAGACGCCTGAAAGTAGAGAGCTGTTTACAATTCTTAGGATATCTCCAATAACACTGTCTAAAACCTCTTTGAGAAACGGGGTGGGTACTACATCCAGTGAGCAAGATGATGATGTCATCTGTGATATAGTTTTACGGAGTTCCTCTTCATTAATTGCGCAGAATGATATTAGGCTTCCTCTGGAGGGATCTACATTTTTGCACCATGCACCATTTGCCGCATTTGCAGTGCTAGCAGCAGCATTCATAATACCAGCTCGAATGCTAGAAATTTTGTTTTCAAAAAAGGATGCAAACTCATCACACTTAGCTTTAGAAGCAGGGAGCGACTCCTTGTAAGCCAACATCAATGTCTCTGACGGACTGTCCAATGGAGTTTGCGGAACAGTTGTTCACATCCATCAAACAAACACAACAGTAGAAACCATCCTGGTCAACTTTGATAGTGATCGTGTAGGAAAAGCAGCCAAAACAGCCAGTCAGTACAAAGAACACTTTCCTGAAGCGGTACCCATACAAAGGCACACTGCGCAATTCTACACCGGTACCAAAAACACTGTAGAAGCAATACGATGATTTCATTTGATTAAAATAGCACGTGTCTGCTGGCGGAGACTTGTGCTCCGAGGAGCACATTTTCTAGTTTTTTTCTGTGGCTGGGAGCTGGGCGGGATTACCGTTGACTGACAACCCCTTCAGCCAATCAGCAGTTCACTCCCCTTCAGCCAATCAGCAGTTTGTTCCTCCACCACCAGAGCAACGTGACGCAAAGGGACTTTTGAAATGGCCATGCCGAAAATAGGTTGCCTTATTCGGATACATGCGTGTCACTGCCCGCCCCTGCCGGTTCTCTGAATGTTTATTAATTCAGTCATTATTAATTGAACACATAAAATATTTGGTTCCAGGGGCTGCCAGAAGCCTTTACGACGCCATTACGTAGCCATCAAAGCACCGCCAAAATACATTTTAGTCGACTAAATCAACTGTAGATTTAGTCGACTATAACTAGACTGAAAGTAAAACATTTCAGATGACTAAAATTTAACTAAGAATAAATGGAAGTTTATTCAAAAGACTATGACTAAAACTAAATGTGCTGTCAAAATCAACACTGCTGCAGACTCGCTCCCCACGTTCCACTGCGGTCTGAAAACGCTCCTCTTCAAACCGCATCGTCTCTCCTTGCATCGTACAATTATCTACCAAAAATTGCTTGTCTATTTCAACGGTACATTGTGCGAGTAAGGACAGATGCTAGGTTTGATTGTTTACCCGTGCGTCCTAGTTTCTCTGAAGCACCAAATTGGTCTCTTTGCAGTTTGCACTCTACTTATGTGGCTATTTATCCTGTTGTTTTGTTGACAAGGGTTCATGCTTATTCCATTTAGACCGGGAACGCAGCCGTGTGTCATTTTAAGATTTCTTTGGGCTATTAAAAAATAGCAGATATAAAAGCTCATAGCGCGACACCGAGCTTGTAGATCTGCAAATTTTTTTGTGCAAATCTTTGAATATAAATGATTAAAGCGAACATTTGTAACTCAAATCTTTGCTTCTGGGGATCTCTGGAACAACATGTTTTGAGATATTTTTGATTTTTTATATTTAAATATTTTAAATATTTTAAATATTTTTTGTATTTTTTGTATTTTTTGTATTTTTATATTTTTTATATATTTTATATATATTTTATATTTTTTATGTTTAAAAAAAACTATTAGGATGTAGAAAACATTTTTTGAATCGGCCTCAGGTCTTAATGGGTTATACTCTGCTTACACTGATTCACACTTGTAAGTCGCTCTGGACGAGAGTGTCTGCCAAATGCCTCGATTGTAAATTGATTGTAAATTGTTGGTATGAGGCTCCAGGCTGCAGCATTACAGTCTTTGCTTTAGGTGAGAAATAGGCCATGCAATCAGTACAGATTCATGCAGACAACAGACGACATACAGACAACACATTCACAAAAGGTAGTTTAAAAGCTTAGCAATAATTGCAAAGCGGAGACTGACGATTGAACTTGAACACAATTATAGAATCAGAATCAGAATCAGAATCAGTTTTATTGTCACATCACAGGTTTACAAGGTAAAAAAGTGGGTGAAATTCTTTTTTGTACATCGTTCCCATCGCAACGTTAGTTTCCATAGAAAGAAGAGGGGGGGGGGAGAAGAAGAGGGTGGGGGGCAGGTGGGAAGGAGATCAAAAACAAGAGAGCAACAGAAGGCCAGACAAGTTATCTACATATTTACAAATTACCTGAGATAATAAATAAAAACTAAAAAAACTAAACTAAGGTGCCTGAGCATAGCAGCAATGTATTGTACTGTGCATGTTATACTTATACTGTGCATGATAGACAAAGGACGTTAAGGTGCTTAAGGAGCACAATAAAAAGACCCAAAAAAAGTCAGTGCGTTATACAAGGGATTAAGGTGCAAAAGGTCAGTGCGTGTCCACCTAGAGTGGACTGACCCTAGTATAATCCGCATGTAGCTCCATGAGGGAGTGCAAAAAAAAGTCATTTGTACCTGGTGTAGTCCACAGGTGTGTCCGAGGGGGGGGCTAAAGTCCAAGTCATTGTCCCTGGTATAATCCACAGGTGTGTTCAGGAAGAGCCAGAAAAGTCTGCGCCGCCTGCTGTCAGGCTGCTGAACTCATCCAGGCTTATGCCCCATTCAGCATTCTGACAGCGGCTGGATTGAAACTACACCAAAATCTGGTGGTGGAACTCTTGATACTGCGGTAGAGCCCCTTGCCCGGTCGCGGTCGTTATAAATGTAGATGCTGTGTTTTTTGCAATGCAATGATCATGATTTGGTTAGCGTGATGGTAACCAGTGGTGGAAAAAGTACTCAAATGTTTTACTTGTAATGTAAAAGTACTCTGTTACAAGTAAAAGTCCCAAATTCAAAATGTACTTGAGTGAAAGTACAAAAGTATTGGTATCAAAATGTACTTACAGTACCAAAAGTAAAAAGTACTAAAATGTTTGAAAATAGCAGATCTACAAGCTCACAACGTTGTCAGCTTGTAGGTCGGCTATGTTCAAATAGCCTAGGTAGAACATAGGGCTAAAGTGGTTAATGTATGTTTTATCATGTAATAATGTATATCTTCAAAGTAACTAGTAACTAACGTTTTCTAATAATTGAAGTGGAGTAAAGTACAATATTTGCCTCTGAAATGTAGTGGAGTAGAAGTAAAAGTATAGAAAATTGGAAATACTCCAGTAAAGTAAAAGTACCTAAAAAAAAGTAAAGTACTGAGTAAATATACTTAGTTACTTTACACCACTGATAACCACTGCCTCAAAAACCATACCTCACTCCAGTCCATGATATATTATCATTATAATCACCGTTTTAAATATTTGGTTTGTATGCCAATATCAGAAACTGCAAACCAAACAAGGCACCTTAGCTGTGACATTGTGACCACCTTAGCTGTGGCCTGTTGTGAGTTATGGCTAAAGCAGTGAGTATTGTTGAACGTCCACTGTATGTTTCACACTGACTGAGGTGTCCTTGCAGCAAGAATCAGTGAACAAATCATCAGGAACGTGTACATATTTGGGAAACCGTCAATCAGGTATTGTATAAAGATACAATACCTGATACAAGTACAAGGGTAGGCCTAATGTTCACCTGCTACTGTTCAGCCTTGTATATAGTTTTCACAATAGATTTAAACAGTTATATGTTTATTTCCCCCACTTTGCATTACTATATATATATATATATATATATATATATATATATATATATATATATATATATATATATATATATATATATATATATATATATATATATGAGAGAGAGAAACAGTGAGAGAGAGTAGGCTATACAGTATGTGCATTTTTACTTTAATTTCTTATTTCCAATGATATTTGTAACCATTGTTTTAACAGTCAGAACCATACAAGCTGGTTCCTTTGTTCACAAAAACTGAATTGTTTGCTTTGAGCAGTAAGCCTCAGAAAATGTCCACCCAAACTTTCTCTCTCCCCCTAAACAATACATATTCAACCATAGTTTAACCAATATATTCCCTTGTTATTTCTGCAGTAAGCGGTGATGTGTAAGCACTACTAAATGTACTAATGGTATGTCTTTATTTCATTTCAGAATGCCACAACAACAGAAAGGGCCTCGCTTCTCAGCAAGGGATGTTCTGGATATTGTGATGAACGGAGAGAGTGATGTTGACATAGACATCAATGAGACTGATGAAGAGTCAGATGAAGAGGACTGTGGCATGGGGTCCAAAGAAAACCAACCACCCAGTGAACCACCCAGTGAACCCACTGACCGCCCAGCAGACATTCAGCCGCCCCAACTGACCAAACCTTTACTACATATACTGTACAGATTTTTATTTTGTTGTTCTTTTAATAAAATTGATTTAAAAATATGGCTTATTGGTGTTATTATTCATAATGTATACTGTTCTGAGGCCAAATATTATTCATAATTGATCTGAGGCCAAATAATAAATGAATAAATAAATGAATCCTTAAGTTGTTTTAGTGAAGTAATTACACATTTGCCATGTTATCCTTAAAAATGGCCTATAGGAAATTTTGCTACCTGATGGACCCAACGTTTCCATATGGAAACATTTGCATAAAAACTTACCAAAACATAAAAAATAAAAAAACATTATATTTTCCTCTCCTAAGTACTCCTACAAGACCATCTGAAAGGTTAAAACTTTTTTTTTGCAAGTAGAAATATATCCGGGTCTTACAGGGTTAACTGCATAATACAACTTTAGTTATTACTACTTTGCAGATATAAATTAGTATAAAACATACATTAACCACTTTAAGCCCTATTTTATAACTAGTCACATCACAACGTGTTGTGAGCTTGTAGATCTGCTATTTTCCACACAAAAAATGTACTTTTACTTTTGGTACTTTAAGTACATTTTGATACAAATACTTTTGCACTATTACTCAAGTAAATTTAGAATTCCGGACTTTTACTTGTAACAGAGTACTTGATACTTTTACTTAAGTAAAACATTCGAGTACTTTTTCCACCACTGACCACATAAACCTCAGAAACTCCAGGAACATTCGCCAAAAAAGTGCAGATCTACAAGCACACACCGCGTCGCAACGCAATAGGTTGTGAGCCTGCAGATCGGCTATTTGCGGCTATAGGAGATTTGATGTAGATGGGGAAAAAAGCGGTCAAAGTACAGACGCAACTCAGGTCTTTTTTGACTAAGACTAGAGGGTTTAAACCGATGCTGTGTGCCTGCCTGAGATCAAGTGCATGCGATCGCTGCAGTTTCATGGTTCCGCGTTTTCTGTCGGGCTAAGTTATCATTTTAAGTGATAATAAATCACAGCAAGATCAAAGCTCCAGTGATTACCGGAGGGGATTATTCAAGGACTAAATTACAATACTTATGGCTAGGTAGGTAGTGGCACAGTACTCAATATGCTATTATTCAAATAAGTATGTGACACCATAAATCACTTCTTTGATTATACATAAATTCAAGGATTCAAGTAATCATACTTGCATTTTGAATAATATTAACCCATTAAGACCGGGAACGCACCTGTGTCTTTGGCTATTCAAAAATAGCAGATATACAAGCTTGTAGCGTGGCGCAGAGTGCCGCGCTACGAGCTTGTATATCTGCTATTTTTGAAAAAAATCATTAAAGTTTGTGCAAATCTTAGAATATGTATTTTTAAAGTGAACATTTGTAACTCTTTAAGATCTTTGCTTCTGGGGGATACAAAAAATGTCTTCTAAATCAAAAAACATTATGTTTAAAAAAATAAAAAACACATGTTGCTATAATCAGTGCTTCTCAAACTTTTTGATGTCAAGGACCCCCAAAATGATATGTATTTGGCTGCGGACCCCCATCTCAAAATATGTTGTTCCAGGGACCCCCCCAAAAGCAATGATTTGAGTAACAATGTTCTCTTAAAAAATATATATATTTAAAGATTAGCAAAAAAATATATGATTTAAAAAAATTGTAGATCTACAAGCTCATAGTGCGGCACTCGGTGCCGCACTATGAGCTTGTACATCTGCTATTTATGAATAGCCAAAGTATATAATCATGGTTAAAGTGGTTACACAGATGCGTTCTCGGTCTTAATGGTTTAATGTCTTCCACAAAAAAAAAAAAGGGGCCAGTGGCTGCTGCAATATATCCACGACGCAAAATATAACCGTCTAAAGGGAATGAGTCTCTAAAAATAAAACAACAAAAGTTTTTGACTACAAACCAAACACACTTGGGGAAAGTGTCAGAATGTTCCTCTTGATGCATGGCAACATTAGTCAAAAATAAATAATGCACTATAGCCTATAGCGACGATTGCTGGCAATTAATAAATTAACAGTGACATGTTTTTCTGACTTGAGAACACAATTCATTTGGGATGACATTATGGGGTGACATTTTTATTTCATTTAAATTTGTATCCCACGATTTTGTAACCCATTTTTTCACCCAGTGCTAATTGTCCAAGTAATCATGGGAGCTACACTCCCTCTGCCAGCCTAGGGAGAGCCTAGCTTCTTATCACCCGACAGGGGGGAAGTGCGAGAGGAAGGAACACGTTATTCCAACCAGTTCCTTTCCCCTCCATCAGGCGCCCCGGCTGACCAGGGGGAGGCAGTATAGAGACCAGGATTACTGCATGTTCTTGCGAGGGTACCTACCCTAGGAGACACGGGGAGAACATGCAAACTCCACACAGAAAGGCCCTTTCACCAACCCCACCTAGGAGGGCCGGTTCTAGGGGGGGGCAGGGGTGGGCAGTGCCCACCCAAACGTGCATCCTGCCCACCCAATCAAAATTGGGGTAAAAAAAAATAATATATATATATATTTTTTTGCCATTTTTTTTTTTTATCATAAAATATTTATGTAACATTTATTTATTTTGATTGGGTGGACACCATAGACTGTAAGTGGGCACCGTGGGAAGCATTTTAGACCCACCTGAACACGCACCGCTTAGTGTCTCTCCTAAGCGGGGGGGTGGGGGGACTGTGACGGGCCGACTGCTTGCAAAACCCACACACAGAAAAATGAAGCAGAACCGTTTGGGGCCCCCGAAAACCCCCCAAATGGTTTTGGGCCCCCCCAAAAAAATTTGCTGCGCCGCGCAGCATTTATTAATGCCCCCCCAGTTAATAATTTCTGTATCCGGCCCGGGCTAGGGCAGTGTTTATCAACCTTTTTTGTGCCAAGGCACACCTGGCATAGCCCAAAAATCCCAGGGCACACCTAGATATACGGTATATATATATATATATATATATAATTATATATATATATAAGGTATATCTATATACACACACTAGGGGTGTGCCGATACACTCATTTCACGAAACGATACGATATTGGGCACACAACTTCGATACGATTTCGATACGATACGCACTTTTTTATCATGAAAATATATGGGGGAGAAAAAAAGCAAATGCAAACAAATATTTCTGTTTTTGCATTATTCAGATATGCAAACTTGTAGCTTTTCAGCTTCCACTAGCCGTTTTGAATCCAAATAGGGCAATAGTGTGACACCTGACCCGAAAAAAAACAGCATGTTGTCACCCTTTTCACCTCGGGGCTGTTTGCATGCCTGATTATTATTATTGTTAAAAAAAAAAATGATATTTTTTCAAACCTTCTTCAAACGGCGCGGCACACCTCAGCAGTAGCCCCGGCCCAAAATTGGGACGTTTGCCAGGGTTGATAAACACTGACCTAGGGTATGGGCACCCGGACGAGAGAACACGCCCCCAGCGCCCAAAGCGTCCCCGGCGGGAATCGAACCCAGTGAACTTCTAGCTGTGAGGTGACAGCGCTACCGACTGCGCCACCGTGCTCCCGGGGGGTGAACATTTTTAACACTTTAAAAGGGCTACCTAGTCGCTCCACACGTACAGTAGGTGAATTATATTCATGATTATACAGTAGCATGAGGAAAGGTAATTAATCCATTAAGACCGGGAACGCATCTGTGTCATTTTTAGATTTATTTGGCTATTAAAAAATAGCAGATCTACGGTGCCGCGCTATGAGCTTGTAGATCTGCTATCTTTTTGGGAAAAAAACGTGAACATGTGTGCAAATCTTTGAATATGCATTTTATTTAAAGCGAACATTTGTAACTCAAATCTTTGATTCTGGGGGATTCTACAAATGTCTTCTAAATCCTAACTGTTTTCTGAAAAACTTGTGTTACTATCAGTGGTTCTCAAACTTAAATTGTGTATATGGCCGCGGACGCCCCATCTGAAAATATTTTGTTTTAGGGACCCCCAGAAGCAAAGATTTGCGTTAAATTATTTTTTTTTGCTTTAAAAATATATTTGAAATTCAAAGGTTTGTACACATTTTCACGATTTTTCCAAAAATAGCAGATATACAAGCTCATGAGCTTGTATATCTGCTATTTTTGAATAGCCAAAGTATTAAAAATAATGGTTAAAGTGGTTACACACACACAGATGCGTTCCCGGTCTTAATGGGTTAAAGGTGATTGCTAGATAAGTGTTGTCAAAATGCCGCCGACCTTGAGGTACTTTACATTTATTTACAGATCTTTGTCTTCTCACTGAAGAAACCTCAGGTCTATTTAGTGTGAAGATAGCGACAGCAACTTTGAGGCTAAATTATTCAGATAAATTGATACGCTTATTTGGTTTGGGCACAGCCACAGAGACGGTGGAGATTGATAAGAAACACAATCTTAGGGATCCTGCAGTTTGATAGGCCCATATCACATTGTTATTTAAATGGAAATCACAACTTCAGAAACTATTGAATTCTAACATCCTTGGCAAAGAAATCTAACAAACACAGGTGGAAAGGAGATTCTGGCCTGTGAGGCGATTGAAATGGGAAAATGAGTTTAGTTTAATGTTCCAGCTTTTGAAATGAATACAATGTTTTATTACTTACAGCAACAAAAAAATAGTGTAAATAGCCAGTCTACAAGTTCACAATCAGTGGTGGGAAAAGTACTCAAATGTTTGACTTAAGGTAGGGTAAGTGATATTCTTTTGTATTTTTTTATTTTTTTTGTTAAAAAGGTTTAAGTACTATATTCTGATAGTAATCATTGCTACAGAGCGTTTATTCGGTCACAGGGGTCTCTCCAGCTCTTTAGTAAACAGAATATAGTACATTTTCAGGTAGGTCACAACATTTGAGCCAATCAGGAGAGAGCACTGAAAATGCATTTTATGTTTAATAAAGAACTGGAGAGATATTGGAGACTCCTTATCAGTGTTGGAAAAGTTACTAAAACATAGTAATATGTTACTTATTACATATTACTTGTCTAAAAAGTAATCTAGTTACTTTACTTATTACTCCCTGCCAAAAGTAATTAGTTACTTATTACTTTAAGTTACTTTTTTTTCCTCGCCCCCAGTAATTGCTTCCTTTCTCCCCAAAAGTCTGACTTTGCATTTTCAACATTAGCAGTTGTTTTTTTTCTCTTTTCTGCAGCCTACATTGTAAAATCCTCATTGTTGATTTAACTCTGAAAAGTGTTCTGTACACATGACGGGTCCATTTGGTTCCATTTGTACACTCATTTGAATTATATTAACACTAAGACTTTTACTGTGTATGACTATGAATTCATAACTTACAGACTAAATGAAAACCATTTGACTATGAATTGAATACTAAGGACCTCAATGGAAACAAGACCGCAAGGACTTTTTTGGAAGTATTTTAAATGTATTTAATGTATTTTTTGCCTAATAAAATATTCAAATTCAAACACCTGGGCTCAAACAGATAATGACTCATCATGAGACAAAATCTTGAAGCTCTAAACAGTGCTAGGCCAATAAGGCTACATGTGCCAGTGCATTTCAATTCCAAAAATATAGAAAAACTAACATTTCTATATGACTGACTGGCCATCAAAACTGAAAGCATCAAGAGGACTCAGTCAGGACACAAAACACATTCAAACTGAAAATAATCAAATCAAAAGTGTGTGCATACAGCAGCAACCAGTTAAACCACAAAACCTCTTCATAAACTGCTATATTTCTTTGCAAACAAAATGTATTCTAATCAAATACAAAAATAAAAAGGCTCCCATAGCAACACATATCATTGTGGGTTTTTGACAGAATGTAGGAGCAAATGCAAGTTAAAAAAAAAAATCAATCATTCTGTATGACTGCTGAAAATGTCAAAGAAAGTCAAAAGTGTGCTAACAGCCTACAGCTAGGCCTATGTACTAGGCCTACAGTTAAGTGGGCATTGGACAATATGTTGGTGGACCCACTTACAGCCAGCCTCTCAAAAACCTTTTATCTGACAGCAACCAGTTAAACAACAAAACCTCTTCATAAAGTGCTTCATTTCTTTGTAAACAAAATGAATTCTAATAAAATAAAAAGGCTCCCATAGCAACACATATCATCGTGGTTCGTGGGTGTAGGAAATGTAAACTTCAAAACAATCATTCTGACTGACTGATATTTAGTGCATCATTCAGGACACAAAACAACATATCAGGAAAAGAAATGAAAAGTGTGTTCCACTTGACCACTTCATAGCAGCCTACAGCTAGGCCTGTGTACTAGGCCTACAGTTAAGTTAAGTTTTTGAAAAAAGTAAAGGTAATATTATTACTCAAAACGTGAAAGTAATTAGTTACGTTACTAGTTACTGGGAAAAAGTAATAATATTACTTCAAGTTACATATTACTTTAGTTACTTTCCAACACTGCTCCTTATATGGACAGGACACTCTATAGTCAGAACATAGACCCATTTTTCAATTATTTGAATAATTACAAATCACTTACCCTACCTTTAAATAAAAGTACCAATACTGCAATGTAGAAGTCCGGAATTCAAAATTTGCTTGAGTAAAAGTAAATAAAGTATTGGTATCAAAAACTAGCAAAAGTAAAAGTACTAACATGTTTGAAAATAGCAGATCTACAAGCTCACAACACATCGCGATGTGACACGTTGTGAGCTTGTATACAATAGGGCTAAAGTGGTTAATGTATATGTTTTATAATGTAATAATGTATCTGAAAAGTAACTTGTAACAAGTTCTCAAATAATTGCAGTGGAGTAAAATTACAATATTTGCCTCTGAGACGTAGTGGAGTAGAAGTAAAAGTATAGACAATTGGAAATAGTCCAGGAAAGTAAAAGTACCTCAAAATTGTACGCAAGTACAGTACGTGAGTAAATGTACTTAGTCACTTTACACCACTGTTCTCAATGCAGCACAATGCCAATGTGAGTTGGCTATTTCCACTTTTATCTTAATTTATTTGAAAATATATGAACAATAAGGACACCTGGTTGCAAAATTGGTTAATTTAGGACAGACTATCCTACTGTTTATTTTCCTGGCACTTGCAAGATAATACTGGCTTCCAGACAAGTGTTTGCTGTCGTTTCTTCTTATAGTTTCCGGACCTTCCTTTCTTCCTTGAGGCGTTTTGCCGTCCTGCTGTTGTTGTTCCCTGCCAGGCGCCCCTTAACCACTTAACGGCAGATCTACGAGCTTGTATATCTGCTATTTTTTTGAAAAGCCCAAAGTATGAAATAATGGTTATAGCAAACAATCTAAAATGACACAGGTTAAGACCTGAGGGTCATCTGTGTCGTTTTAGATTTTAGCTATATATATATTGTTGCTTATCTCCATATTCTAACTTTGTTTCTTTCTGAAATTAACGCAACAGCAATTAAAGGTATCAAAAGTAGCAGATCTACAAGCTCGAAACGCATCACAAAGGGACGCGTTTTGAGCTTGTAGATCTGCTACTTTTGATACTTTTGAATTTGAATCCTAAAAAACTAACAGTTTTGGATATATGAGGTTTCCACCCCTGACAGAGACGATGTACACTAGCAGCAACATAATATGGTTTTCAGAAAACTGTTTTAGAAGCCATTTTTAGTATCGGCCTCAAGTCTTAACAGGTTAAACCTGATTTAATCGCAAAGGGCAGCGCTTGTAGATCTGAATGAGCTTATAGATCTGCTCGTTTCGGAGGGGCGAGCCGACAGGAGTATAAATAAAAGCCTCACGACTCAATACGCCAGGCGAGAGAGAGAGCTACAACGTTCACAGTGGCGAGCCAGTCAGAAGAAGCCAAGGGCAGCATCGACTTCTCATTAAACCCACAAGGCTGTAAAAACATCGAGGGGTCCTTCAGGACCGAACAAGGACTATCTTTATGGTATGACTCAAACTTTATTTAATTACCCTCCTCTGCGATCAGAGGGACCCTAATTAAATGGCACCGTGCCATTCAGAGTCCACTGTTGTGAGGCTGCGTTTAAATCACACGGTTCTGCGTTCGCTCACAAGGAACGGGGTTACGTACGGAATGCAGCAGCTCTTTGCAAAGAACACATGTCTAGACTTTTTTTTAGTCAAAGGATCTTTTGAGAGAGAGAGAGAGAGAGAGAGAGAGAGAGAGAGGGAAAGATTGTGTGTGTGTGTGTGTGTGTGTGTGTGTGTGTGTGTGTGTGTGTGTGTGTGTGTGTGTCCATGCGTCAAAAAGCTTGTCAAAGGGGAACAACTGTTTGAATTGATGCCACTACTAGTGTGACATAGTCTTCCTTCATCGGATACATGATTACAGTTTTATACAGTAAGATGTGTTATTGTTATTCGTCTGTCTGTCTGTATGTCTGTCTGTCTGCCCGTCCATCTGTCCATATGACTCATTTGCCAAGTGTGATCCACATCGTATTACAACGTGATAGACCAGTGATGTGTTCTACCGTGGTACGGTGTATACGCTGTATACAGTGCAGATTTTTTTTGGGGAAAGCGTATACAGTCTAATAACCATTTCATCCATTGAAAACGCGATAGCGTATCGTGCATGTCGCGCAGGGAATAATTATCGTATACCCTCCGAAAAAAACTAGATCACACCACTGTGATAGACATAAGCAAACAAACAAACAATGGGAAATTACACAACACCTGCTGTGTTCAGGCAACAGCCCAGTGAACTCACAGCAGCAACATAACGCAGTACCTTGTGTTTGAAGCACAGCATGAATATCATGTTATCAAGCCAAAAGGTGGAAAGCTAATAATGTCTTGCTTTGTCGGTCTGGTAAAAAGTGATGGAAAAGGTAATTCATGCTTGGGTTAAGGTTAGGGCAGGTAAACAAAGTGATTAAGGCTAAGAATAGGCTTGCTTTAGCTTAGACAAAATCTACACACTATGATGAGAGACATAAAAAAGGTAGCCATATGCCGACGCATGATTTTGAGACATGCCAGGTTCTCATGAATAATTTGAAAAACGGGTGGACGGACACAGAACAAAAGCAAGAGTTTGCTTTCTTCTCACACGTGTGCTTCTGAACTCTCCTGTGACCCCCGTGGGGAAAAAGGTGCTAAAATGTATTTAGCATAATGATGAATACCAAGCGGATGCGCACAGACCCCATTATGATGGGTAAAGCATTGAGGTTGAGCCGAAGATCTCTCCGGCCCTTCCAGTAAGGGGCTCCCCCCCCCCCCCCCCATGTTCTTAACCCATTCAATCCGGGAACGCATCTGTGTCATTTTAGATCTGTCATTTGTCATTACACTTTGGGCTATTCAAAAATGGCTATACAAGCTCATAGCTATGCGCTTTGTAGATCTGCTATTTTTGAAAAAATCGCGAACATTTGTGCAAATCTTTGAATAGATACTTTTTTAAAGCGAACATTTGTAACTCAAATCTTACTGGAAGAAAATATTTAAAAAATGTTTGCTGAAATAAAATGCATATTCAAAGATCTGTACACATTTTCGTGATTATTTCATAAATAGCAGATCTACAAGCTTTTTTAAATTTTTTTGCGAACATTTGTCAAATATTCTTTTCCAGGGACCCCCAGAAGCAAAGATTTGAGTTACAAATGTTGACTTTAAAAATATATATATTCAAAGATTTGCACATATTTTCCACGATTAAAATTAGCAGATCTACAAGCTCATAGCGCGGCACTCGGTGCCGCGCTACGAGCTTGTAGATCTGCTATTTTTTGAACGGCCAAACAAAATCTAAAAAAATTACAAGAGACGGGTTCGTTCGTCCCCCGGACTGAACGGCTTAAGTGATAACAGCCACAACCAATGTTCATGCCTCATTTCATTTCATTATCGTGTCCCGTTCGCCTCATCGCCTCATCGCCTCAGTTCCCCGGCTACCCTTTCATCTCGGCATGCAGGCAATCACTCATAGACAGCAACCATAATGGAGGTAGGGGAGGGACCGTCTTATCCAAGGTTTGCGAAACCAATTTACTGTGCACAAAAAAAAAAATAGAAAAAAATGAATACCCCCAGAGAGTGCGGCATAGTGCACTTGCAAGACTACATACAGTAAGTGTGGTTGGAAAGTGCGCTGCATAATTTTATGCTGATGGTCCTATAATTTAAGGTTGAGTTGCGTAGGAGTTGATATGGTGTTCATTATGAAGCACTGTTTTTTTTCATTCTGTTTACAGTAGCTTGAGCATGAACTTTGCAATTTCACTTCCCGCTGAGCGCCCTGTGGTGTCCAGAGGTATGTATACAGTACAGTACAGCGTATCATTAAACAACACAAGAGGTCAACAAGGTCAAGGACGCAAGACAAAGTCCTGATCCATAATTTAACACACAAAGCACAATGTGCTATGAACAAGATGGATAGCAAAAAAAAGTAGCATGGCTTTTTTTCCTAAAATGTCCTTTTTCTATGGAATCATGCAACTGGAAGGCACTTTGGGGGGCTTGTGGTCAGGGGGGAAAAAACAATATGAACACAACTGCCCGTGGGCAGCGGTGGAACCTGTGTGAAGGTCAGCGTTTGCCTTGCCCCCCCCCCCCCCCCCTCATATCTCATCATTTGAGGGGTTTCATTGAATGTCACCTGGTCAGACTGGAGCAAGGGGAAGTTTATTTATTTATTTGGTAGATGTTTTTCCCCCTCCCAAAGCGAACCTTATCCCGTTAAGACCGGGAGCGCGTCCGTGTCATTCTTTTAAGATGTCTTTGGGCTATTAAAAAAATAACAGATATACAAGCTTGTATGAGCTTGTAGATCTGCTATTTTAAAGAAATCGTGAAAATTTGTGCAAATTTTTAAATATATATATATTTTTAAGCAAAAGAAGAAAAAAACGTGTGTTGCCACTGTATATCAGTGGTGCTCAACCTTTTTCATGTCAAGGACTCCCAAAATTATATGTATTTGGCCACGGACCCCCAATCTGAGAATTACAGGGACCCCCCCCCAGAAGCAAAGATTTGAGTTACAAATGTTCAAAGATATATATTCAAAGATTTGCAAAAACATTATTTTTTTCAAAAATAGCAGATCTACAAGCTCATAGCACGGCACACGAGTTATGCGCTATGAGCTTGTAGATCTGCTATTTTTGAAATAGCCAAAAGGTTAAAATAACGGTTATAGCAAAAAATCTAAAATGACACAGTACGCGTTCTCGGGTTGAATGGGTTATAGAAGATGAATGGCCCAGGCCCCTCTGATCAATAACATTTATCCAAACACATCAACCCCTGTACCTTGTCCTCTAATGTTTTCCCTCTGACCTTGACCATACATACCCATCTAGAAACTGCCATAGAATCCATCTCTATCTATTATCAAAGCATGCTTTTTTTTTTTCTCCTTCACCATGCTGGCTGTTGTTATGTGGTGTGTGTGTGTGTGGACAGAATTGCTTCACAGCAATGAACTCGTTTTCCTATGTCAGGAACCTTAGAAGATGAATGGTTCTTCAGATGATTTTTTGGGGGGTCCCCACATGACAGTGAAGTTGCAATTTAAGTCTTTCAGACTTTTAATACCTTTTTAATCCATTTAGACCTGAAGGCGATTCTTACAGTTAAAACATTAAAAATAAACACATTTCTTTTTTTTTCAGATTTAAAAAAAATAGCAGATCTACAAGCTCATAGCGCGGCACTCGGTGCCGCGCTATGAGCTTGTATATCTGCTATTTTTGAATAGCAAAAAGAAATCTAAAGTGACACAGATACGTTCCAGGTCTTAATGGGTTAATACCTAAAAAAGAAAGCAAAAAGAAAACGATAATAAAAAAGACCATTACTGCATCAAAAGTAATTAACAAACTATACTATACTATAAAAACTGGTCAAATAGCGGCCAAATTGTCAAATAAAATAAGAAAGAGTCAAACATTTTGAAAATAGCAGATCTACAAGCTCTGCAACGCCTCAAGCTTGAAGATCTGCCGTTTTCACAATATTTATCTGTGGAACCGAGTCAAACAAAATACCTCAACTCCTACAATTCCACGTGCTTGTCAGGGTCGGGTGTCCCAGGTTCAAATATGATTATTTTCTGGGGGTCCCCAGTTCAAATATGATTATTTTGGGGGGTCCCCGGTTCAATTATGATTACTTTGGGGGGTCCCCGGTTCAAATATGATTACTTTGGGGAGTCCCCGGTTCAAATATGATTATTTTGGGGGGTACCCGCCTCCTCAGTTGAACTATGATTATTTTGGGGGGTCCCCGGTTCAAATATGATTATTTTGGGGGGTACCCGCCTCCTCGGTTCAACTATGATTATTTTGGGGGGTCCCCGGTTCAATTATGATTATTTTGGGGGGTCCCCGGTTCAAATATGATTATGTTGGGGGGTCCCCGGTTTAAATATGATTATTTTTGGGGGTCCCCAGTTCATATGATTATTTTGGGGGGTCCCCGGTTCAAATATAATTATTTTGGGGGGGTCCCCGGTTCACATATGATTATTTTTGGTGGGTCCCCGGTTCACATGTGATTATTTTTGGGGGGTCCCCGGTTCAAATATAATTATTTTTGGGGGGTCCCCGGTTCAAATATGATTATGTTGGGGGGTCCCCGGTTCAAATATGATTACTTTGGGGGGTCCCCGGTTCATATATGATTATTTTGGGGGGTCCCCGGTTCATATATGATTATGTTGGGGGGTCCCCGGTTCAAATATGATTACTTTGGGGGGTCCCCGGTTCATATATGATTATGTTGGGGGGTCCCCGGTTCATATATGATTATGTTGGGGGGTCCCCGGTTCATATATGATTATGTTGGGGGGTCCCCGGTTCAAATATGATTACTTTGGGGGGTCCCCAGTTCATATATGATTATTTTGGGGGGTCCCGGCCTGAAAAGGTTGAGAACCACTGTCCTAAGTAACTGGTACAGAGTAGACAGGTAAACAAACAGGAGACCTGTGTTGCATTGCATCTTACAGTTGGGGACATTAACTTAACCCATTCAATCCGGGAATGCACCTGTGTCATTTTAAGATTTCTTTGGCCATTCAAAAAGCTCATAGTGCGGCACCGACTAGATCTGCTATTTTAGAAAAATCCTGAAAATGTGTGCAAATCTTTGTATATTTATATTTTTAAAGCAAACATTTTTAACTTAAATCTTTGCTTCTGGGGGTCCCCGGAAAAACATATTTTGAAACATGAGACACAGGACAATCATTATGCAAGAGTAAAGATAGAACCGAGAAAAAGTACATCAAAGTATAGTATGATCAAAATAAAAGTAAAAGTAAGTACAGTAGCCATCTGCATTTGGATTAGATTGCTGTTTACAAAGCCTAAAAAAGCAAACAGAAATATAATTTTGATTCATTATGTTCCAATGTCCAAAACACAATTATTTCTATGACAATTATTCATCAACTTGGTCAAAAAAAGTTTCATAACTGTGGCTGCTGCGCTAATCATAATCCGATCTAAACTGAAGGTGAAAGCCGCCGGAGTTAATCTCCTGTCGCTTCTTGGCATGGAGGAGCGGTGGAGTGACTTTCCTCCTAAAAAAAAGTGCTGCGGAATTGTTCTGGCACACACACACACACACACACACACATACACACACACACACACACCGACGGCCATGGAAAGAGTTCACTGATTAAAGGAGACATCCCATCCCTCCCACTGACCGGTGCCAAACCTCTGTGTGTGGCCGAGTTCTACCTACCAGTCACTGTCACCGGCATGATGCCACATGGCACCGCTGTCCAGCAGGTGCGAGCACCAGTGCTGGAAAGTAACTATGTACATGTACTTAAGTACTGTACTAAAGAACAATTTTGAGGTATCTGTACTTTACACGAGTATTTCCAATACTTTTACTTCCACTCTACATCTCGGATCCAAATATTGTACTTTTACTCCACTACATGTATTTGAAAACTTTAGTTACTAGTTACTTTGTGGAGTTTGATTATTATTAAAAAACATACATTAACCACTTCAGCCCCATATACATTTCGATTTGAAAATAGCCGATCTAAAATCTAAAATAAATCTAAATAAGCTTGTAGATCTGCCATTTTCAAAAGATTTTTATAAATTTGTAATTTTTTTGAAATGGGATATTCTGCATAATGAGTACTTTCTACTTGTAAGTACATTTTTATAACAATAATGTTGTACTATTACTCAAGTACATTTTGAATTCCGGACTTTTACTTGTAACAGAGTATTTCTACATTGCAATATTGATACTTTTTCCACCACTGGCGAGCACTGCACGGCAGGCCCTCTGCGTTAAGTCATAGCATTATAGCAAACCTGACTGATAACCAGCGAAAAACAACAACTTTATCTACAACTCCCAGCGACTTGTTTTCGGGGGGGATTATGATTCAGTGGATGGAGCCCCGCCGAATCGATCAGCGGCCGAAAGATAAACCATTTCAGAGAGACTGATGGAAGTTGTGAATGATTAGACGGAGAGAGGGGGAGAGAGAGATGGAGATATTGGGAGGCCTGAGGATTGAAATCCTGCTTCGAATCCTTTCGGCAAAACTGACCAATTACTGCAGTGCTCTGGTTTAAAACAGACATTCCTATGATTTATAATGTGAAAGGAGGCCTCTGGAGAAAGGCCAAGGCTTATACAATTAGACCAGCCTATTCGAGCCCAACCTTCTTCTCAGAACACTTGGCCACTTTTAAGTACATCAGTCAGAGGGAAATTTGCTCCACTTTAGTTTAGTGGGATAATTATTCATGCGCTGTCATAATTGCATCCGAGCATGCAGCCCCGACCTCACCGCACTGCTTAAGCACACTTCAGCCATTTTAATTTAAATTTCACATTCTGGGCGATTCTGGGTGGCATTGCTAACCATTATGTACAAAAACATTTGATCGTGCAATTAGGATTATTCGCTTTCGCTTTGTGTGCATTCGAGAAAATAATTAACACTTTTTAGAAAGTCTTTGCCCCAGAAACTTCTCCTCCGCTCGATGTAAATGCCACACGGGGCAATGGGGGATACGCTGTAATGAGTAGGACAGATTAATGTTCATGTTAAATTCTATATTTTACATTTTGCAGCATGAATTATAAGCGATTTATATATTATATAACTGAATTGAATGCTGAAAATGTATGATTGTTTTTTTTAAAGCTGTGAAACTAATTTCCGCAACAAAGTTTCTAAACTAAACATTTCCATTACATTTCTACTGTAAATGGCCGACACTATATGTATTGTGACTGTTATGTTAATGATACGCATGATAATTCAAAATAACACTTTATTCCTATAGTCTTAACCCCTCATATACTTGACCTGAGTTGGCTCTGTAAATGGCCAACTCTTTTATACCCTCCACACATTAAAGGACGACTTTTCAACCTATCTTCATATAATTGGTCCTCACTAATGCTCATGATGATAAAATGCTAATAGTTTTTTTCTACTCAGTTCGTGTCTCAGAGGACTGTGGATAGTAAAAAAAACAAAAAACATTTAAAACATTTTTATTTGTATTTGTATTAATGCGAGAACAATAGCATCCATTATAGCATGCCAACTTTCCAGGAACAGGAAGCCTGCAGTTTCAAAGGCACAACATTGTGATGTGGTGTGAGCTTGTAGATTGGCAAACCACCCCCCAAACACACTCTCAAAGGGCTTTACTGACCCATGTTTAACAGAGCAATCAAAACAACATGCCTTGTCTTTAAACCCTTGCAAGAAAAAGCAAAAAGAACAAGAAAAGAAAGATACCTGTGGAAGGATCACAAAGAGGGGACCCCTTCTGGGGGAGAGTGGGCTTCATTCAAATGCAAAAAAATAAACAAGAACACTGTTAAATGTCCATGCTGGGAGAGTGACAGTAGCCTAATTCTCAACAAATATACACCATAATAATATTATTAGTAGCCTACATACCGATAATAAATAAAAAACACACAACACATTATCCCCCAGATCATTTGGAAGTGCAACTGTTTGCAGAGATAAAGAGATATGATTTTGTTTGCTTACATTTACATTATTTTAAAGAGGTATAATACCACAAAAATCCCAAGTCCATTCTGCCACAGCCCAGACACTGAATGAATGAGAACATGTATCCAGTTCCCACAGGAGGAACGGACAGACGTCACAGGAGATGATGGGCAAAAAAAAATCATATTCAGATTCACAATATAATCCATTGAGACCGGGAACGCATCTGAGTCACTTTACATTTCTTTGGCCATTCAAAAATAGCAGATCTACAAGCTCATAGTGCGGCACCGAGTGCCGCGCTATGAGCTTGTATATCTGCAATTTTTGAAAAAAACATTTTTGCTAATCTTTGAATATATACTTTTTAAAGCAAACATTTGTAATTCAAATCTTTGCTTCTGGGGGTCCCTGGAACAAAATATTTTGCAAATATTCGCTTTGAAAATATACATATTGAAATATTTTTCCAATTTTTCGAAGATAAAAAAAAAAAAAAGCAGATCTACAAGCTGCAGATCTAGCGCGGCACTTGAGCGCTATGAGCTTGTAGATCTGCTATTTTTCAACAGCCAAATACATCTAAAATGAGATGCGTTGCCGGATTGAATGTGATAACCTTCATTACGCTCCCGAAAGTCATCAAAACTTTGACTGTCAGCTCAAAAAAACGCTGAAGGTTTTCCATTAGTGTCCCGTATCACGGAGGAGGAGAGGAAAAACCCGAGACCCAACCTCCAACCGTGAGGGCCGTTATGTTCACGTCAGTCACTCACATTCCAAAACGAATTAGCTCCTGCTAATCAGCGGATCTCACGCGATGCCAAGCCACGCGCATGTTAATGTGTTCTCCTCCACGCGGACGTCGAGCTCAGTGCAAAAAAAAAACACAAAGTGAATGAGTTTATTGGAGACAAGTGCACGGCCCTTTAGCCCATTACAACCGGGAAAGGATCTGTGTAACCACTTTAACCATTATTTTTATACTTTGGCTATTCAAAAATAGCAGATATACAAGTTCATAGCGCTGCACTGAGTGCCGCACTATGAACTTGTAGATCTACTATTTTTTAAAAAATCACATTTTGTTTTGCATTTACATTTTTAACTCATTTGCGCAAATTTTCAGTATTTTTAAAAACTATAGCAGATCTACAAGCTCATAGTGCTGCACTCGAGCTTGTAGATATGCTATTTTTTGAATAGAAGAAAATCTAAAATGACACAGATGCGTTCCCGGATCGAATGGCTTAGTGTTGAAGACTTTGCATTATTTCCCTCTTGTCAGCAGAGGGCTATTTAGAGACGGGAGAAGGGGGGGGGGGGGGGGAGGGGGTGTGTGTGTGGGGGGGGGGGGACCTTCAGAAGGACCTTCAGTCCACGCCGACCGAGACTGATGACAACCTTCATCAAAATATCAACAGCAGTTCTCTCCAGATACATCATGTAATTATGTAGCATGTTGTTAGGGCTGACATGTCTTGTGTGTACAGTGTAAGCTATAGCATAGCGGCGGCGCTGTCGTCGGGCAGAACAACCTCTTATATGCATCCAACTTTTTTCGTTTGTGTTTTTTCGTAAAAGAAACGGCCTACTTGCTTGCCTTTTTTTTTTTTTTTATCCTGAAAAGCAGTGGTGGAAATAAATACTCAAATTATTTACTTAGTAAAAGTACCAATACTGCAATATAGAAATACTAAAAAGGCATCAACATTTACTTAAAGTACCAAAGTACAAAAAAGTTTGAAAATAGAAGATCTACAAGCTCACAACGTGTCGCAATGCGATGCGTTGTGAGCTTTTAGATCGGCTATTTTCAAATAGCCTAGGTATAAAATAGGGCTAAAGTGGTTAATGTATGTTTTATAATGTAATATATTTATATCTGAAAAGTAACTAGTAACTAAAGTTTTCAAATAATTGTAGTGGAGTAAAAGCACAATATTTGCCTCTGAGATGTAGTGGAGTAGAAGTAAAAGTACTGAAAATGGGAAATATTCCAGTAAAGTAAAAATTCCTCAAAAGTGTACTAAAGGACAGTACTTTTAGTAAATGTACTTAGTTACTTCACACCACTGCTGAAAAGTAACCGTTTTGGACATATGAGTTTTCCGCCCGACAGAGACGATATACTGTATGAGTGGGTACAGCAAACTGGTTCGCGGAAATGTCACTGCTCGGTAGGCATGCCTAATGTACATGTTGTGATAACAGATTGTAGTTGACAAACTTGAGGCTATTTGTGTTTATTTATTTTTTAATAATACAAAATATAGCTGGGGTTGAATAAATGGAGTGGTGGAAGAAGTACTCAAATGCTTTCCTTAAGTAAAAGTATCAATACTGCAATGTAGAAGTACTCTTACTCAAGTAAACTTTGAATTCCGGACTTTTACCAAAGTAAGACAAAGTACAAAGGTATTGGTATCAAAATGTACTTCAAAATGTACTTAAAGTAGCAAAAGTAAAAGTGCTAAAATGTTTGAAAATATCAGATCTACAAGCTCACAACGTGTTGCATCACGTTGTGAGCTTGTAGATCGGCTATTTTTAAATAGCCTCGGCATAAAATAGGGCTGAAGTGGTTAATGTGTGTTTTATAATGTAATAATTTATATCTGCAAAGTAACTTGCAACTAAAGTTTTCAAATAATGGTGGTGGAGTAAAAGTAAAATGTTTGCCTCTGAGCTGTAGTGGAGTAGAAGTAAAAGTAGAAGTATAGACAATCGGAAATATTCCAGTAATGTAAAAAATACCTCAAAATTGTACTTAAGTACAGTGCTTGAGTAAATGTACTTAGTTACTTTAAACCACTGAATAAATGACCTTGAGCTTTGTAATGCCACTTTCTTCCTATATAATTGAAATCACACCGTACATTGTTGGACCTCTCTCACACACAGTCCCTCACACAGTTATTAACTCAACCAATGAACTCTGGAACCACTGGCGCATTGAAATCGTACACCAGACAGACAGGACTTCACATTCCAAAGCACACCAACTTTTTTTGTGGGGGGGGGCTGAACAGAATTGAACGTCTCAGTTACTCGCTGTATGAGCCATCCTTCTCCTGCACGGTTCAGTTGGTCGGTGATAATAGGTTGGCAGAAAAGACATTTCTCCGGGCCCACCTGAAGTCACCTGGCGTGAGAAAGTCGCAATGATGAAGCTGGAATTGCCAAGTGACCAACCGTATACACGTCTCGGAGGTTCTGAGAGGATTCTGTTATGCACCTAAAACTGTCACTCATTACACTATGTTTGTGAGCGGTGGAAATTAAGTACATTTACTCAAGTACTTTACTGTACATGACAAAAATGTTCAGGGACTTTTACTCACGTATGTACTTCACACAGCTGGGGTTGAATACATGACCTTGAGCTTTTTTTAAATTATAGTTTAGTTATAATTTAGTTACTATTTACTTTGCAGATTTAGATTGTGAATACAAAACATACATTAACCATTCTAGTATACTTTGCCTTTTCGAAAATAGCGGAACTAAAAGCTCACGACGCATCACATCGCTTTTCTAAAATGCATTCAGATCATTCAATTTGTTGCATTGTTTCATATTGCAAAAACATTAATCTGGCCATGGTAAACTACATGAAGGCAAGCATCACACATGCACACATTTAGAAGATTTTTTGTACTTCTACTTTTATGCCAATACGTTTGTACCTTCAATTAGACCCTCCAGAAAAATGCGATTATGTGATCGCAGAATTTACCGCATAATCAGCAAAATGGTGCATAATTATGCGGGGGTAACGTTTTTTCAAAAAGGCTGCATCGCATCGCATAATATGCACATCGCATCGCATAATATGCACATCGCATCGCATAATATGGGCATCGCATCGCATAATATGCACATCGCATCGCATAATATGCACATCGCATCGCATAATATGCACATGGCATCGCATAATATGGGCATCGCATCGCATAATATAGGCATCGCATCGCATAATATGCGCATCGCATAATATGCACATCGCATCGCATAATATGGGCATCGCATCGCATAATATGGGCATCGCATCGCATAATATGGGCATCGCATAATATGCACATCGCATCGCATAATATGCACATCGCATCGCATAATATGGGCATCGCATCGCATAATATGCACATCGCATCGCATAATACGGGCATCGCATCGCATAATATGCACATCGCATCGCATAATATGGGCATCGCATAATATGCACATCGCATCGCATAATATGGGCATCGCATCGCATAATATGGGCATCGCATCGCATAATATGCACATCGCATCGCATAATATGCACATCGCATCTCATAATATGCACATCGCATCGCATAATATGCACATCGCATCGCATAATATGGGCATCGCATCGCATAATATGCACATCGGATCGCATAATATGCACATCGCATCGCATAATATGCACATCGCATAATATGCACATCGCATCGCATAATATGCACATCGCATCGCATAATATGCACATCGCATAATATGCACATCGCATAATATGCACATCGCATCGCATAATATGCACATCGCATCGCATAATATGCACATCGCATAATATGCACATCGCATAATATGCACATCGCATCGCATAATATGCACATCGCATCGCATAATATGCACATCGCATAATATGGGCATCGCATCGCATAATATGCACATCGCATCGCATAATATGCACATCGCATCGCATATTTCATATATATTTCGCAACTTTCCACATATTTTGCATTTTTCGCAACTTTCCGCATAACGCATATTTAGCATATTGACGCATGTTTCACAACTTTCCTCATATTTCGCAACTTCCCGCAATTTCACAGCATAAAATTGGCATATTTCATTGCAAAATCAAGGATTTTAGCCCGCATAATCAAGAGTTTTAGACTGCATAATCAAGGATTTTTGCCCGCGTTTTTCTGGAGGGTCTATTCAATCAAGTAAAACATTTAATACAGGTATTTTACTTCTAACAGAGTATTTCAATATTGTGGTATTGCTACTTTTAAAAGTAAGCAGTGTTGTAAAGTAACTAAGTACATTTACTTAAGTACTGTAGTTTACACTTTTGAGGTATTGGTGAGGTATTGGTACAGTTATTTGAAAACTTTAGTTACTAGTTATTTTGTAGATTTTGATTATTATTGCAAAACATACATTAACCACTTCAGCCCTGAATACATTTGGGCCATTTGAAAATAGCCGATCTACAAGCTCACAATGCGTTGCGTCGCAAAAGATTAGTACATTTGAAAACTTGTGAAATGGGACATTCTGCATAATGAGTACGTTCAACTTTTGGTACTTTAAGTACATTTTTAAACCAATACTTTTGTACTTTTACTCGAGCCAATTTTGAATTCTGGACTTTTACTTGTAACAGAGTATTTCTACATTGCAGTATTGATACTTTTACTTAACAAATGTGAATGCTTTTTCCACCACTACGAGTAAGAATTCTGAGTATAATTCAACAATATGCAACGTGATAGACTTACGTGTTATTGCAATAATTGATCTGACATGGAGGCTAGACACCAGGATTCCCATCGTTTGTGCAGTCATCAAGCAAAATGGTAATTGGATAAAAAGGTGCAGCTCCCTGTAGGTTCACGATACATATTGGCATGTTAATTAAACTGCCATTAAATTGTCATTTGCCAATTGTCGGTTGTCATTCATTAAATACACATTAGGGGCAATAACAGCGTGTGCCACCTTCGATGTTATTTGTGCCATCTATCGTTTCACACAGACCTTTCAAGGTTACTTTGGATAAGATGGAATGAATAATAATAATAATGGAATTAAGCTTTAAAGCTCAAATTTGTGCGGTTAGTTTCAAAGGTTAAACATCAGCGGGGCGTATCAACGCGTGTTGCATTGAAAGGTTATTCGGGTCATTAAATGCTGTGAAATACCATAGTCCCCCAAGACCAATGCAGAGAGGGTTTGGTTGTTGGACTATCACAGATAGAGATACAGTATGCCTCTGACATCTAGGGCAATGGTTCTCAACCTTTTTCAGGCCGCCATCCCCCCACAATAATCATATTTGAACTGGGGACCCCCACCCTGACAAGCAATTCAATGGAGTTTTATTGGCATGAGAAAACATGCGTTTACATTGCCAAAGCAAGTGTCAACATATAGGCTTATTGGTTCTCAAAATGGGGTCCGGGGACCCCCTGGGGTCCTTGGGGGGGTTCTAGGGGGTCCCCAGCAAAAGTAGTTAACAGTGTAAGCACTTAAGGCACTTTATCCATTTATAAGTTGGCTATACAAAAAATAGCAGAGCTACAAGCTCACAGTGCGTCACTTTGTGCCACGCTGGGAGCTTGTGCATCTGGTTGGGGGGGTCAGCTTGCCAAATACATATCAATTTGGGGGTCCTTGACATGAAAAAGTTTGAGAACCACTGCTAGTCTATAGGGTTCAGGTTGGTTTAAATTGACATTCAGGAGGTTGACAGTTATAGTGTAGCATGCAGCAGATAATGGATGGATGGTGCAAACATATCCTGGCATGCCTCCGTCTATGACCTGACCACAGGAAGTGTCTTCCACCCTCCAGCCGCGTTGCAGGAGGACGGCCAAGCGGCAGCAGATGCTCATGAATCATTTATCTCACTTGCACTTTGATGCCGGAGCCCTTATCCCACTAGGGCCGGGAAGGCATCTGTGTCATGTTAGATTTTAGCTATGTATGTATGAGTGTGTGTTAGGCATGTAACCATTTATCCTAAATTGATTCAAATCAAACTGATGCCAATTTAAATTGATTAAAACATGTTTTTTAATTGCGATGCAAACAGCAGAGGGCAAGTAAAAAAAAGGAAAATGCAGGATCTTTGTAATATAATTGATTAAAAAGAAATAGTAATTTGCTACTGTATTAAAAAGAGGACAAGATAAAACACATTATTGTACAAAAAATGATATTATCGTGATCCAAATCGTATCGGGAGTTGACTGAATCGTTTCATGCCTAGTGGGTGTGTCACGATTCTTCAAAAATAGCACATCTACAAGCTCATAGTGTGTCACTATGAGCTTGTAGATCTGCTATTTTTGAAAATGTGTGCAAATCTTTGAATACATTACATACATATATATTTTTAAGCGTTTTTTTTTTTTCTCAAATCTTTGCTTCGGGGGGGAGGGGGGGTCCCGGGAACAAAATATTTTGAGATGGGGTCGGCTGCCAAATACATTTGGGGGTCCTTGCCATGAAAAAGTTTGAGAATCACTGATAAAGCAACTGCTAGGATTCAGAAGACATTTTGTAGGACGGGGCCCTCAGGTCTTAATGGGTTATTGTCTGGCTTCGGCACAGGAGCGCTCAAGCCACCCTCACCAAAGCAGCTGGGCCATGCAGCTCATAAGCGGAGTCATTTTTAAAATCACAACGTGATTTATGAATATGATTTTCCCGGGAATATAATCCCGTTTCACTTTGAAAGCCATTGAAGTGTTGCGAGCCAGGGCTTCAGGGCATTACAGTTCATGTGTGTGAGTATTAACACATAATGTCTTGGTGATAAACAGTGTAACAGTCGGTACCTGTCAGAAACGCCTTACTGATTGTAGCAGTGGTTTTCAACCAGTGGCTTGGGGGGGGGGGTACCAGGGGGTCCCCAGCTAAATTAGTTAACATAGCGTCACAATCATTTGAAACACTTAGCTTTGGCTATTCTAAAATAGCAGATCTACAAGCTCATAGCGTGGCACCGAGTGCCGCGCTATGAGCTTGTAGCTCTACTATTTTTGAAAAGTCGTGAAAATGTGTGCATATCTTTGAATATATATATATTTTAAAGCAACATGTTTTAACTCAAATCTTTACATCTGGGGGTCCCTGGCACAAAACATCTTCAGATGGGGGTCCGTGGCCAAATACAACTCAATTTAGGGGTCCTTGGAATGAAATAGGTTGAAAACCACTGGTTTATAGTACGAACAGAGTTGGCCTCTGCTTTAGATATTCACCCCCATATGGTCAATTGTAAAGGTCGTAGGGAAATGTTTTGCTTCTGGTCACCCATGCATTTACTTTAGTCAAATGTAGACCATTTGATATTTATGTTTGATAATATCTAAATAAAACACTATATATAAAAGGTATGTTAACCACATTAACCCTGGCATTCATATTCATTTGCATTCTCAATTTGTTTGTACATTTGTACATACAAAATAAGGAGCATATCTATTATCAATAATCAATAAGGGTATATGTATGTGTCGCTTACTCATACAGGTACAAGCAGAAGCATATTCTGGTATTTTACTTCAGTAAGTAAGTACTGAGTAGTACTTCTTCCACCACTGATCCCAGACACTGTGGACAGGCCTTGTTGTTACAATGTGTGAAGCAGGGCATATCAAACTGAAGTGCTCGACACAATGGTGTTGCCTCTGAGGCAATGTTACACATAATACCTGTAGCTCAACATGATGCTATGGCCTTCCTGAAGCTACATGACATTTAGATTCACAATGGCCAGGTTTTTTTCTTAGATGATACTGAAGTGCATTTCAAGGGGAGCACAGTGGCATAAAAAACAACAACACGAGACGCTGCCTCTGTGACTCTTGCACTGTGTGACTTTTTAACATTTACTTTGAATAGCTTTCCTGGGGCAATAAGTGATAAATGTCTCAGGTTTTTGTGTGCGTGAGTGTGTGTGTGTCAGGGGGTCCCCAGCAAAATGTGTTAATACAGCATCACGATCATTGTAACCATATTTTGTACTTTGGCTATTAACTCTTTGACTGCGGACGACGCGATAACGCGTCAAGTGCTACTTTGTCCAGTTGGCCGTCGACGCGCTCGACGCGCTGGACGCGCTTTCATTGTTTAATCTCTGATTGCGCTATGCTGCTTAATATTCAATGTTATTCTCGAGTTCCACTTACTTCACGGACATCTGCATCCGGTTCCATGACCTGGATTCCGTTTCCGGTTTTTGATTCTTTTCCCCAGTCATTTTCGTCCAAAATAGGTAAATAAACGGGTTTTCACACGGTATAACGGACAAACAGAACGGTTCTCTTCTATAATCTATGGTCTGGGTGACGATCAGTCATCGCCGTCGTATATCACAACGTAATTTTCGCCGATCAAAACAATCTGGGGGGACGTCACATCCGTTTTCATGCTTTTCCTTGTCTAATCTATGAAGAAGGGTGAGAGAGACCCAACGACATGATCAAGCTGTCATGTGCTGCGCTCTAGTGGCGGATTTGTGCTGGGTCTTTACATTATGTGTCCTTAAATTATTTTCATGAGAAAAATTCAAAATATAAAAATAAAAAAACACGAAAATTGCTGGCACTGGGGGAGTACTTTATGAAAATACTCTGGCAGTCAAAGAGTTAAATATTAGCATATATTTTTCAAATATTTCCAAAAATAGCAGATGTGCAAGCTCACAGCGTGGCACAAAGTGACGTGCTCTGAGCTTGGAGCTCTGCTATTTTTTGTATAGCCAACTTATAAATGGTGCTTTAAGTGCTTAAACTGTTACATACTTTTGCTGGGGACCACCTAAAATATTTTTTGGGGCCAGGAAAGAAAAATATTTCAACGGAAGGAAAACATTTTTTTGTATTACTCCACTACGCCCTCTACAGATATGGTCAATGGAAATGTTCTATTGACCAGATTGTTCCTTCCGGTGAAATATTCTCTTTACTGGCCACAACGTGTATTTTAGACGTGAGGTGGGGGGCTCCGAGTGTTCCCGCTAAGCAAAGTAGGCTTTCAACATCTTAAAACCGTCTTTGTTTTGGTGAGTAGCGAAAGTTTTATTTTTATGTTTTACTAGAGACGAGAGGCTGCGGCGGCTGCGCTACCGCGGGTGTGCGGGCAACGGCTCGAAAGTACCATTGCGTTAAGGAGAACTCCTTCTAATATTATGGACCAGAGCTAGTGGGACAGTATGGATGGATGGATGGGTGGTGAAAGCTTATTTTGGCATCTCTCCATATGACCCGACCACAGGAAATGTCTTATGTTATGACCGTGCAGGTCCATTTGTACAACCTCAGTGAAAAAATAATGCAATGTTGCACTAGTGCGTCGATATATTGTGTGTTTGTGAGTACGTACGCATGTGGGTTAATGTGTGTGTGTGTGTGTGTGTGGATAAACAATGTGTAGCTGCTCTAATGTAACGTACCTGAGTGGATGTGGATGGATGGAGTAAACAGGTCAGTCTCCTTGGGATGGAAACAATAGGCCATAAATCTTTCAGAAAAGAAGGTAATGGTGCCAGATATTTCAGAAAACTATAAAGGTCAGGTTCTAGTCCCCCAACAGCTGCTGTTAATGTCACTCCCTCCAAACACGCACCTCCAGAGACATTCATATTTCTCTCCCCACAGCAAAGCGTGTTGATTGCATTTTCGTGGCACACGGCAGTCGTTTCTCGCAGGCACACCGTCTCAGAAGTTGACAAAGCGATGCTGTCAGTTCTTTGCCGGGGACTTGATGTTGCACCCTGGCGCTTATCCAGGGCAGTAAAGTGCAATAGGTGAGAGCACTAGTGCACCCAGTTCATTGACAGATGCACTTACTTAGAGCCTGTTGCCGTGCCAATTGACGATGGCTGCGGAGGGGAAAAAAAATCCCTGGAACACCAGTCAATATCACTTTGATAGGGAACAAGGCTATGACTGCTACCTGCGGTGCTGACGGCTGATCACATGTACAGAATATGGATAGCTACCACTGTGTAGGAACCAAAGTTGTTTCAGAAAGCACACTTAACCCCATTCAATCCAGGAACGCATCTGTGTCATTGTAAGATTCTTTGGCTATTCAAATTTTTCTTTTTTTGAAAAAGACTTGTGAAAATGTGTCAAAGCTTTGAATATATATATTTTTAAAGTGAACATTTTTAACTTAATAATTGCTTCTGGGGGTCCCTGGAACAAAACATTTTGAGATGGCTGTCCGTGGCCAAATACATATAATTTCGGGTCTTTGAGAACCACTGATATAAAAACATACGTTTAAAAAAAAATAACTGTAGGATTTAGAAGACATGTAGAATCCCCATATTCTACATGCAGCCAGTAAAGAAAAGGCTGCACACTCGCAGCCACGAGCCAGGATTTATTTAAATGAAAACCAACGTTTCGACCTGGAAAGGTCTTCTTCAGGTCAATGATCATCGAAATCAGTTTAACCATTTTAACCCTCTATACATTGGCTAAATAGCCAAAGTGACGCGTTGTGACCTTATAGATCTGTTATTTTCAAACAATCGAAACATTTAAAACAACACAAATGTTGTATAGTGGTCTCTGTCACAAAATATGTTCAGATGAGGGTCATTCTCAGCATTAACATGCTGAGAACCACTGGTTAAAACAACAATTAGGAAGCAAGCCCAAATAAACAACTAAACTTTAGAAACAAGCCCAATATTTACAAGCAACTTTGCAGAGAATCAAGCCCACAGTCGCTTATAATAAGCAGACTTGGCAACACTGAATGCTGCAGCCACATCGTATTCTTTATTCATTGACTCACACAATCTGCCTTCCCCCACATGAGCCCTGAGCGCATGTAAAGCGTGGGGGTCCGCTGCCGGGGGGCCTCATACTACGGTTTACCCAGTGGTGTAAAGTAACTAAGTACATTTACTCAAGTGCTGTACTTAAGTACAATTTTGAGGTATTTTTACTTTATTGGAGTATTTCCTATTTCCACTACATCAGAAGCAAATATTCTACTTTTACTCCACTACAATTATTTGAAAACTTTAGTTACTAGTTACTTTTCAGATATAAATTATTATATTACAAAACATACATTAACCACTTTCTAGTCCCTATTTTAAACCTAGGCTCTTTGAAAATAGCAGATTTACAAGCTCACAACACGTCGCGATGTGACGCGTTGTGAGCTTGTAGATCTGCTATTTTCAAACATTTTAGTACTTTTACTTTTGGTACTTTAAGTACATTTTGATACCAATACCTTTTTACTTTTACTAAAGTACATTTTTAATTCTGGACTTTTACTTGTAACAGAGTAGTTCTACAATGTAGCATTGATACTTTTACTCAAGTAAAAAATGTGATCACTGGGTTTACCTAAGGCCCCCAAATTACTAAGTCCACCACTGCCGGCTTCACTTTAATGTGAATAATAGCCCAGCAAACCACCAGAATATGTAATGTCAATGTTTAATTAGTTCCAAATGGGAAAAGAATCAGCAACGCTTGGAGAGCTCAACAAACTTTAATAATATAGCCAGTGCCCATTTTCCCTGACAAAGCCTTCATCAGGGTTACAAACAATAAAAAAAAAAAGATATACTTTTATGGACTATCTTTTGGCCGCTAGATATAAAGAATACCATTTAAAAAAAATTAGGTACTGTACAGTAGCGCTACACTTTTTCATGTCAGGGCCGCCTGGGTATAATGGCCAGTATTATAATTAAACTTATATAAATAAAGAACAAAAGGACTATAGGAAATGCTTGATGAATAACTCTTTCATGCTTAATTTGTTTACTTTGAGTTTATCATTAAGTTGGGTCTTTATTACTTTTTTTCCCCGTAGATGACTGAATTCCCATTAAATATACTGTGATCTGTCAACTTCTATCGTAATTCAATGCCCCCGAGCAGAAACACAAACATCCTCCACACTGTTTGCTGCACAAGCCTGCAAAGGCATACTCTGTATTAGTGTTGATTTTGACAGCAAATTTTGAATAGAATTCAAGTAATTTTTTTGTCATCTAAAAAGTTCCAGTCTAGTTTTAGTTGACTAAGTATCATAAGATTCTAGTCGACTCAATCTACAGTTGATTTAGTCGACTAAAATGTATTGTGGCGGGCCATGATGGCGTCGTAATGCCTGATGTTACACTTGGTTGCATGCTGAAAATAGCCGATCTACAAGCTCACAACACGTCGCAGAGCAACGCGTTGCGAGCTTGTATATCTGCTATTTTCAGAGCGCAACACCCGAGCGCAACCAAACAAAACATGACTTGTCTTGGTTCTACTGGATCTCTTCTCCACTCGTCACTCCCTAACATTTAGTCAAGTTTGTATTTGTTGACAAAATTGTCAATACATTTAAAAAAGGTAGTCGACACACGTACGCACATATTGGTGCTATACAAGTCTATACAGGCTCAGTGTATATAAGCTCAGCCTTGCTGGGTCTGCTGCTTATTATGCATGTATATCAAAGTCCTTTATAACTTTGCACCACTGAGCCAGCTGTCTCTCTGATGCGGTTCTCTCAGGAGTCGTGCGGTAAGCCCTGAACCCAGACACAGCACAGAGAGGAGAGCCCCAATTAAGACTATTGGAAACACCTGCTGATCGATGAACCCTGGCACTGCAAAGTTTCACTCTTGAAGCGATGTGTTCTGAGCTCACAATTTGATTGGACGTTTTCAAATAGCCAAAGTATATTATGTGTAAGGCTGAAGTCAAGTGGTTAATGTATGTCTTATCCCATTAAGACCTGAAGAAGCATCTGTGTCACTTTAGATTTCTTTGGCTATTCAAAAATAGCAGATCTACAAGCTCTACGAGCGCTACGAGCTTGTAGATCTGCTAATTTTAAAAAATCGTGAAAATGATGTTTTTTCCGAAAAACTGTTAAGGTCCTTACACACCGGGGGAGATTTTTTCATGCAAATACGTTTTTTTTTATCTTAAATAATAAATAAATAAAGTCAATGCAAGCTTCCACATCAGTTTTGCGGAGCGAAAAAGCGTCTTTTATTTATTCGAGTCCGAATTTTGCGTATATTCGCATAATCGCCGGTGTGTAATGACCTTTAGGATTTAGAAAATGTTTAGAAGCGGCTTCAGGTCTTAATGGGTTATACTAATAATCTACAAAGTAACTAAAATTTTCAAATAATTGCAGTGGAGAAAAAGTACAATATTTCCCTCCGAGTGTGATGCAGTGAAGTAAAAGTATTGCAAATTGGAAATACTCAGGTAAAGTAAAAAATGTATGCACAGAGTTACTTTCCCCCACTGTCATTGATCATGCATTCAGAGTACCAGTGTACTGCCCACATTATCCACTGGAGAAGGGGAGATGTGGTCAGATGTAACGCTGATGTAAATGTTAGTTTCTAAAAAACTGAAAGAATTGAAGAGCTCATATTTTATTTACATATATTAATACAGGAACGCACACATGTTCTCTTTGTTCATAAATTATTCTTAGTGAAATATGCACAAGATGCAATTAGCACATGAAAGACATTTCATTCCCTTCATTTTTCATTAATTTAGCAGGGACAATACACATTCATTAACATGACTATTCTGTGATATACTGTTAATGAGCCAGATTTAGCCAAAAGGAACATTTTCATCCTCTGAGTCTGTCCCTGGGCAGGGTGATGTTAAATTGGTGTTCGGCTTTGCATCGGGCCGAATAGTGGCCCTGATATAATCACAATACACCATGGCCTCTCTTGACTTATTGTGTAATGACAGTGTTAAATGCCTTCTGGAGGTCCAACATGACCATTCCGCAGTATTTGCCGGAGTCCACCTCACGTTGGATGTAGTCGGTCAAATAGAGGAGGCCAAATAGAGTTCATGTAACAGGCACGTGCAGTAGATCAGTGGTTCTCAAAGTAGGGTCAAGGTCATACAAATAAGTGCAATTAACGATTTAATTGTGTTTATGGCATTGGAACATATGAATAAACATTTGATTTATGTTTGCCTTTTAGACTACGTAAAAAAATACATTACTTTCCAAATTGGTTTTAAATAGCTGAAATAGCTGATCTGCTATGTCTGCTATTTTTGGAGACGATTATGCAAAATAATTGCGATTATCTCAAACAATTGCGATTAGGCGATTATGTAATAATTGTGACAGGCCTACCAACGACCCTCTGGGCTGAATGATTGATCCGCACCAGGATGCAACCTGTCCTTGGCAGCGGAGGCAGTGAAAGCAGATGGTACTTGTTGGACACTGGACCCTCATTTTCTGCAGGAGGCTGGAATTTCTTTGGCTGCCGCAGGAAGAACGTCTCCTGCCGTGATGGCCCTCCTGGTGATGAAGGTGATCTTCTTCTTCTCCTTCCTCCCCACTGGAAGTCTCTGTGACCGTTTGTGTTCCCATGGAATTCAAAATGACGTCAACTGGTGAGTCACGCAGAATGCAGGAGATATGGTAGATGGGCTCCTCCTGTAATCCACCAGTATCACTAGTGTTAGGGTCTTCAACGCTTTTCGGGGGCGAAGGACCCCTTGGCTGAGAGAGAGAGATGAAGCAGGGACCCCCTACTACATATCCTATATTAAAATTGCCTAGAGGGTGGGTCGACCGAGGCGCACCGTTGATCCGATACTTACCAAACGTGGCACAAACATTGTTCAGGGGACTGCCGTCAGAATATTCACACCAGGGGCGGGGCTACACGTGGTCAGCAGCTCCAGTGACAGTTACAGTTCATTCAGAACCATGGACAGCAGCTACAGTTACTTCAGAACCATGAACAGCAGCTACAGTTACTTCAGAACCATGGACAGCAGCTACAGTTACTTCAGAACCATGAACAGCACCGACAGTTACTTCAGAACCATGGACAGCAGCTACAGTTACTTCAGAACCATGGACAGCAGCTACAGTTACTTCAGAACCATGGACAGCAACTACAGTTACTTCAGAACCATGAACAGCAGCGACAGTTACTTCAGAACCATGGACAGCAGCTACTGTTACTTCAGGGCCCCTGTAAATGACCGTCACCCTGCGATCGGACATGTTTTACGTTAAGTGTATAAGAGGACTACACAATATAAATAAGTTCCTTGTGCTTCATCCTTTAATTGTTATAAATGCACTGTTGTTCCTTTTCAAATAAACACCAGACACCAAAAATGTATCCATGAATTACATACCAATTGTTGCAATTTGTTAAATTCAAATTAGATCCAACTTTTAAATGTGCAAATTAGCTCCCGTATATGAGGATTACGCAGGTGGTGTCTTCATGTATTCATTCTAGAAAATATCTCATTATTGATAATAATCCATTGCAGCTGGCTGCTACCAAACACAAAACAGAGGTATCATTTAACAAATAACACTTGCTTGACTTGTGCAATACACACACACACACACCCCCCCCCCCCCCACACACACACACACACACACACACACACACACACACACACACACACACACACACACACACACACACACACACACACACACACACACACACACACACACACACACACACACACACACACACACACACACACACACAATTGGTAAAGCCAATACCAGGCAACTAAGTATTAGTTTGCTAAGTATAGAGGGTTTAAGTGGTTAAAATGTCCCACAAGACTCCAGATGTTGTATACAGACAGTAGCACTCAAACTGGTCGTATAGCCAGCGAGTTTGGTTAAACAAGTACACACTCCAGGCCCCTCACTTTGAATATGGGATTGTTCTGGTCACAACTCACAGCATTGCTCTCCTTTGCTTGCTTTAAGGACATATGATACGAAAAAAACATATCCCTCACACTTAATCCGTGAAGTGAAACAAAACGCAGGAGCGACCGGCCACGAAAGCTGTGCATCGAATGTTAGTCAAGGCATTAAGCGCCATAGTAGCTTATAATTACATCATGTCGCGATCAATAAACGGGGGGAAAAAAAGCAATGTGCTATATACAGTATTACCACCTCTGCGCTTGGCTGCTCTATATGAGGCACGATCTTGATTTAATGCATTCTGTCTTTCACCTCAGACATGGCGCTCTGCCCGGTACGCACATAATTTTATTACCCCAGGTCTCTCTCAGGTGGTTGCTAATTGTATAATATATCTCTTTGACTTGGCAACTTCCAGGACAAAAGTTTGAATGCTATATATACGGCCCCAACAGCATGTCGCATGGCTGCCAACTAAATGCTACAGTTACTTTGAGGTGCTGGCTGTGCAATAGGTTTCTGTGATAGATGTTAGATATCGTTTTCAGAAACTTTTCAGAAAAGTGAGGAAAAGTGATCCTGTGTAGTAGGGCATTCGTTTACCAAAAGACTGTTGATGAAATGTGGAGATACAACTGACAGCGTCGCTAGTATAACATGGCTTCTTTGTCATTACGTTGAATTTTTACTGTACACTACATAGTCTCACTCTCAAGCAGTGGTGGATAAAGTACTCACTCTCAAGCAGTGGTGGTTAAAGTACTCACATGTTCTACTTAAGTAAAAGTATCAATACTGCAATGTAGAAATACTCTGTTCCAAGTAAAAGTCCGGAATTCAAAAGTTATTTGAGTAGAAGTGCAAAAGTATTGGTATCAAAATGTACTTAAAGTACCAAAAGTAAAAGTACTAGAAGTACTGAACCGTGTTTGCACAGAGTAGCGAGTCGGTGCCGAACACGGTCTGAACCGTGTTTTCACAGAGTAGCGCTTCGGTGCCGAACACGGTCTGAACCGTGTTTGTCTATTTTGTTTTTTTCCTTTTTTTCCACACGGGAGGGGCTGGGGCAGCTCTGGAATCACCCACGGTGATTCTGAGAAGGAAGGGCCTTTTAGATCACCGTGCCAAAAAACATGGCTCCCCATCCGCTTCCATTCTATCTCCTTCTCTAAAACCCCTATAACTCCGAAACTTTTTACATTGGGGAAAACGACTCATTTTGTATGCGCCATCGCTGCGCCATTGTGACCCGCGTGAAAGATGTTATCGTTCCAGGCGTTAGCCAGGACCATTGCATGCTTTGTTTCACATGGATTGCTCGTCTTGGAGTCTACAGCTTAGACAGCGCTGCGCAGCTCAACGGTGACATTTCTGGCACCGAACGTAAACTGTTATTATAAAATTCTGGCACCGAATGTGTTAATAGGTTGACGAGTCTGCTAAAAATGTGTTTACATGAGCCCTGTGAGGCACCCACAAGCAAGGCATTAGCCGAGCTAGTGGCCGTACCGAGCAGTGCAAAGTCTGCTTCTGACGACTCGGCAGCGTTTGAGTTGCATGCCGGTCAATCTCAAAGGGAAAAACAGCGCCCCCAGCGTTTTTCACTTTTGCATTTGACTCTTGGGGGAGTGATTAAATAGACCAACGATGACTGGAAACCGGCGTTCGGTCTCTGCCCTCAGTCCTCCACTTCCGGTGGTGTGCCTATGTTTTCATTTCCACTAACAATATTTATCCAAGGAACACTAACAGCATTTCTCCTAAAGAACATGGATCGTTTTGGTTATAAGCCCACTTGTTTCTATGATGAAAGAACAAGTTAAAATGTTATTGTAACGCTATTGTTAAATGAGTTTGGGTTTGTTTCCAGTGGGAAGCGAACGCACAGATGTAAGGTAATATGATTCATTCACTCAGGTCCTCCTCCGCTCTCCTACTAGAGGTTTCCAAAGCTTCTCATGAGAACACTGGTGAGGCTGCTTTCTGGGTCTATCTATGGCCCAACCACTGGAACTTAAAAAGGAAAGCTCTCTTAGTGTTTTTAAGAGGAAGCTGAAATCCCATTGTTTCAATATGTAATTTATCTAAATTAATGTTGTGTTCACGACTTATTTGTTTTACTATTTGCATTATAATTTTTTTATTTTGTATTGCAATTTCTACTTCGATTATTTTGTATAATGTTGCCCTAAGTTGACTTGCTCTTTAGTTTAACTACACTGTTTAGTTATGTTTCGGTTTATTTTTTCTGGCATTCTACTTTTTATTATCTTAATGTGAAGCACTCTGGGTTACATTTTTGTATGAAAGGTAATACAAATAAAGTTATTATTATTATTATAACAATAATAAGGGTGTTCACGGCAGGTAGTGCTCAATGTTAAATGCTATGGCCCGTGAACAGACTAGGCTCGGTGTACACGTAGTCGTTCACTTCCCATAGTTGCTATGGGAAGTGAACACTTGCGACTACCTTTCGTGAACACTTCTATGCCGACTATATTTTCTCAATGGGGGGCAGTGGAGAGCCATAGTCAGCCTAATATTAGAACTATGGGCTGTGTACATTGTGTACACCTCCCATACTATGCTATGGTAAATGGCGTTTACCATCATGTGACCTCCCGGGACGCTGTTTCTCGCCAATTCCCGCCTAGTACAGCCTAGTCCAGCCTATTACAGCCTAGTCCAGCCTAGTCCAGCCTATTATAACCTAGTCCAGCCTAGTCCAGTCTATTATAGCCTAGTCCAGCCTATTAAAGCCTAGTCCAGCCTAGTCCCACCTATTATAGCCTAGTCCAGCCTATTACAGCTTAGTCCAGCCTAGTCCAACCTATTCAAGCCTAGTCCAGCTTAGTCCCGCCTATTAAAGCCTAGTCCAGCCTATTACAGCTTAGTCCAGCCTATTACAGCCTAGTCCAGCCTATTACAGCCTAGTACAACCTAATAGAGCCTAGTAGAGCCTAGTTTAACCTAGTCTTAACTAGTCCAGTCTGTTCCATGCTAGTAGAGCCTATATCGCCCTCCCCTAGTCTGTTCCATCAAAAGGCTGGACTATTGCTTAGTCTCTAATAGGCTGTTTTAAGCTCTAGTAGGCTTTTCTAGGCTTTACTGGGCTCTATTAGGCTATAGAAGCCAGTACTTTACTTTGGCCTACAAAGGCTCATGCAAAACAATTGCTCGTGAACACACAAGCTATGGCCCGTGTACTCAGTGGTTAGTCCCTATGGTCTGAGTATCTACAGGGCTGACAAGGGACTAGTAAAGCCTAATAGAGAGTATTAGAGTCTGGTACAGCCTAGTAAAATCTAGTCTAGCCTAGTCCAGCCTGTTCCATGCTAGTATAGCCTATACCACCCTCCCCTACTCTGTTCTCCCAACAGGCTGGACTATACTAGTCTTGGGTGCACTAGGCTGTACTGTACTGTACTGTACTAGACTATACTGGTCTCTGATAGGCTGTTTTAAGCTCTAGTAGGCTTTGCTAGGCTTTACTGGGCTCTATTAGGCTATAGAAGCCAGTACTTTACTGTGGCCTACAAAGGCTCATGCGAAACTATTGCTCGTGAACACACAAGCTATGGCCCGTGTACGCAGTGTTTAGTCCCTATGGTCTGAGTATCTAGAGGGCTGACAAGGGACTAGTAAAGCCTAATAGAGAGTATTAGAGTCTGGTACAGCCTAGTACACTCTAGTCTAGCCTAGTCCAGCCTGTTCCATGCTAGTATAGCCTATACCAACCTCCACTACTCTGTTCTCCCAACAGGCTGGACTATACTAGTCTTGGGTGCACTAGGCTGTACTGTACTGTACTGTACTGTACTGTACTAGACTCTACTGGTCTCTAATAGGCTGTTTTAAGCTCTAGTAGGCTTTGCTAGGCTTTACTGGGCTCTATTAGGCTATAGAAGCCAGTACTTTACTGTGGCCTACAAAGGCTCATGCGAAACTATTGCTCGTGAACACACAAGCTATGGCCCGTGTACGCAGTGTTTAGTCCCTATGGTCTGAGTATCTAGAGGGCTGACAAGGGACTAGTAAAGCCTAATAGAGAGTATTAGAGTCTGGTACAGCCTAGTACACTCTAGTCTAGCCTAGTCCAGCCTGTTCCATGCTAGTATAGCCTATACCAACCTCCACTACTCTGTTCTCCCAACAGGCTGGACTATACTAGTCTTGGGTGCACTAGGCTGTACTGTACTGTACTGTACTGTACTGTACTAGACTCTACTGGTCTCTAATAGGCTGTTTTAAGCTCTAGTAGGCTTTGCTAGGCTTTACTGGGCTCTATTAGGCTATAGAAGCCAGTACTTTACTGTGGCCTACAAAGGCTCATGCGAAACTATTGCTCGTGAACACACAAGCTATGGCCCGTGTACGCAGTGTTTAGTCCCTATGGTCTGAGTATCTAGAGGGCTGACAAGGGACTAGTAAAGCCTAATAGAGAGTATTAGAGTCTGGTACAGCCTAGTACACTCTAGTCTAGCCTAGTCCAGCCTGTTCCATGCTAGTATAGCCTATACCAACCTCCACTACTCTGTTCTCCCAACAGGCTGGACTATACTAGTCTTGGGTGCACTAGGCTGTACTGTACTGTACTGTACTGTACTGTACTGTACTGTACTGTACTGTACTGTACTGTACTGTACTGTACTGTACTGTACTAGACTCTACTGGTCTCTAATAGGCTGTTTTAAGCTCTAGTAGGCTTTGCTAGGCTTTACTGGGCTCTATTAGGCTATAGAAGCCAGTACTTTACTGTGGCCTACAAAGGCTCATGCGAAACTATTGCTCGTGAACACACAAGCTATGGCCCGTGTACGCAGTGTTTAGTCCCTATGGTCTGAGTATCTAGAGGGCTGACAAGGGACTAGTAAAGCCTAATAGAGAGTATTAGAGTCTGGTACAGCCTAGTACACTCTAGTCTAGCCTAGTCCAGCCTGTTCCATGCTAGTATAGCCTATACCAACCTCCACTACTCTGTTCTCCCAACAGGCTGGACTATACTAGTCTTGGGTGCACTAGGCTGTACTGTACTGTACTGTACTGTACTGTACTGTACTGTACTGTACTGTACTGTACTGTACTGTACTGTACTGTACTAGACTCTACTGGTCTCTAATAGGCTGTTTTAAGCTCTAGTAGGCTTTGCTAGGCTTTACTGGGCTCTATTAGGCTATAGAAGCCAGTACTTTACTGTGGCCTACAAAGGCTCATGCGAAACTATTGCTCGTGAACACACAAGCTATGGCCCGTGTACGCAGTGTTTAGTCCCTATGGTCTGAGTATCTAGAGGGCTGACAAGGGACTAGTAAAGCCTAATAGAGAGTATTAGAGTCTGGTACAGCCTAGTACACTCTAGTCTAGCCTAGTCCAGCCTGTTCCATGCTAGTATAGCCTATACCAACCTCCACTACTCTGTTCTCCCAACAGGCTGGACTATACTAGTCTTGGGTGCACTAGGCTGTACTGTACTGTACTGTACTGTACTGTACTGTACTGTACTGTACTGTACTGTACTGTACTGTACTGTACTAGACTCTACTGGTCTCTAATAGGCTGTTTTAAGCTCTAGTAGGCTTTGCTAGGCTTTACTGGGCTCTATTAGGCTATAGAAGCCAGTACTTTACTGTGGCCTACAAAGGCTCATGCGAAACTATTGCTCGTGAACACACAAGCTATGGCCCGTGTACGCAGTGTTTAGTCCCTATGGTCTGAGTATCTAGAGGGCTGACAAGGGACTAGTAAAGCCTAATAGAGAGTATTAGAGTCTGGTACAGCCTAGTACACTCTAGTCTAGCCTAGTCCAGCCTGTTCCATGCTAGTATAGCCTATACCAACCTCCACTACTCTGTTCTCCCAACAGGCTGGACTATACTAGTCTTGGGTGCACTAGGCTGTACTGTACTGTACTGTACTAGACTCTACTGGTCTCTAATAGGCTGTTTTAAGCTCTAGTAGGCTTTGCTAGGCTTTACTGGGCTCTATTAGGCTATAGAAGCCAGTACTTTACTTTGGCCTACAAAGGCTCTTGCAAAACTATTGCTCGTGAACACACAAGCTATGGCCCGTGTACACAGTGTTTAGTCCCTATGGTCTGAGTATCTAAAGGGCTGACAAGGGACTAGTAAAGCCTAATAGAGAGTATTAGAGTCTGGTACAGCCTAGTACACTCTAGTCTAGCCTAGTCCAGCCTGTTCCATGCTAGTATAGCCTATACCAACCTCCACTACTCTGTTCTCCCAACAGGCTGGACTATACTAGTCTTGGGTGCACTAGGCTGTACTGTACTGTACTGTACTGTACTGTACTGTACTGTACTGTACTAGACTCTACTGGTCTCTAATAGGCTGTTTTAAGCTCTAGTAGGCTTTGCTAGGCTTTACTGGGCTCTATTAGGCTATAGAAGGCAGTACTTTACTTTGGCCTACAAAGGTTCATGCAAAACTATTGCTCGTGAACACACAAGCTATGGCCCGTGTACACAGTGGTTAGTCCCTATGGTCTGAGTATATACAGGGCTGACAAGGGACTAGTACAGCCTAATAGAGAGTATTAGAGTCTGGTACAGCCTAGTACAATCTAGTCTATCCTAGTCCAGCCTTATCAGTCCTAGCATAGCCTGGTACCCCCTCCCCTATTCTGTTCTCCCAACAGGCTGGAGTAGGCTAGACCTGGGTGTACTAGGCTTTACTGTACTAGTCTCTGCTGGGCTCTAATAGTCTGCTTTCAGCTCTAGTAGGCTTTGCTAGGCTGTACTGGGCTCTATTAGGCTATAGAAGGCAGTACTTTACTTTGGCCTACAAATGTTCATGCGAAACTATTGGTCGTGCACACACAAACTATTGCCTGTTTACACAGTGGTTAATCCAAATGGTCTGAGTATCTACAGGGCTGATGTAACCCAGGTTTCAAAAGGTTTTCAAAAGGTTTGTGTCACTGCTGTCTGTGTGTCACTGACAGAGTCACACACACAGTCACACACACACACTCAGACTCACTCACTCAATCAATCAGTCACACCAGTGCTTGCAATTGCCAATAATTGCATGAAGCAGAGACAGTCTGCAGTAGCAGAGTGAGGTGCACACTACTCTGAGATTTTCACCCAAACTGACTGCTGGCACAACATGCTGGCTGTGCCTGCATGAATCTGATTGAATTGGCCAGGTTACTTTTCTTGATAAGAAAAAGGATCATGATGGCGAGCCAACTAACCCGAACCCAACTTTAATGAAGTTTTTCCTACCAGGAGGGTGAGCAGCAGCCACAAATTCATATCCCCCCAAGTAACATTACACACTACACTGCCTCACACTGCCACTTCCCTCTGACTATTGACAATACCTACCTGCTTAAAGGGCAAGACCACTTTGGTAGAGGTTTGGGATAGTTACCTTGCCATGATGTAACTCCAAAGGTGGACAAGAAATAAAAAATAATTGCTCCATTGATTAGAAATTGATAATTCTAAATTTGCTCCTCATTGACTTACATTGTACGGTAAAACAGCTCTCAAAGTCACTCTTTAAGCACTATACTAAGTCTAGACTAGCATGGAACAGGCTGGACTAGGCTATACTAGGTTGTACTAGGCTCTACCAGACTCTAATACTCTCTATTAGGCTGTACTAGTCCCTTGTCAGCCCTGTAGATACTCAGACCATAGGGACTAACCACTGTGTACACGGGCCATAGCTTGTGTGTTCACGAGCAATAGTTTTGCATGAGCCTTTGTAGGCCAAAGTAAAGTGCTGGCTTCTATAGCCTAATAGAGCCCAGTAAAGCCTAGCAAAGCCTACTAGAGCTTAAAACAGCCTATTAGAGACCAGTAGAGTCTAGTACAGTACAGTACAGTACAGGCTAGTACACCCAAGACTAGTATAGTCCAGCCTATTTGGAGAACAGACTAGGGGAGGTATAGGCTATACTAGCATGGAACAGGCTGGACTAGGCTAGACTAGATTGTACTAGGCTGTACTGTACTGTACTGTACTAGACTCTACTGGTCTCTAATAGGCTGTTTTAAGCTCTAGTAGGCTTTGCTAGGCTTTACTGGGCTCTATTAGGCTATAGAAGGCAGTACTTTACTTTGGCCTACAAAGGTTCATGCAAAACTATTGCTCGTGAACACACAAGCTATGGCCCGTGTACACAGTGGTTAGTCCCTATGGTCTGAGTATCTACAGGGCTGACAAGGGACTAGTACAGCCTAATAGAGAGTATTAGAGTCTGGTACAGCCTAGTACAATCTAGTCTATCCTAGTCCAGCCTTATCAGTCCTAGCATAGCCTGGTACCCCCTCCCCTATTCTGTTCTCCCAACAGGCTGGAGTAGGCTAGACCTGGGTGTACTAGGCTTTACTGTACTAGTCTCTGCTGGGCTCTAATAGTCTGCTTTCAGCTCTAGTAGGCTTTGCTAGGCTGTACTGGGCTCTATTAGGCTATAGAAGGCAGTACTTTACTTAGGCCTACAAATGTTCATGCAAAACTATTGGTCGTGCACACACAAACTATTGCCTGTTTACACAGTGGTTAATCCAAATGGTCTGAGTATCTACAGGGCTGATGTAACCCAGGTTTCAAAAGGTTTTCGAAAGGTTTGTGTCACTGCTGTCTGTGTGTCACTGACAGAGTCACAAACACAGTCACACACACACTCAGTCTCACTCACTCAATCAATCAGTCACACCAGTGCTTGCAATTGCCAATAATTGCATGAAGCAGAGACAGTCTGCAGTAGCAGAGTGAGGTGCACACTACTCTGAGATTTCCACCCAAACTGACTGCTGGCACAACATGCTGGCTGTGCCTGCATGAATCTGATTGAATTGGCCAGGTTACTTTTCTTGATAAGAAAAAGGATCATGATGGCGAGCCAACTAACCCGAACCCAACTTTAATGAAGTTTGTCCTACCAGGAGGGTGAGCAGCAGCCACACATTCATATCCCCCCAAGTAACATTACACACTACACTGCCTCACACTGCCACTTCCCTCTGACTATTGACAATACCTACCTGCTTAAAGGGCAAGACCACTTTGGTAGAGGTTTGGGTTGTGTAGTTACCTTGCCATGATGTAACTCCAAAGGTGGACAAGAAATCAAAAATAATTGCTCCATTGATTAGAAATTGATAATTCTAAATTTGCTCCTCATTGACTTACATTGTACGGTAAAACAGCTCTCAAAGTCACTCTTTAAGCACTATACTAAGTCTAGACTAGCATGGAACAGGCTGGACTAGGCTAGACTAGATTGTACTAGGCTGTACCAGACTCTAATACTCTCTATTAGGCTTTACTAGTCCCTTGTCAGCCCTCTAGATACTCAAACCATAGGGACTAACCACTGTGTACACGGGCCATAGCTTGTGTGTTCACGAGCAATAGTTTTGCATGAGCCTTTGTAGGCCAAAGAAAAGTACTGCCTTCTATAGCCTAATAGAGCCCAGTAAAGCCTAGCAAAGCCTACTAGAGCTTAAAACAGCCTATTAGAGACCAGTAGAGTCTAGTATAGTACAGTACAGTACAGCCTAGTGCACCCAAGACTAGTATAGTCCAGCCTGTTGGGAGAACAGAGTAGTGGAGGTTGGTATAGGCTATACTAGCATGGAACAGGCTGGACTAGGCTAGACTAGAGTGTACTAGGCTGTACCAGACTCTAATACTCTCTATTAGGCTTTACTAGTCCCTTGTCGGCCCTTTAGATACTCAGACCATAGGGACTAAACACTGCGTACACGGGCCATAGCTTGTGTGTTCACGAGCAATAGTTTTGCAAGAGCCTTTGTAGGCCAAAGTAAAGTACTGGCTTCTATAGCCTAATAGAGCCCAGTAAAGCCTAGCAAAGCCTACTAGAGCTTAAAACAGCCTATTAGAGACCAGTAGAGTCTAGTACAGTACAGTACAGTACAGCCTAGTGCACCCAAGACTAGTATAGTCCAGCCTGTTGGGAGAACAGAGTAGTGGAGGTTGGTATAGGCTATACTAGCATGGAACAGGCTGGACTAGGCTAGACTAGAGTGTACTAGGCTGTACCAGACTCTAATACTCTCTATTAGGCTTTACTAGTCCCTTGTCAGCCCTTTAGATACTCAGACCATAGGGACTAAACACTGCGTACACGGGCCATAGCTTGTGTGTTCACGAGCAATAGTTTTGCAAGAGCCTTTGTAGGCCAAAGTAAAGTACTGGCTTCTATAGCCTAATAGAGCCCAGTAAAGCCTAGCAAAGCCTACTAGAGCTTAAAACAGCCTATTAGAGACCAGTAGAGTCTAATACAGTACAGTACAGTACAGCCTAGTGCACCCAAGACTTGTATAGTCCAGCCTGTTGGGAGAACAGAGTAGTGGAGGTTGGTATAGGCTATACTAGCATGGAACAGGCTGGACTAGGCTAGACTAGAGTGTACTAGGCTGTACCAGACTCTAATACTCTCTATTAGGCTTTACTAATCCCTTGTCAGCCCTTTAGATACTCAGACCATAGGGACTAAACACTGCGTACACGGGCCATAGCTTGTGTGTTCACGAGCAATAGTTTTGCAAGAGCCTTTGTAGGCCAAAGTAAAGTACTGGCTTCTATAGCCTAATAGAGCCCAGTAAAGCCTAGCAAAGCCTACTAGAGCTTAAAACAGCCTATTAGAGACCAGTAGAGTCTAGTACAGTACAGTACAGTACAGTACAGCCTAGTGCACCCAAGACTAGTATAGTCCAGCCTGTTGGGAGAACAGAGTAGTGGAGGTTGATATAGGCTATACTAGCATGGAACAGGCTGGACTAGGCTAGACTAGAGTGTACTAGGCTGTACCAGACTCTAATACTCTATATTAGGCTTTACTAGTCCCTTGTCAGCCCTTTAGATACTCAGACCATAGGGACTAAACACTGTGTACACGGGCCATAGCTTGTGTGTTCACAAGCAATAGTTTTGCAAGAGCCTTTGTAGGCCAAAGTAAAGTACTGGCTTCTATAGCCTAATAGAGCCCAGTAAAGCCTAGCAAAGCCTACTAGAGCTTAAAACAGCCTATTAGAGACCAGTAGAGTCTAGTACAGTACAGTACAGTACAGCCTAGTGCACCCAAGACTAGTATAGTCCAGCCTGTTGGGAGAACAGAGTAGTGGAGGTTGGTATAGGCTATACTAGCATGGAACAGGCTGGACTAGGCTAGACTAGAGTGTACTAGGCTGTACCAGACTCTAATACTCTCTATTAGGCTTTACTAGTCCCTTGTCAGCCCTTTAGATGCTCAGACCATAGGGACTAAACACTGTGTACACGGGCCATAGCTTGTGTGTTCACGAGCAATAGTTTTGCAAGAGCCTTTGTAGGCCAAAGTAAAGTACTGGCTTCTATAGCCTAATAGAGCCCAGTAAAGCCTAGCAAAGCCTACTAGAGCTTAAAACAGCCTATTAGAGACCAGTAGAGTCTAGTACAGTACAGTACAGTACAGCCTAGTGCACCCAAGACTAGTATAGTCCAGCCTGTTGGGAGAACAGAGTAGGGGAGGTGGGTATAGGCTATACTAGCATGGAACAGGCTGGACTAGGCTAGACTAGAGTGTACTAGGCTGTACCAGACTCTAATACTCTCTATTAGGCTTTACTAGTCCCTTGTCAGCCCTTTAGATACTCAGACCATAGGGACTAAACACTGTGTACACGGGCCATAGCTTGTGTGTTCACGAGCAATAGTTTTGCAAGAGCCTTTGTAGGCCAAAGTAAAGTACTGGCTTCTATAGCCTAATAGAGCCCAGTAAAGCCTAGCAAAGCCTACTAGAGCTTAAAACAGCCTATTAGAGACCAGTAGAGTCTAGTACAGTACAGTACAGTACAGCCTAGTGCACCCAAGACTAGCATAGTCCAGCCTGTTGGGAGAACAGAGTAGTGGAGGTTGGTATAGGCTATACTAGCATGGAACAGGCTGGACTAGGCTAGACTAGAGTGTACTAGGCTGTACCAGACTCTAATACTCTCTATTAGGCTTTACTAGTCCCTTGTCAGCCCTTTAGATACTCAGACCATAGGGACTAAACACTGTGTACACGGGCCATAGCTTGTGTGTTCACGAGCAATAGTTTTGCAAGAGCCTTTGTAGGCCAAAGTAAAGTACTGGCTTCTATAGCCTAATAGAGCCCAGTAAAGCCTAGCAAAGCCTACTAGAGCTTAAAACAGCCTATTAGAGACCAGTAGAGTCTAGTACAGTACAGTACAGTACAGCCTAGTGCACCCAAGACTAGTATAGTCCAGCCTGTTGGGAGAACAGAGTAGTGGAGGTTGGTATAGGCTATACTAGCATGGAACAGGCTGGACTAGGCTAGACTAGAGTGTACTAGGCTGTACCAGACTCTAATACTCTCTATTAGGCTTTACTAGTCCCTTTTCAGCCCTTTAGATACTCAGACCATAGGGACTAAACACTGTGTACACGGGCCATAGCTTGTGTGTTCACGAGCAATAGTTTTGCAAGAGCCTTTGTAGGCCAAAGTAAAGTACTGGCTTCTATAGCCTAATAGAGCCCAGTAAAGCCTAGCAAAGCCTACTAGAGCTTAAAACAGCCTATTAGAGACCAGTAGAGTCTAGTACAGTACAGTACAGTACAGCCTAGTGCACCCAAGACTAGTATAGTCCAGCCTGTTGGGAGAACAGAGTAGTGGAGGTTGGTATAGGCTATACTAGCATGGAACAGGCTGGACTAGGCTAGACTAGAGTGTACTAGGCTGTACCAGACTCTAATACTCTCTATTAGGCTTTACTAGTCCCTTGTCAGCCCTTTAGATACTCAGACCATAGGGACTAAACACTGTGCACGGGCCATAGCTTGTGTGTTCACGAGCAATAGTTTTGCAAGAGCCTTTGTAGGCCAAAGTAAAGTACTGGCTTCTATAGCCTAATAGAGCCCAGTAAAGCCTAGCAAAACCTACTAGAGCTTAAAACAGCCTATTAGAGACCAGTAGAGTCTAGTACAGTACAGTACAGTACAGTACAGTACAGTACAGTACAGTACAGTACAGTACAGTACAGTACAGTACAGTACAGTACAGCCTAGTGCACCCAAGACTAGTATAGTCCAGCCTGTTGGGAGAACAGAGTAGTGGAGGTTGATATAGGCTATACTAGCATGGAACAGGCTGGACTAGGCTAGACTAGAGTGTACTAGGCTGTACCAGACTCTAATACTCTCTATTAGGCTTTACTAGTCCCTTGTCAGCCCTTTAGATACTCAGACCATAGGGACTAAACACTGTGTACACGGGCCATAGCTTGTGTGTTCACGAGCAATAGTTTTGCAAGAGCCTTTGTAGGCCAAAGTAAAGTACTGGCTTCTATAGCCTAATAGAGCCCAGTAAAGCCTAGCAAAGCCTACTAGAGCTTAAAACAGCCTATTAGAGACCAGTAGAGTCTAGTACAGTACAGTACAGTACAGCCTAGTGCACCCAAGACTAGTATAGTCCAGCCTGTTGGGAGAACAGAGTAGTGGAGGTTGGTATAGGCTATACTAGCATGGAACAGGCTGGACTAGGCTAGACTAGAGTGTACTAGGCTGTACCAGACTCTAATACTCTCTATTAGGCTTTACTAGTCCCTTGTCGGCCCTTTAGATACTCAGACCATAGGGACTAAACACTGCGTACACGGGCCATAGCTTGTGTGTTCACGAGCAATAGTTTTGCAAGAGCCTTTGTAGGCCAAAGTAAAGTACTGGTTTCTATAGCCTAATAGAGCCCAGTAAAGCCTAGCAAAGCCTACTAGAGCTTAAAACAGCCTATTAGAGACCAGTAGAGTCTAGTACAGTACAGTACAATACAGCCTAGTGCACCCAAGACTAGTATAGTCCAGCCTGTTGGGAGAACAGAGTAGTGGAGGTTGGTATAGGCTATACTAGCATGGAACAGGCTGGACTAGGCTAGACTAGAGTGTACTAGGCTGTACCAGACTCTAATACTCTCTATTAGGCTTTACTAGTCCCTTGTCAGCCCTTTAGATACTCAGACCATAGGGACTAAACACTGCGTACACGGGCCATAGCTTGTGTGTTCACGAGCAATAGTTTTGCAAGAGCCTTTGTAGGCCAAAGTAAAGTACTGGCTTCTATAGCCTAATAGAGCCCAGTAAAGCCTAGCAAAGCCTACTAGAGCTTAAAACAGCCTATTAGAGACCAGTAGAGTCTAATACAGTACAGTACAGTACAGCCTAGTGCACCCAAGACTAGTATAGTCCAGCCTGTTGGGAGAACAGAGTAGTGGAGGTTGGTATAGGCTATACTAGCATGGAACAGGCTGGACTAGGCTAGACTAGATTGTACTAGGCTGTACCAGACTCTAATACTCTCTATTAGGCTTTACTAATCCCTTGTCAGCCCTTTAGATACTCAGACCATAGGGACTAAACACTGCGTACACGGGCCATAGCTTGTGTGTTCACGAGCAATAGTTTTGCAAGAGCCTTTGTAGGCCAAAGTAAAGTACTGGCTTCTATAGCCTAATAGAGCCCAGTAAAGCCTAGCAAAGCCTACTAGAGCTTAAAACAGCCTATTAGAGACCAGTAGAGTCTAGTACAGTACAGTACAGTACAGCCTAGTGCACCCAAGACTAGTATAGTCCAGCCTGTTGGGAGAACAGAGTAGGGGAGGTGGGTATAGGCTATACTAGCATGGAACAGGCTGGACTAGGCTAGACTAGAGTGTACTAGGCTGTACCAGACTCTAATACTCTCTATCAGGCTTTACTAGTCCCTTGTCAGCCCTTTAGATACTCAGACCATAGGGACTAAACACTGTGTACACGGGCCATAGCTTGTGTGTTCACGAGCAATAGTTTTGCAAGAGCCTTTGTAGGCCAAAGTAAAGTACTGGCTTCTATAGCCTAATAGAGCCCAGTAAAGCCTAGCAAAGCCTACTAGAGCTTAAAACAGCCTATTAGAGACCAGTAGAGTCTAGTACAGTACAGTACAGTACAGCCTAGTGCACCCAAGACTAGTATAGTCCAGCCTGTTGGGAGAACAGAGTAGGGGAGGTGGGTATAGGCTATACTAGCATGGAACAGGCTGGACTAGGCTAGACTAGAGTGTACTAGGCTGTACCAGACTCTAATACTCTCTATTAGGCTTTACTAGTCCCTTGTCAGCCCTTTAGATACTCAGACCATAGGGACTAAACACTGTGTACACGGGCCATAGCTTGTGTGTTCACGAGCAATAGTTTTGCAAGAGCCTTTGTAGGCCAAAGTAAAGTACTGGCTTCTATAGCCTAATAGAGCCCAGTAAAGCCTAGCAAAGCCTACTAGAGCTTAAAACAGCCTATTATAGACCAGTAGAGTCTAGTACAGTACAGTACAGTACAGTACAGTACAGTACAGTACAGTACAGTACAGTACAGTACAGCCTAGTGCACCCAAGACTAGTATAGTCCAGCCTGTTGGGAGAACAGAGTAGTGGAGGTTGATATAGGCTATACTAGCATGGAACAGGCTGGACTAGGCTAGACTAGAGTGTACTAGGCTGTACCAGACTCTAATACTCTCTATTAGGCTTTACTAGTCCCTTGTCAGCCCTTTAGATACTCAGACCATAGGGACTAAACACTGTGTACACGGGCCATAGCTTGTGTGTTCACGAGCAATAGTTTTGCAAGAGCCTTTGTAGGCCAAAGTAAAGTACTGGCTTCTATAGCCTAATAGAGCCCAGTAAAGCCTAGCAAAGCCTACTAGAGCTTAAAACAGCCTATTAGAGACCAGTAGAGTCTAGTACAGTACAGTACAGTACAGCCTAGTGCACCCAAGACTAGTATAGTCCAGCCTGTTGGGAGAACAGAGTAGTGGAGGTTGGTATAGGCTATACTAGCATGGAACAGGCTGGACTAGGCTAGACTAGAGTGTACTAGGCTGTACCAGACTCTAATACTCTCTATTAGGCTTTACTAGTCCCTTGTCGGCCCTTTAGATACTCAGACCATAGGGACTAAACACTGCGTACACGGGCCATAGCTTGTGTGTTCACGAGCAATAGTTTTGCAAGAGCCTTTGTAGGCCAAAGTAAAGTACTGGCTTCTATAGCCTAATAGAGCCCAGTAAAGCCTAGCAAAGCCTACTAGAGCTTAAAACAGCCTATTAGACACCAGTAGAGTCTAGTACAGTACAGTACAGTACAGCCTAGTGCACCCAAGACTAGTATAGTCCAGCCTGTTGGGAGAACAGAGTAGTGGAGGTTGGTATAGGCTATACTAGCATGGAACAGGCTGGACTAGGCTAGACTAGAGTGTACTAGGCTGTACCAGACTCTAATACTCTCTATTAGGCTTTACTAGTCCCTTGTCAGCCCTTTAGATACTCAGACCATAGGGACTAAACACTGCGTACACGGGCCATAGCTTGTGTGTTCACGAGCAATAGTTTTGCAAGAGCCTTTGTAGGCCAAAGTAAAGTACTGGCTTCTATAGCCTAATAGAGCCCAGTAAAGCCTAGCAAAGCCTACTAGAGCTTAAAACAGCCTATTAGAGACCAGTAGAGTCTAGTACAGTACAGTACAGTACAGCCTAGTGCACCCAAGACTAGTATAGTCCAGCCTGTTGGGAGAACAGAGTAGTGGAGGTTGGTATAGGCTATACTAGCATGGAACAGGCTGGACTAGGCTAGACTAGAGTGTACTAGGCTGTACCAGACTCTAATACTCTCTATTAGGCTTTACTAATCCCTTGTCAGCCCTTTAGATACTCAGACCATAGGGACTAAACACTGCGTACACGGGCCATAGCTTGTGTGTTCACGAGCAATAGTTTTGCAAGAGCCTTTGTAGGCCAAAGTAAAGTACTGGCTTCTATAGCCTAATAGAGCCCAGTAAAGCCTAGCAAAGCCTACTAGAGCTTAAAACAGCCTATTAGAGACCAGTAGAGTCTAGTACAGTACAGTACAGTACAGTACAGTACAGCCTAGTGCACCCAAGACTAGTATAGTCCAGCCTGTTGGGAGAACAGAGTAGTGGAGGTTGGTATAGGCTATACTAGCATGGAACAGGCTGGACTAGGCTAGACTAGAGTGTACTAGGCTGTACCAGACTCTAATACTCTCTATTAGGCTTTACTAGTCCCTTGTCAGCCCTTTAGATACTCAGACCATAGGGACTAAACACTGTGTACACGGGCCATAGCTTGTGTGTTCACGAGCAATAGTTTTGCAAGAGCCTTTGTAGGCCAAAGTAAAGTACTGGCTTCTATAGCCTAATAGAACCCAGTAAAGCCTAGCAAAGCCTACTAGAGCTTAAAACAGCCTATTAGAGACCAGTAGAGTCTAGTACAGTACAGTACAGTACAGCCTAGTGCACCCAAGACTAGTATAGTCCAGCCTGTTGGGAGAACAGAGTAGTGGAGGTTGGTATAGGCTATACTAGCATGGAACAGGCTGGACTAGGCTAGACTAGAGTGTACTAGGCTGTACCAGACTCTAATACTCTCTATTAGGCTTTACTAGTCCCTTGTCAGCCCTTTAGATACTCAGACCATAGGGACTAAACACTGTGTACACGGGCCATAGCTTGTGTGTTCACGAGCAATAGTTTTGCAAGAGCCTTTGTAGGCCAAAGTAAAGTACTGGCTTCTATAGCCTAATAGAGCCCAGTAAAGCCTAGCAAAGCCTACTAGAGCTTAAAACAGCCTATTAGAGACCAGTAGAGTCTAGTACAGTACAGTACAGTACAGTACAGTACAGCCTAGTGCACCCAAGACTAGTATAGTCCAGCCTGTTGGGAGAACAGAGTAGTGGAGGTTGATATAGGCTATACTAGCATGGAACAGGCTGGACTAGGCTAGACTAGAGTGTACTAGGCTGTACCAGACTCTAATACTCTCTATTAGGCTTTACTAGTCCCTTGTCAGCCCTTTAGATACTCAGACCATAGGGACTAAACACTGTGTACACGGGCCATAGCTTGTGTGTTCACGAGCAATAGTTTTGCAAGAGCCTTTGTAGGCCAAAGTAAAGTACTGGCTTCTATAGCCTAATAGAGCCCAGTAAAGCCTAGCAAAGCCTACTAGAGCTTAAAACAGCCTATTAGAGACCAGTAGAGTCTAGTACAGTACAGTACAGTACAGCCTAGTGCACCCAAGACTAGTATAGTCCAGCCTGTTGGGAGAACAGAGTAGTGGAGGTTGGTATAGGCTATACTAGCATGGAACAGGCTGGACTAGGCTAGACTAGAGTGTACTAGGCTGTACCAGACTCTAATACTCTCTATTAGGCTTTACTAGTCCCTTGTCAGCCCTTTAGATACTCAGACCATAGGGACTAAACACTGTGTACACGGGCCATAGCTTGTGTGTTCACGAGCAATAGTTTTGCAAGAGCCTTTGTAGGCCAAAGTAAAGTACTGGCTTCTATAGCCTAATAGAGCCCAGTAAAGCCTAGCAAAGCCTACTAGAGCTTAAAACAGCCTATTAGAGACCAGCAGAGTCTAGTACAGTACAGTACAGTACAGTACAGTACAGTACAGTACAGTACAGTACAGTACAGTACAGTACAGTACAGTACAGTACAGCCTAGTGCACCCAAGACTAGTATAGTCCAGCCTGTTGGGAGAACAGAGTAGTGGAGGTTGATATAGGCTATACTAGCATGGAACAGGCTGGACTAGGCTAGACTAGAGTGTACTAGGCTGTACCAGACTCTAATACTCTCTATTAGGCTTTACTAGTCCCTTGTCAGCCCTTTAGATACTCAGACCATAGGGACTAAACACTGTGTACACGGGCCATAGCTTGTGTGTTCACGAGCAATAGTTTTGCAAGAGCCTTTGTAGGCCAAAGTAAAGTACTGGCTTCTATAGCCTAATAGAGCCCAGTAAAGCCTAGCAAAGCCTACTAGAGCTTAAAACAGCCTATTAGAGACCAGTAGAGTCTAGTACAGTACAGTACAGTACAGCCTAGTGCACCCAAGACTAGTATAGTCCAGCCTGTTGGGAGGACAGAGTAGTGGAGGTTGGTATAGGCTATACTAGCATGGAACAGGCTGGACTAGGCTAGACTAGAGTGTACTAGGCTGTACCAGACTCTAATACTCTCTATTAGGCTTTACTAGTCCCTTGTCGGCCCTTTAGATACTCAGACCATAGGGACTAAACACTGCGTACACGGGCCATAGCTTGTGTGTTCACGAGCAATAGTTTTGCAAGAGCCTTTGTAGGCCAAAGTAAAGTACTGGCTTCTATAGCCTAATAGAGCCCAGTAAAGCCTAGCAAAGCCTACTAGAGCTTAAAACAGCCTATTAGACACCAGTAGAGTCTAGTACAGTACAGTACAGCCTAGTGCACCCAAGACTAGTATAGTCCAGCCTGTTGGGAGAACAGAGTAGTGGAGGTTGGTATAGGCTATACTAGCATGGAACAGGCTGGACTAGGCTAGACTAGAGTGTAGTAGGCTGTACCAGACTCTAATACTCTCTATTAGGCTTTACTAGTCCCTTGTCAGCCCTTTAGATGCTCAGACCATAGGGACTAAACACTGTGTACACGGGCCATAGCTTGTGTGTTCACGAGCAATAGTTTTGCAAGAGCCTTTGTAGGCCAAAGTAAAGTACTGGCTTCTATAGCCTAATAGAGCCCAGTAAAGCCTAGCAAAGCCTACTAGAGCTTAAAACAGCCTATTAGAGACCAGTAGAGTCTAGTACAGTACAGTACAGTACAGCCTAGTGCACCCAAGACTAGTATAGTCCAGCCTGTTGGGAGAACAGAGTAGGGGAGGTGGGTATAGGCTATACTAGCATGGAACAGGCTGGACTAGGCTAGACTAGAGTGTACTAGGCTGTACCAGACTCTAATACTCTCTATTAGGCTTTACTAGTCCCTTGTCAGCCCTTTAGATACTCAGACCATAGGGACTAAACACTGTGTACACGGGCCATAGCTTGTGTGTTCACGAGCAATAGTTTTGCAAGAGCCTTTGTAGGCCAAAGTAAAGTACTGGCTTCTATAGCCTAATAGAGCCCAGTAAAGCCTAGCAAAGCCTACTAGAGCTTAAAACAGCCTATTAGAGACCAGTAGAGTCTAGTACAGTACAGTACAGTACAGCCTAGTGCACCCAAGACTAGTATAGTCCAGCCTGTTGGGAGAACAGAGTAGTGGAGGTTGGTATAGGCTATACTAGCATGGAACAGGCTGGACTAGGCTAGACTAGAGTGTACTAGGCTGTACCAGACTCTAATACTCTCTATTAGGCTTTACTAGTCCCTTGTCAGCCCTTTAGATACTCAGACCATAGGGACTAAACACTGTGTACACGGGCCATAGCTTGTGTGTTCACGAGCAATAGTTTTGCAAGAGCCTTTGTAGGCCAAAGTAAAGTACTGGCTTCTATAGCCTAATAGAGCCCAGTAAAGCCTAGCAAAGCCTACTAGAGCTTAAAACAGCCTATTAGAGACCAGTAGAGTCTAGTACAGTACAGTACAGTACAGCCTAGTGCACCCAAGACTAGTATAGTCCAGCCTGTTGGGAGAACAGAGTAGTGGAGGTTGGTATAGGCTATACTAGCATGGAACAGGCTGGACTAGGCTAGACTAGAGTGTACTAGGCTGTACCAGACTCTAATACTCTCTATTAGGCTTTACTAGTCCCTTGTCAGCCCTTTAGATACTCAGACCATAGGGACTAAACACTGTGTACACGGGCCATAGCTTGTGTGTTCACGAGCAATAGTTTTGCAAGAGCCTTTGTAGGCCAAAGTAAAGTACTGGCTTCTATAGCCTAATAGAGCCCAGTAAAGCCTAGCAAAGCCTACTAGAGCTTAAAACAGCCTATTAGAGACCAGTAGAGTCTAGTACAGTACAGTACAGTACAGTACAGCCTAGTGCACCCAAGACTAGTATAGTCCAGCCTGTTGGGAGAACAGAGTAGGGGAGGTTGGTATAGGCTATACTAGCATGGAACAGGCTGGACTAGGCTAGACTAGAGTGTACTAGGCTGTACCAGACTCTAATACTCTCTATTAGGCTTTACTAGTCCCTTGTCAGCCCTTTAGATACTCAGACCATAGGGACTAAACACTGTGTACACGGGCCATAGCTTGTGTGTTCACGAGCAATAGTTTTGCAAGAGCCTTTGTAGGCCAAAGTAAAGTACTGGCTTCTATAGCCTAATAGAGCCCAGTAAAGCCTAGCAAAGCCTACTAGAGCTTAAAACAGCCTATTAGAGACCAGTAGAGTCTAGTACAGTACAGTACAGTACAGCCTAGTGCACCCAAGACTAGTATAGTCCAGCCTGTTGGGAGAACAGAGTAGTGGAGGTTGGTATAGGCTATACTAGCATGGAACAGGCTGGACTAGGCTAGACTAGAGTGTACTAGGCTGTACCAGACTCTAATACTCTCTATTAGGCTTTACTAGTCCCTTGTCAGCCCTTTAGATACTCAGACCATAGGGACTAAACACTGTGTACACGGGCCATAGCTTGTGTGTTCACGAGCAATAGTTTTGCAAGAGCCTTTGTAGGCCAAAGTAAAGTACTGGCTTCTATAGCCTAATAGAGCCCAGTAAAGCCTAGCAAAGCCTACTAGAGCTTAAAACAGCCTATTAGAGACCAGTAGAGTCTAGTACAGTACAGTACAGTACAGCCTAGTGCACCCAAGACTAGTATAGTCCAGCCTGTTGGGAGAACAGAGTAGTGGAGGTTGGTATAGGCTATACTAGCATGGAACAGGCTGGACTAGGCTAGACTAGAGTGTACTAGGCTGTACCAGACTCTAATACTCTCTATTAGGCTTTACTAGTCCCTTGTCGGCCCTTTAGATACTCAGACCATAGGGACTAAACACTGCGTACACGGGCCATAGCTTGTGTGTTCACGAGCAATAGTTTTGCAAGAGCCTTTGTAGGCCAAAGTAAAGTACTGGCTTCTATAGCCTAATAGAGCCCAGTAAAGCCTAGCAAAGCCTACTAGAGCTTAAAACAGCCTATTAGAGACCAGTAGAGTCTAGTACAGTACAGTACAGTACAGTACAGTACAGTACAGTACAGTACAGTACAGTACAGTACAGTACAGTACAGTACAGTACAGTACAGCCTAGTGCACCCAAGACTAGTATAGTCCAGCCTGTTGGGAGAACAGAGTAGTGGAGGTTGATATAGGCTATACTAGCATGGAACAGGCTGGACTAGGCTAGACTAGAGTGTACTAGGCTGTACCAGACTCTAATACTCTCTATTAGGCTTTACTAGTCCCTTGTCAGCCCTTTAGATACTCAGACCATAGGGACTAAACACTGTGTACACGGGCCATAGCTTGTGTGTTCACGAGCAATAGTTTTGCAAGAGCCTTTGTAGGCCAAAGTAAAGTACTGGCTTCTATAGCCTAATAGAGCCCAGTAAAGCCTAGCAAAGCCTACTAGAGCTTAAAACAGCCTATTAGAGACCAGTAGAGTCTAGTACAGTACAGTACAGTACAGCCTAGTGCACCCAAGACTAGTATAGTCCAGCCTGTTGGGAGGACAGAGTAGTGGAGGTTGGTATAGGCTATACTAGCATGGAACAGGCTGGACTAGGCTAGACTAGAGTGTACTAGGCTGTACCAGACTCTAATACTCTCTATTAGGCTTTACTAGTCCCTTGTCGGCCCTTTAGATACTCAGACCATAGGGACTAAACACTGCGTACACGGGCCATAGCTTGTGTGTTCACGAGCAATAGTTTTGCAAGAGCCTTTGTAGGCCAAAGTAAAGTACTGGCTTCTATAGCCTAATAGAGCCCAGTAAAGCCTAGCAAAGCCTACTAGAGCTTAAAACAGCCTATTAGACACCAGTAGAGTCTAGTACAGTACAGTACAGCCTAGTGCACCCAAGACTAGTATAGTCCAGCCTGTTGGGAGAACAGAGTAGTGGAGGTTGGTATAGGCTATACTAGCATGGAACAGGCTGGACTAGGCTAGACTAGAGTGTAGTAGGCTGTACCAGACTCTAATACTCTCTATTAGGCTTTACTAGTCCCTTGTCAGCCCTTTAGATGCTCAGACCATAGGGACTAAACACTGTGTACACGGGCCATAGCTTGTGTGTTCACGAGCAATAGTTTTGCAAGAGCCTTTGTAGGCCAAAGTAAAGTACTGGCTTCTATAGCCTAATAGAGCCCAGTAAAGCCTAGCAAAGCCTACTAGAGCTTAAAACAGCCTATTAGAGACCAGTAGAGTCTAGTACAGTACAGTACAGTACAGCCTAGTGCACCCAAGACTAGTATAGTCCAGCCTGTTGGGAGAACAGAGTAGGGGAGGTGGGTATAGGCTATACTAGCATGGAACAGGCTGGACTAGGCTAGACTAGAGTGTACTAGGCTGTACCAGACTCTAATACTCTCTATTAGGCTTTACTAGTCCCTTGTCAGCCCTTTAGATACTCAGACCATAGGGACTAAACACTGTGTACACGGGCCATAGCTTGTGTGTTCACGAGCAATAGTTTTGCAAGAGCCTTTGTAGGCCAAAGTAAAGTACTGGCTTCTATAGCCTAATAGAGCCCAGTAAAGCCTAGCAAAGCCTACTAGAGCTTAAAACAGCCTATTAGAGACCAGTAGAGTCTAGTACAGTACAGTACAGTACAGCCTAGTGCACCCAAGACTAGTATAGTCCAGCCTGTTGGGAGAACAGAGTAGTGGAGGTTGGTATAGGCTATACTAGCATGGAACAGGCTGGACTAGGCTAGACTAGAGTGTACTAGGCTGTACCAGACTCTAATACTCTCTATTAGGCTTTACTAGTCCCTTGTCAGCCCTTTAGATACTCAGACCATAGGGACTAAACACTGTGTACACGGGCCATAGCTTGTGTGTTCACGAGCAATAGTTTTGCAAGAGCCTTTGTAGGCCAAAGTAAAGTACTGGCTTCTATAGCCTAATAGAGCCCAGTAAAGCCTAGCAAAGCCTACTAGAGCTTAAAACAGCCTATTAGAGACCAGTAGAGTCTAGTACAGTACAGTACAGTACAGCCTAGTGCACCCAAGACTAGTATAGTCCAGCCTGTTGGGAGAACAGAGTAGTGGAGGTTGGTATAGGCTATACTAGCATGGAACAGGCTGGACTAGGCTAGACTAGAGTGTACTAGGCTGTACCAGACTCTAATACTCTCTATTAGGCTTTACTAGTCCCTTGTCAGCCCTTTAGATACTCAGACCATAGGGACTAAACACTGTGTACACGGGCCATAGCTTGTGTGTTCACGAGCAATAGTTTTGCAAGAGCCTTTGTAGGCCAAAGTAAAGTACTGGCTTCTATAGCCTAATAGAGCCCAGTAAAGCCTAGCAAAGCCTACTAGAGCTTAAAACAGCCTATTAGAGACCAGTAGAGTCTAGTACAGTACAGTACAGTACAGCCTAGTGCACCCAAGACTAGTATAGTCCAGCCTGTTGGGAGAACAGAGTAGTGGAGGTTGGTATAGGCTATACTAGCATGGAACAGGCTGGACTAGGCTAGACTAGAGTGTACTAGGCTGTACCAGACTCTAATACTCTCTATTAGGCTTTACTAGTCCCTTGTCGGCCCTTTAGATACTCAGACCATAGGGACTAAACACTGCGTACACGGGCCATAGCTTGTGTGTTCACGAGCAATAGTTTTGCAAGAGCCTTTGTAGGCCAAAGTAAAGTACTGGCTTCTATAGCCTAATAGAGCCCAGTAAAGCCTAGCAAAGCCTACTAGAGCTTAAAACAGCCTATTAGAGACCAGTAGAGTCTAGTACAGTACAGTACAGTACAGTACAGCCTAGTGCACCCAAGACTAGTATAGTCCAGCCTGTTGGGAGAACAGAGTAGTGGAGGTTGGTATAGGCTATACTAGCATGGAACAGGCTGGACTAGGCTAGACTAGAGTGTACTAGGCTGTACCAGACTCTAATACTCTCTATTAGGCTTTACTAGTCCCTTGTCAGCCCTTTAGATACTCAGACCATAGGGACTAAACACTGTGTACACGGGCCATAGCTTGTGTGTTCACGAGCAATAGTTTTGCAAGAGCCTTTGTAGGCCAAAGTAAAGTACTGGCTTCTATAGCCTAATAGAGCCCAGTAAAGCCTAGCAAAGCCTACTAGAGCTTAAAACAGCCTATTAGAGACCAGTAGAGTCTAGTACAGTAAAGCCTAGTACACCCAGTTCTAGCCTAGTCCAGCCTTTTGATGGAACAGACTAGGGGAGGGCAATATAGGCTCTACTAGCATGGAACAGACTGGACTAGTTAAGACTAGGTTGTACTGGGCTCTACTAGGCTCTATTAGGTTGTACTAGGCCGTACTAGGCTGGACTAGGCTGTAATAGGCTGGACTAAGCTGTAATAGGCTGGACTAGGCTTTAATAGGCGGGACTAAGCTGGACTAGGCTTGAATAGGTTGGACTAGGCTTTAATAGGCTGGACTAGGCCATAATAGGTGGGACTAGGCTGGACTAGGCTGTAATAGGCTGTAATAGGCTGTACTAGGATGTACTAGGCTGGAACAGCCTGTAATAGGTTGGACTAGGCTGGACTAGGCCGGACTAGGCTGGACTAGGCTGTACTAGATTGTAATAGGCTGGACTAGGTTGGGCTATGCTGGACTAGGCTGTAAAAGGCTGGACTAGGCTATAATAGGCTGGACTAGGCTGGACTAGGCTGTAATAGGCTGGACTAGGCTGTAATAGGCTGGACTAGGCTGTAATAGGCTGGACTAGGCTGGACTAGGCTGGACTAGGTTATAATAGGCTGGACTAGGCTGGACTAGGCTGTACTAGGCTGGACTAGGCTGTACTAGGCGGGACTAGGCGGGAATTGGCGAGAAACAGCGTCCCGGGAGGTCACATGATGGTAAACGCCATTTACCATAGCATTGTATTGGAGGTGTACACAATGTACACAGCCCATAGTTCTAATAGTAGGCCGTTTCCCATAGTACAGTGTGGGAGGTGTACACAGTTCACTTCTAATAGTTTTGGCTCATATTCTGCCACCCTGCCACCCACCCTGTGGAATTATGCTTGAACTGCAAGATAGGACCCTAAAACGTAAACAAAGGGAAAAACATCCGTGTGGGTAATCCGTAAGACCGATGGGCGAACAAGTGGTGTTCACGCGCAGAGGGGGGCCCAGAGGACATGTAGAGTCCGCCCCCTGAATTTTCACGCCCCCACAGGCCGCAGAGTGGGGCCTGGAAATTTGGACTGTTCACCGGCCATAGCCGCTATGGCCGGTGAACACAAAAACCTATAAGTGTAATTATAGTAATAATTATTATTATTATTACTATTACTATTACTATTATTATTATTATTAACTATTAATTATGAGCCATAACCAGAATTAATGTTATTTCCTTCAGCCGCATTTACCCACCCATGCCCACGTCAAAAAAGTATGTTGTGAGAAAGGTCCTTTGTTCTAGAAACCTACTCTGATACCTGAGGGAAGCTTGATAGATACAGTGCTAAGCTGGTTCTCTGTATTATGCAGCGTGCAAAGCGTCTGTTTCCTGCAAGCCCCAGGAAACCGGAAAAAACAAAACAAAACATTTTCCAAAGCCCCCATTTGCTGTCCTCTTTATTTAGTCACGTGTGGATGCATTTGTCCATTGTTATTTCCCAAAAATGTGACAACCGTAGGAAGTACAACAGTGTGTATTTGTATTCATGGCAGGCACACTGTTCAAAAGGTGAGATACAGGCTATCACGATTAGCATATTAACTGAAGCGCATATTTTAGAAAACATTTCCTCGGAATGTGACAACACAACATTCAAGAGAGGTCGCGGCAAAAGGTCCCACTCGAGTAACAGATTACTCAAAGCCAACGTTGACATTTAAAGCTGGGTTCATCACGAGGACCCCAAAAATGAGGAGATCTCTTTTGAAACACAACAGGCAGACATAACTCTGACAGGTCTGCATTATTCATGGCCCACGTCGTGAGCAGCCCCAAAAGCCTCAAAAACACAGATCAAATGCTGCCATGTTGTCGGTTGTCTAACGAAGCACTCAGGTTTCGGACTTAAGTAAAAGTAGCCACAGTGTAACAGATACTCACATGTAAAAGTCCTGCATTCAAAATCTTTAGTACAAAGGTATTAGCATAGAAATATACTTAAAAGTAGCAAGTAAAAGTACTCATTATGCAGAATGCCCATTTCAGAATCATAGTATCATGTTATTGGCTTATAATCATTGATCATTAACCACCATATTTGATATTTCCGCTATTGAAGATTTCTGATACAGAACTTTATAAAATATATATATATATCTGCAAAGTAACTAACTAGTAAGCTGTCAAATAAATGTAGTGAAGTATGAAGAAAAGGAAATACTCAAGTAAAGTTAAAGTACCTTTGAGAAAAGCACTGCAAAGCAGAATACCCGCAACACCCCAGATTAAACAAACATCTCAAGGCTCAACAATATCAGTGTGTTCAACGCTGAGGACAACCTGTTGCTCTGTCCGTGGGGAGGTAAATACAATGGAATGTGAAATGGACACTTATCGTGTGCTGGCTGTTTTCTCAGTTTTCAAGTAAAAGCATCTTGAAATTGTACTTAAGTATAGTACTTACTTTACACAACTGGGTTGTCTTTTGTAATAGGTAGTCTGTGTCTGGGTATAGCTCAGTCGGTAGAGCACCCCGCCTTTCGACCACAAGTTCGATCCCGGGCACCGCCAACCAGTGGTGGAAAAAGTACTCATATATTTCACTTAAGTAAAAGTATCAATACTGCAATATAGAAATACTCTGTTACAAGTACAAGTCTGGAATTCAAAATTTACTTGAGTAAAAGTACAAAAGTATTGGTATCAAAATGTACTTAAAGTACCAAAAGTAAAAGTACAACAATGTGTGAAAATAGCAGATCTACACGCTCACAACGCATTGTGAGCTTGTAGATTGGCTATTTTCAAATAGCCTAGGTATAAAATAGGGCTAAAGTGGTTAATGTATGTTTTATGATATCATAATTTATAATTGCAAAGTAACTCGTCAATAAAGTTTTCAAATAATTGTAGTGGACTAAAAGTACAATATTTACCTCTGAGATGTAGTGGAGTAGAAGTAAAAGTACTGAAAATTGGAAATGCTCCAGTAAAGTAAAAATACATCAAAATTGTACTTAAGTACAGTACTTGAGTACATGTACTTAGTGACTTTACACCACTGCTGCCAACTCAGTGTATATGAGTAGCACGGCTTATAGGTGGGGCAGGTCATGTGGTAAGTACTGGGAGCTGATGGTAGGTGGGGCACTCCACCTCAGCATGCCATATCCCAGGGGTCTAGGGCATTGTAACAGGTATGGACAATAAGCTACTGTTGCTCCTACCGACCTACTTATAGGTAAAGAGCCAAGACATGCCATTAGTGCAAGGAATGATTCATGCAGTGGTGGAAAGTAACTAAGTATGTGTACTCAAGTACTGTACTTAAGTACAATTTTGAGGTACTTTACTTGAGTATTTCCAATTTCCAATAATTTTAATTGTACACTACATCTCAGAGGCAAATATTGTACTTTTACTCCACTACAATTATTTGAAAACTTCAGTTACTAGTTACTTTGTAGATATAAATTATTACATAATAAAACGTATATTAACCACTTTATTCCTATTTTATACCCAGGCTATTTGAAAATAGCCGATCTACAAGATCACAACGCGTCGCGATGCGAAGCGTTGTGAGCTTGTAGATCGGCTATTTTCAAACATTTTAGTACTTTTACTTTTGTTACTTTAAGTACATTTTGATACTAATACTACTCACTCAAGTGCATTTTTAATTCCAGACTTTTACTTGTAACAGAGTACTTCTACATTGCAGTATTGATACTTTAAGTAAAATGTGTGAGTACTTTTTCCACCACTGCTTATAGGTAAAACCAGGACATTCCATTAGTACAAGATTCATGTGAGGGAGAATTTCTTTCTTTATTTGGGGGGGGGGGGGGGGTTCATAATTGCAATGCTTGTTGAATATTCAAGGATTTGTCTTCATCATGAAAGGATATTTATATGTCAAGTGGCTAGTTATTCAAGCTAGCCATCAGTAGGGACGTGCACAGCTAAAAGCCAAAGTCATTCACTGTGATTATGATATTCACTTGAACATTCTGTTACTGAAGTGGATGTTGAAATCACAACTAGCCTAATCTGAAAATAATCCTAATTCAGGTCCACAACCTTTAGCAAGCTCTTGCTCACTTGACGTGCATTGTATCTAGGACTCAAAAGGTCAGTAGAGAATTTAGATGTAATATTATGAACCTCAAGAACAGTGTAAGTACTTAACTTTTCACCACTGTTATTTTGTCACAAGTTCGTCAATCATACAATCATACATTGGTTACATTTCTATAAACCCCAGAGACTTAAGGTAGGTTAAGTGATTTTTTTTTTTTGGTTAGAATAAGTGTTAAATATTTAAATATATTCTACTCATTGCTATAGAGTGTTTATTCAGTAACAGGAGTCAGGAGTCAGCTCTTAATTAAACAGAAAATTCATTTTCAGGTCAGGATACCAATTTTATCCAATCAGGATGGAGAACTCCGCCAGGCTACATATTAAACTAGTGAAATGGAAAGTGATGACACAAATAAATGAGCAGACATAATTGGAACTGGAACACTCTAAAAATGAAGCTGAAGAATGGGTACTCTCTTCTGATTGGCTGAAATTGTTGTTTATTAAAGAGCTGGAGAGACTCATGTTACTGAACAAACACTCTATAGCAATGAGTACTATCAGAATATAGAGCTTTAACCTTTAAACTAAAAAAGCTAAACCAAACAATATCACTTACTTATTACTTTAACGAAGTTCACCGTGGCGACCATACCATGACATGTCATTATAGTCTAGTCATTTTTGTTTTAAATATGCCATTGCTTTATGAAAAATAAATAAAAAGCTGAACTATAGAGATACAAGGTTTCTGCCCGACTGTGACGATATGCAGAGGGACACGACCATCAGATTCAATCTTTCTGAGTTATCTGTTTTGCTGAAGGCATGTCATGTTCTTTCATTAATTACATTCGGAGCCACAACAAGCAAACAATTCACCACCCCAATGGTGGTTGCCAAGTCATCCCATCCATTTCTGAGAGGCTGTCACTTGCTAACTAATGGCGCAATGAGCGCCCTCATCTGATGTCCCATTCCAGAACGGATGGAGCAGCTGTCCCACAAACGTCCTCCAGCCAAACACTAGTAAAGTAACATTTTAAAATTGTACTCAAGTACAGTCAGTACTTAAGTAAATGTACTTAGGTACTTTCCATCACTGCCAACCCACACCTCCCAGGCATCTGTGTGTTGACGATTCAATCCAAAAGTCGTTTCCACATTAACGCAACAACATGCATTCAGCCTGCAATCCACTAATTAAGGTCCAGGATGGCATCACAAAGTACTTTTTCCAAAGATTTTTCCAAACTTGGCAAAATAGCAAAAATAGCCGATCTAAAAGAATGCGACACCATCGTCCAACAAAGTGTACAAAAGGGCTTAAGTGGTTAAGCGACCATTTATGTACATGGAAAGTGATGGCTTTGCTTACAAAAACCTAAAATATCAAAACCTCAACGTTCAAAGGTTTCGGAAATGGAAGGTTTTAACACATACTCTGCAATTTGTGAACCCTAGTCTTGTTTTGTGGACTTCAACATAGTTAAAATATGCCATAACTATGTTGTTTGAACATTGTGGCATGCATCTCTTCTTGTGAGCAAGCATTTTATTGTACCACTTCTCATTTAAATGATGACCGTTAGGCCTATTTTGAGTTTATAGCCACTTTGTATTATCAGCAAAATAAGCTTTTTTTATCTGTAAATTCAATCCACAGTTACATTAAAAGCAAAAGAACCTGAGTACACAGGTGCGAAGGAGTACTTCCTTACTGACTGAACAAAATCCTCAGAGGATGAAGAAATCCAGCAGTCTTTCATCCTAGCCGCCAGTGCTGCACTTTGTGAATGATAAAACACATTAATGTGCTTTCAGATAGAAGCTTCCACATGATGCTCTCAGGAATTGTGTTTATCTCAGCAGGTGTGGATGGTCCCATGCTTTTCCACCTCCTCACATCATTGCCTATCATGTTTCTTCATTTCAAACCCTCTGCGGAAACTTTGATGTCAGGAAAAGCGTGGCCTGAAAAGACGGACTTGCTTGACGGGATGTTAAGGCTTGTGCCACTGGCAGAAAACTGATGAATGAGAATGTTTCTGTTGTAATAATTACGTGCCGTCTAAATTCAAGACCCAAAATCTTCCTCTGTACAAAACTGCTTTATTTATTTTTCCGTTTTAGCAGCAGTAATAAACAGAAAAATAAGACATAATGATTAACACTCTCACCGCCAGGCCCGTAGCCTACGGGCCGATAAATCCAACTGTAAAGCGCCGATCCCGTAGCCTACGGGCTGTGGTGCTTTTTCCTTTTTTTCGATTTTTTTTTTTTTCAATTTTCTAGTACGGCACATTTCATTGTAACACCACCGGAAATGGAATTATTCGGGATCACGTTTTGACGATCCCATAGGACTCCATTCTAAAGCGCACACTGCAACGCCATTTTCTTCGATTGTAGTTTTTCTCCTCGCTGATCACTGTTTAACCTAAACCGTTCTAACTACAACATGGATGCCCCGTTTGACACGTGGTTTGGACTGGTACACGCAGGGAGATCTCCGCGATGTTTACAAACAGTGCAGAGCTCAATCTTAAGGATTTTAACGAGGTCTATGGCAACGTGAAAAAAAAAAAAAACAACAATAAAACGTTGGCACTGGTGAGTACATTATGAGATTAACCTCTGGCGGTCAATGTGTTAAGGAAGAAAAACGAATAGTAGCAACCGTACATTCGTACATGACAATTTGTCTAAGATGTCAACATTTGTAAGTTGTTCCTCACACTTCGAGGACCATGAAGGGTGGGTGGTGTGTGTGTGTGTGTGTGTGTGTGTGTGTGTGTGTGTGTGTGTGTGTGTGTGTGTGTGTGTACTGTGTACTGTGTACTGTGTGTGTGTGTGTGTGTGTGTGTGTGTGTGTGTGTGTGTGTGTGTGTGTGTGTGTGTGTGTGTGTGTGTGTGTGTGTAAATTACAAATACATAAATAAATAGCATTCAAAATATGAATTTAAATCAAATTAAAATAGGGCTTAATTGGTTAGATCTTCCCTGCTCACCATGCTATTGCTATTTGGAATGAAACGGAACGGACGTTTTGCATGCGCTCACATTTCCTTTATGTTCTTGGTTTCCTGGGCCATAATGGCCACTTACTCGAGTAGTGCTCTCGCTTGAAAATGCACTTGATCTATCTACTTATAATCAGTGCTCTGGTGGGATGCGGTGTGATACTCTGTGTCTTTGTTGTAAATATTGTTCAATTGGACAATTACCATTTGCACAAGTGTAAAGAGTAAGGTACGCATTGTATGCAGTGTTGTTGTTGATTATTTCATCAATGAACAGCTGGTTAACTAAGTGGTCGCAACACTTATAGTTCTAAACCATTGGTTCTCAGAGTGGGGTCTGTGGACCCCCAGGGGTCCTTGAGGGAGTTCCAGGGGGTCCCCAGCTAAATGATGCATAGTTAGGAACCAAATGGACCCTTATGGGTCTGTAACTCTGAGTGTGTACAAATGGCCATTTGGTTCCATTTGTACACTCTCAGAGTTATATCAACATTGATTGTACAATATAAATTGGGGTCCCAGAGATTGAAATGCCATTAAATGGGGGTCCGTGTCCTAATGAATGTCAAACTGGGGGTCCTTGAAATTAAAATGGTTGAGAATCACTGCTATAGCGCCGTAAAAATCTTCTTATGGGGGTCCCTGGCATATCTTTTCAAATGAGGGGTCCACGGGATAATAAGTGTCAAGTTGGGGGGTCCTTGACATGAAAAAGTTTGAGAACCACTGTTCTAAACAATTGTGGTCTGAAATAAAATGTTAACCGTTGAAAACTGTCGACAGCTGAGTGAGTGCCCGGCCCACGCTGATTGCCGCGCTATTGCCGACTGTTCATCATGCATATACACAACAGGGGGGGGGGGGGGTCTTCAACGTTTTTTTTTCAGGTCAAGGACCCCCTAGCTGAGAGAGAGATGAAGCAGGGACCCCCACTACATAAAATAAATACATCTCACAATGATTATATATGTTTTGGAAGACATTTAGCAACTATCTGTCTGCACTATAGGGTCCTCAGCCTGGGAACTCTTGAGACAAACATACTATCCAACTCTGTGCAGCTGTCAAGACATGAGAGCACTCCGAGTCCTCACTCACAAAGTATAGCTATGATACATGTATAATATATGAGCTCGTCATAGTCCAAGGACACAAACTTTCATCATCCATTCTGACTCAACACGGCACAAGAACAGGCCCTGACAAGAGTACAGCGTATGGAGTCAATATCAATAAAACGGGGAAAAAAAAAAACATTCTATGGAGCAATAATTGCAGGCAGAGTTCCTGGTGGGTATATCTCCCAAGGCTAAACCCCTCAAAGCTCTATATGAGATGCCCACATGTTACAGTTCATGGCTATAAGCTACTGCACTTTAACCCATTCAATCCGGGAAAGCATCTGTGTCCAATTTAGATTTTAGTTATATATACTAGTGTATAGGGCTTTCACCAACTAGTCCACTAGTCGACAAGTATAAACACTAGTCGACCTTGTTGGTACAAGTCGAATAGTTTTTTTTTGTTCATTGTTTTAGTGCCATAGTAATGGCCCATTACTATTATTATTATCCTCCTGCCTTTATTTTGATCAAAAGGGGGTCAAAAGTATGCCAAATAATAGCCTATTATTGGGCAATAACCCCCTTGGAGACGCTGCTGTGCTAGAAACGCTTCCCTTAAACGGCATAAAAATAAAGGCAGGAGGATAATAATAATAGTAATGGCATTAAAACAATGGCAAAAAAATAATAAAAAATGAGTCGACCAGTAAAAATCTCTAGTCGTGAAAGCCCTCCTAGTGTATGTCGCGATCTACAAGTTTGCTATTTTTCAGAAAAATCATGAAAATTAGATTTTTTAAAGCAAATATTTTTTAACTCAAATCTTTGCTTCTGGAGGTCTCTGGCACAAACTATTTTGAGATGGGGCTCCACGGCCAATGCGTATCATTTTGGGTGGTCCTTGAGCACCAACGATATAGCAACAAGAAGATTTTTTTGTAGAATCGGCCTCAGGTCTTAATGGGTTACTTGCTGAAGGGATGGCCCTTTTGTTGGATACAAAAGCGAAGGCCACATGTGCAAGATGGCCCGTTTTAGCGAGAGCTTTGTTCCCACAGCCATACGAGAATGAAATGAGCAACGTCCTCTTAGAGCTATCGAAAATGCAGACGGCGGTGTGAAGTGTCAATCCATGACTCGGTCTCTGTTGTGACCCCTGTGATTAGTTGCGACAGTAAATCCTGCATCATCCCTGTGCGTCTGTAGCTCTGTCTGTGCCAAAAATCTCTTCTGCCCGGTTCTCCTCAGTGGCTGGAGCAATTGATCTGAATTTGCACACAGACATTGACCATTACTATGTGCACGGAACACCGAAGCCCGTTTTTCTAGCTGGTTCTAGTATGTCTTATGTGTCTGTGTTACGTAAGCGCCTACTGTGTAAAATAATTGCCTCCTTGAGGATAAATAATCTATCTATGCCCATTCCAGCACTACTGTATGTCCACCATGTACCATTTAGCAGGCACAGTGCATAGCTGGCTTGTGTGGCTACTGTCTCTGTTTATTATGTTATGCCAATTAGGCTTACTGTTGACAGAAGAGATATCATTATAAATGTCTGTGTGCGTAAGTGTATATATATTTATGCAAATTATGATGTATTACATTACAGTTCCTCGTTCATTTGAAGAAACAGTACAGTTTATTCAAATGAACTTTATGAGGATTTATTTTTATTTTTAACACCAGGTTGAGTCGGAAATGTATTTTTTATTTATATATTGTCACAATAAAGAAATTAGATGATAATGTCAACATCTATTAATCTTAATAATGGTGTAATGTGCAATGACTTGTACAATAGTCATGACAAGTCTTGTAGGTGTAGCTAGGTGACTGCATAATAGACATCTTAGTATTTGATCATTGTAAACAAACTTAACTAATATGGACAAAGTTTTGCTTGGCCAACTGAAATACAAAGCATATATTTGGATTTGATTTAATGCATTCTGAAACATTAATACCCATCGTACAGATGCTGAAAATCATTAATTTAACATGCACAGTTGTGTGTTGCTAAACCGAATTACAGTGTTGTCATCTGTCTTCCTAAAGTATGTCCACTACAATGCACAGCAGTGATTCTCAAAGGGGGTACGAGGACCCCCAGGGGTCCTTTAGGGGGGGTTCCAGGTGGTCCCTGGCAAAATGATATACAGTTGAACCACTTTAACCCTATCTTATTCTTTGGCTATTTTCAAAACATTTTGAAAAATTGACTTATTTTGAATATGTTTAAAGACCTGCTCGGCTTGGTGTGATGTCAAACATCAAACACAGGCGAGAACATGAACTTGTACCAGGTGTTTATGCTAGTCTTTGATGTGTGACATCACACCACACAAACCCCCTCTGTTAGTGTGCACTCAGTCAAACTTGTTTTCAGTGAGCGCTCATCTAAAAGACAGATTTTGATTGTTGAAAAGGGGAAAAAAAAGATATTAATGCTTTAGAGATATGCAGAGTACAAGAACCCACCAGGGTTTTCATGTTTAAGCTTCAAAAACACATTAACCAAACAAAAACTCTTTATTTTAATGTGGGTCAACACAAATCCTTTATGGGGCCCCTGGCACAAAATCTTTTCAGATGGGAGTCTGCGGTAAATGTGACGTGAACATGTCTGAGAACCCCTGATAAAAAGATTCAAAAAGATACTTAATCAAACAAACCTCTACAAGCGCCAACTTGTGCGAGATTGGAGTTGATATTAATCCCCTCGGAATCCACTGATCTGTTAATGAGAAAATGACAGAAATCCCAGCTTGACTAGCACAAACCCCACTGGGTCTGAATATATTACAACTTATTTCACACACCCATATTGGCGTATGCTGTGCAACAGATGCAGGCTCAAGAGTGGAGATTAAAAACTATTTGCAGAGTTTGCATTTTTTCATAGCCTTGATGACATTATCTGGTAGCTGAGGATGGAGAAGAAGGGAGAGTCAAATAGGGGTGAGTACTTTACTGTATTACAAAATGCTGGCGATAGATAGACCTGTATTAATCCGGACGGGAAATTCAGCTGTCATAAGCACAGCACCGCAGCAAGGATTAAACAAAGAAACAGGCTGCCTGGGGTGCTTTTTGGGGTCCCAAGGGATGGCAATTCCCCACCCCCCTAGATTTAACCTCAAATACAGTTTTTCATGCATATTTATTCCAGCATTTAGTTTTTATGCACCACATATCTGGAACAATCTCCCAGAAAACAGCAGGTCTGCTGCCACTCTTATTTATTTTAAAACACAACAAAATACCTTTATGTTTTCCGCTGCCTTTGATTCAGTTCAGTACTTTTTTTTCTTTGTCTTTCTCTTCTGCACTTTAACTATATCCAAATGTCATTGTAAAGTTGTGTTTCCTTTGTTTGATGTTCTGTTGTGTAAAGCACATTGAATTGCCTTGTTGTTGAAATGTATCTATGCAAATAAAACTGCAATTTACTGTATGTGTTATTGAGAACAGGTACAGTATTAGTTCTTACCCAATTGTATGCACATATACAAATGAAAGGGAATTGTAATTATTCACGTACTCATTTTTAGAGGTTTAATTCATCAGGTTGCAGTAAACCTATTAGTATAACCCGCTAAATGTGCACTCTCGCCTCAGGCTTGCCTTCTGTACCGAAATGCTGAGACTTTATTTGTCATTTGTCATATTCGTGGACAGAAATTAATTTGTAGGTGGGCCTAGAAATTATTGGGCGCCCACAATAGGTGCTCATATGATGGCTTGAACAGAGACTAAGATTGATTGTTTTTTTTGTTTTCTTTTTATCGATTCTGATATTATCTGTACTGTATCAATAATCCACCAATCACCAGTGGTGGAAAGTAACTAAGTACATTGACTCAAGTACTGTACGTAAGTACAATGTTGAGGCGTTTTTACTTTACTGGAGTATTTCTAGTTTTCAGTACCGTACTTTTACTTTTAGGCTACTTCACTACATCTCGGAGGCAAATATTGTACTTTTACTCCACTACACTTATTTGAAAACTTATTCAAATAAGTGTTACTGTTACTTTGTACAGTTTGCAGATATAAATTATTATATTATAAAACATACATTAACCACTTCAGTCCCATTTTATACATACTGTAGGCTATTTGAAAATAGCCGATCAACAAGCTCACAACGTGTCGCATCGCGACGTGTTATTAAGTAGACTATTACACGGAGCCTACTTAATAAATAAATAAATTAACCCAAAAGTAGCTTACGGCAATGCAAGTATTCCATAAGTGTCGAGCTGGGCCGACACGGTCGCCTCGGAAAACAAGCTAGTGTAGTGGATCAAATAGAATAACTTTTTTGTTACTGCATTGTCTATTTCCCGCTTCAAATGTTTTCAAAAACATTCTTGAGAGCAACGTTTTGTTGTAAATGATATTTGATGAGCCTTTGATTAGACAGCGGTCTGTTATTGAGCTCATCGGCCATTATCCAGAAATAACACACTGCTGTATTCAGCGATTGACCAATCAGAATCAATCAGAATCAAGCATTCAACCAAGCCGTGTAATAAGCCACCTTAATGTGCAATGCCCTACCACTAGCCATTAAAAGGGTGACTCCCTAACCTCCTTCAAAACCACCATAGAAGAGCACCAGGAGGAATTAATTGGCATAACTGCTAAATTGGGGAGAAAAAGTGGTAAAAAAAGTTATAATTGGCTACTCTAAATAAATAAAAAAAGAGCACCTGTCTGCAATTTGCACTTAGACAAGTCTTCTAGCTTGCCAAAAGAAAGTACTGCTCCTAGTATTGATGATTTATTGTATAGTATTGTCTCTGTGTGTCTTGATGAATTGAATGCATATAACAATATGACACAATGTAAACAAGCCCTCAGGGCTTCTTGTGTTATCCTTTTAGCATGATTGTATAACTGTACTTTTTTGCAAACTGTTAAAATAAAGTATTCAATCAATCAAAGACAGAATAGGCATACTAGGGTTCAAGTGGTCAAGTTGTTAAGTGGTCTAGTTAAGATGTCACTCCAACCCATGCTTAACCTTTTTAATCTCATCTAAAAGACAGACTTTGATTGTTGAAAAGGAAAAAGAAAAACATTAATGCTTTAGCGATAACACCCAACAGGGTTTTCATGTTTAAGCTTCAAAAACACATTAACCACACAAAAAAACATGATTTATTTTTTTGGGTGGAGTGGGTAAACACAAATCCTCATTTGACTCCCTACCCTCCTTCAAAACCGCCATAAAAGAGCACCTTGAGGAACTAATTGGCATAACTACTAAATTGGGGAGAATCAAATCTAATCCAAAACAGGTTCAAGTGGTTAAGTTGTTAAGTGGTCTAGTAGTTAAGATGTCTCTCTCCAACCCTTTTTATCATAAATTTATATTTATATTGTCTTAGTTTTTTTCTTTAATAAAAGTTGGCTCCTCGGGGGCACGGTGGCGCAGTCGGTAGCGCTGTCGCCTCACAGCTAAAAGGTCCTGGGTTCGATTCCCGCAGGGGACGCTGTGGGCGCTGGGGGTGTGTTCTCTCCTCCGCGTCATCAGTGCCCATACCCTAGGTGGGGTTGGCGAAAGGGCCTTTCTGTGTGGAGTTTGCATGTTCTCCCCGTGTCTCCTAGGGTAGGTACCCTCACAAAAAAACATGCAGTAATCCTGGTCACTATACTGCCTCCCCCTGGCCAGCCAGGGCGCCTGATGGAGAGGAAGGGAATTGGTTGGAATAACGTGTTCCTTCCACGCGCTACGTCCAACCAGGGAAACTCTCCCCTGTCAGGTGACAAGAAGGTCAGTTGCCTCTCATGCATTGAGGCATGAGCTCGGCCCTGGCCTCCATAGGTTGGCAGAGGGAAGGTAGTGCCCAGGATTACATAGACAATTGGCACTGGGTCTAAAAAATAGGGTTACAAAATCGTGGGATAAAAAAAAAAAAAAAAGTTGGTTCATTCCTTTTCTTCGTGTAAAGCGACTTTGGGTAGAAAAGCACTAAATAAATCTCAGCTATTATTATGTACAGTGGTGGTAAAAATACACACATTCTTTACTTAAGTAAAAAGTATCAATACTGCAATGTAGAAATGCTCTGTTACAAGTAAAAGTCCGGAATTCTAAATGTACTTGAGTATAAGTACAAAGGTATTGGTATCAAAATGCACTTAAAGTACAAGTACTCATGGTGTAGAATATCCCATTTTCCCCAAGTTCAAAAATAATACAAAATATTTTGAAAATAGACGATCTACAAGCTCACATCGTGTCGCATCACGACGCGTCGTGAGCTTGTAGATCTGCTATTTTCAAACATTTTAGTACTCTTACTTTTGGTACTTTAAGTAATCAAAATCTACAAAGTAACTAAAGTTTTCACATAATTGTAGTGGAGTAAAAGTACTATATTTTCCTCTGAGGTGTAGGAAAGTGGAAGCAAAAGTATTGAAAATTTTAAATGTTGAAGTAAAAATACCTCAAAATTGTAATTAAGTACAGTACTTGAGTAAATGTACTTAGTTACTTTGCACCACTGCCCCCCACCCCCGTTTTCTTGTTTAACTAATTGAACCCTCGCTACTACTGTCGGTGGGGATGGTGAGGGATGGCAGACGGTGCTAAAGAAGGGGGGCCGCCGGCAATGCACATGGCCTCCACCACCTACTGTAGCATCATGGATGGATCACTTTTCATTGAGTTGTTTCTGTGCTGTAAATCCTGCTGAGATGCAGGTGAACGTACGGCATGTCTTAGTTAGTATGCTGTTGGCATCAATTATGTACACATGTGCGCAGTAAATCCTGTGGAGGAACAGGTGAATTTAATTATGGTATTATGCTGTTGGCTAGAAGGGAAAAAAACGCCGGGGGGGATTTTTATACGACCAAGCCCAGGGGCCCATTCTCACATAAGCTGCCTATGTTCGAGTTTATCCTCAATAAGTCAATAGTTTCTCTGAGCAGGCGGCAGAGTTTACTCTGGCGTGGGGGAACTTAATGATTTCCTCGAGGGATGCACAATATATCGTTCATCGTGGCTGTATCGTCTGATCATTACTTAAAAAATGCATTATAGAACAGTGGTGGGAAAAGTACTCAAAATGTTCTACTTAAGTAAAAGTATCAATACTGCAATGTAGAAGTACTATGGTACACGTAAAAGTCTGGAATTCAACACTTACTTGAGTAAAAGCACAAAAGTGTTGGTATCAAAATGTAGAAGCAAAATGTAGAAGCAAAAGTATAGACAATTGGAAATACTCCAGTAAAGTAAAAGTACCTCAAAATTGTACTTAAGTACAGTACTTGAGTAAATGTACTTAGTTACTTTAGACCCCTTATCAGACAACGTCACACTGATAAGAACCAGTATGCGCGCGCGCAGGCCGGCACCAAATGAACCCCACTGCTCATATGATGCAATGTTAAAATGGTCACTGCACTCGCATGTAAAAATGCATTCCATTAAACTTTAAGATGCTGTTTTTCTCCCATGTATGGAGGAAGCATACTTAGGATTTTTACTATGATCTCTCACTCTTGATATATACAATCCTTAGTTTCTGTTGTGTGTAAACAATAATAGCAATTCAAAGCATTGGCTGTCATAAGAAGGGAGGGAGCGCTCTATGATCATGGCACCAGAGCCTGCTTGGCTCGCGCAGCTGCAGCCCGTCAAGCCTAATTTATGCTCCGTCCCGCGAAGGTGTCGCGCACAGAGAACGCGCCGAAAATAGCAGACCTCCAAGCTCACAACGGTCGCATCCGCTACGCGGTTGTGAGCTTGTATGTTAGCTATTCTTCTCAGCACGCAATACCTCACTAGCCAACACACAAGAGGAGGTTGAATGAAGTGAAACCAGTGCACCCCAAAACAACAGGTTTGGGGATCTGTTGGGAATTGATTACATGAAACAGTCACCTGTGCGTCCAGTCTCAATGTTGGTAAACAAATAATTGGTCTATGTATCGAACCAACATAAAAAAGAATCTAGACATTTTAGCTATAAAATCCGAACCAATATAACAAATAATCTAGACATTTTAGCTGTAAAATCCTGTTTGAATGTGAAGCTGAAACGGCCTTTTGTGATGATTGAAGGCAGCAAAGTTAATCAGGGTTTCCAGGGGAAGCTTACAAAAGGGTCGACTTCTAGTCTAGTCTAGTCGACACAAAGACAAGCAAAGAAGATTGAAAAATGTTAAGTGTTTTTTTTACATCTTTACTACAGTTGTGTATACTCATTTGTGCTCATCTCCTTCAGTAGTGAAAGCAGACACTTGGAAACAGAGGGTAATGTTCAGTCGGACTAATAAATCAGGTACTAACAATGCACTATTTATTTTGTTAAGTATATGCAAATATGGTGTAATGTAAACCCTCCCGTAAACTTGTATTGCAATATTGCAATAGAATCTAGATGGATTTGACGATGCAATTATTGGTTGTTGACAAAGGTGGACAAAGTAGGCTACTCAAGTGCCATGCTTGATAGAAAGGAATATTACTCAACTGAAAGTGAAAGTTAATCTGCCAAATGTGTACTTGAGTTAAAGTACTGGATTACTTGCTTTTAAAAAATACTTCAAAAGGTGAAAATCACAAATGTTTTTTTGTATTGTGCATTGCTATATTCTTTTCAGATTTAAAGATTTTCCCGAAAAAAGAAAAAAAAATGTATCAAACAAGCAGATCAAGCTCACAGCGTGTTGTGTTGTGATGCGTTGTGAGCTTGTAGATCTGCTATTTGAACTGTATTTGAAATGGGGCTTACATGGTTGGATAAAACATAATGTTATTTTTTCCTTAGCTAGAAATGTGGTGGAGTCAACATTTTTGTGGAGTGAAAGTCATATGTATTTTTAAAAAAAAAGTAAACATACAGTACACAGGTACAAGTACATAATACTTCAGTAACACTAGTCAAGTAAATGCATATAATGTTCATCACTGGTTCAGTTATCGGATATCGGCCAAAATGTTCATATTGCGCACCTCTGATTTCCTCATATTGCAGAGATGATGGCCTCTGGCAAGTCTTAATTCTGTTGACTGTGGAAAATAGTCTCCCCAGGCCATGCTGCAGGTGGTGGCTGGCACTTAAAGAAACAATTCATTCAGGGAGAAATGTGTTTGTGAGGACGACGCCGACAGGAAAAGCATACTCCTCTTTCCCGCAACGTTTGTGTTCACCAAACACATTGTTAATGTACGCATAATTATTCATTACGATAAATGGTTAAAATAAATAAACACGCAGTAGCTGCCTGGGAAAAATAGCTGCAAGTAGCGTATCGTCGGGTGGAAACGATTATTGTCCAAAACTGTTACTTTTCAGGATTCAAATTTAAAGTAGCAGATCGACAAGCTCAAAACACGTTGCTGCGCGTCACGTTTCGAGCTTGCAGATCTGCTACATGTGATGCTTTTGTGTGACGCTGTGGACGTGTGATCAAGTAGGGCGATCATTTAAGAAAAAACACAAAAACGTAAAAACATGGAGATAAGGCTCTGCAACTCCTGTCTACAGTAAACTTAACCATACCAACAATACCAATATTATAGTATAGAAATGATAATACATTATGAAGCTGACAAAAACAATTATTATCACTATCTTTTGAATGATACATTTCAATACATGATTGGGCTTTCCTCACATTTTGGAAAATAAATCAACAAAACATTACATTGGTTTTGAGAGAACTCTTGCATGGGTTTGTGTGTCAAAGCTTTCCAAGAATACAAATCTGCGGCGTGACTGATAGGCGCCTGGAAAGATAAGTCTGATATTTCTATTAGTGGTAGTCTACACAGAATGATGCAGCATTTCCCATGAGAAGAATGCCTTGTTTACAACAACGATGGCGCATCTCTCTCTACCTCTCTCTCCCTCTCTCTCTCCCTCTTTGGTGTTGGAGTGCCGAGTTTTGATTATTATTGTTCAAAGAGGTCTATTGTCAGTTTGATCACATCAAAGGCATATGACGGGTCTCCGAAAATTTTTGTGATTATTATGCACGCCTTCTTGAGGAAACTAGCTCATTCTTATGGGACGGAGGCAGCGACTGATTTGAGGAGCCCACTTGAGGCTATTTTTTATTTTTTTCCTCTTTGGGATTGTTTTTCTTCTCAAAGCTGTCTTGTTTCAAGCTGTGTCATTCTCTGCAATAGAGAATCCAAGTCAAATTTCTCAGTCCTACAGTTTACAAAAAATACACTTTTTGTATGCATGTTGTCGTTTTCTTTTTCATATCTAATTGGTTTTCACTTATATTCTATGGACCAGACCAGATATCAGTACCATTTGAGTGGGCAAAACCTTACATCAATATATGATATTTCCACAGGAGCAGCTTTTCATATATTTTGTTTGTTTGTTATTTCCCCCTATAAGCGCCTTTTCATTGCTACCAAAAAGCACACAGACTGCCAATAATGCAATTAATCTTGAGCAATGTGTTTGAATTTGCAGGCACATTTTGTTGTTTTGAAATTAAAAAGCTGAAATATAAAGTTTTTGACCAAGCATTACGCATCAAGGTAGCAGAAATGGTGTGGAACTATAACAAATTAAACTAGTCAATTTCAACTCAATCGAAAATAGGCGATTGAAAACCGGCGAAAGTGGCCGTCAAGATGTTTTGGCCATTATCTCTGGAACAGAAGGTCCAATTTGCTCAGTTCAAAGCGTGTTGGATGCGTGACTTTGAGGACATCAAGCACGCTATGACACCTCTTCGGGTTATTTGGGTTTTTAGGGGAGGCGAGATCTTAGTTGGACAGGCGACAGCCTGCCCTGCCTCTACAGTGGTTACGCCACTGTCATGAGGTGGTGGAGTTCAACACCATTTGCAATCTACTTTTCACTCCAAGATGGAGGGCTGAGGGAGCTCTTTGTGGAGTCTTGTGTTATTGTGGAAGTGTCAGTAGGGTCAATGTGATAGAAGGCAGAAAGGTCAACAGAGCAGCACATGGCACATGCTTGACAACAAAGCGTTGATTGCAAGGCTTCCTTCTCTGGCTGCAAGGGCTCAAACGTCCAACAAAGGTTCACCACCTGGAAGAAGCCCTGAGTCATTTTACAGCTTCCAACATGATGTCCATCAGGCGCAGTGGTGGAAAAAGTACTCAAATGTTTTACTTAAGTAAAAGTATCAATACTGCAATGTAGAAATACTATGTAACAAGTACAAGTCTGGAATTCAAAATGTACTTGAGTAAAAGTACAAAAGTATTGGTATCAAAATGTACTTAAAGTACCAAAAGTAAAAAGTACTCATTATATAGAATGTCCCATTTCACATGTTGTCATATGCATGAAATGTATAAAGATCGTTTGAAAATAGCAGATCTACAAGCTCACAATGTGTTGCATCGCGACGCATTGTGAGCTTGATGTTGAAATGGCCGAAATGTATAAAGGGCTGAAGTGGTTAATGTATGTTTTGTAATAATAATCGAAATCTGCAAAGTAACTAGTAACTAAAGTTTTCAAATAATTGTAGTGGAGTGAAAGTACAATATTTGGTTCTGAAATGTAGTGGAGTAGAAGTAAAAGTATTGAAAATGGGATTGGCTACAACAAGTTTACAACTTTCCTGTATCATAATTATGGTGTTTTACATCTGATTGCCTCAAGTCAAGACCCTATGATTTCATGATACAGGCGGTAAAGATAATGAGAAAGGGCAGTTATAGAGCAGCATGTACATGTCTAGTAATAGAAATGCACATTATAAAAGCATCATATATGTAACAGGTACTGTGTATGTGCCTGTAGGAAGCTATTAAAAAAAAGCCAAACCCAAATTTGAATCACACATTGTTGCAGATATACGATTCCCCCTCTACCATTATGTTTGCCTGTATTTGGCTTCCAAATGCCATATGTAACCCATAGTCAATATCCAATCAACCCCACATTGGAATCGCATGTTGAGACGCCTCTATTAGAGCACACCTTCAAAAACACTGTCACTTCTATCACAGATGTGAAAAGTTGCACTGTATGTCATGTTAAAGCTATTTCCCCCACAGCCTCCTCAGGGCTCTGGTTAGGCAACCCAACCTGGCGGGGATAAGCGTCGCGGAGGGCGCCTTTCTAGTTACTTATGTTATTTATTCTGCCCCAATACATCACTCATTATTTACTTATTCTGACCCAAACTTTGGACAACTCACCTAGAAACTGAATTCAAACTTTAACCCAATAAGACCGGGAACGCATCCGTGTCGTTTTAAGATGTATTTGGCTATGCAAAAATAGCAGATATACAAGCTCATAGCGCGGCACCGAGTGCCACGCTATGAGCTTGTAGATCTGCTATTTTTGAAAAAATCGTGAACATTTGTGCAAATCTTTGAATATATATATTTTTTAAGAGAACATTTTTAACTCAAATCTTTGCTTCTGGGGGTCCATGGAACAACTTATTTTGAGATGGGTGTCCGTGGCCAAATACATATAATTGTGGGTGGTCCTTGACATGAAAAAGGTTTGGGAACCACTGATCATAGCAATATACTTTTTTTTCAAAAAACTGTTAGGATTTAGAAGACATTTGTAGATTTTTTTTTTTGCAGATCTACAAGCTTGTATCGCGGCACTCGGTGCCGCGCTATGAGCTTGTAGATCTGCTATTTTTGAATAGCCAAAGAAATCTAAAAATGACACACAGATGCGTTCCCGATCTTAATGGGTTAAAACATTCTGTTTCATTGGAAAACTTAGAGTTCTATTATACAACATTTTTTTGTATAATACAGTATGTACTGTGAAGAGGCAGTGCCATGGTTTTGTTTTCTGTTTCTCATTCATCTTTGGAGTGAACACTACTCCTCACTCTAGGCCTCTCACACAGTAGAGCACCGAAGTCTGACGTAATTTACACAACGTGGCACAAAGCAACGCGTTTTGAGCTTGCGGATCTGCTGCTTTTGCTCTTTTTGAATTTGAATCCTGAAAAGTAACAGTTTTGGAGGTTTCCACCCGACAGAGACTATGTTTTTTCTCTCTCTCTTTCTTTCTTTTCCCAGTGCTTTTGTAATAACGAAAATGTTCAGCAATGCTCCATGACCTTTTTCATTTAACATCTGTTGTAACAACAAGGTCAAACTCTCCAAGTCACCAATGCCTGCATCTGACCCTCAGCTGTTCCAAAAAAAAAGTTCTATACGTATGTTGATTTCAAACTCCATCTACGAGCTGACCTTGGTTTAATATTATGTTTTACCCTCGAGGGAAAGAGAACACACAGTTTTACAGGTCTGTGTTCATGCATTAAACATTAAAGCCCATAACAAAGCATGAAAAATACCCCCCCCGGCCCCCCCCCCCCCGGCCCCCCCCCCCCCAAAAAAAAATACAGGTCAGAGTCAGACTCTCGCTATGCGTATATGGCTGCTTTATTTTTATGATAACTGGAAACAGATCCTGTTTGCATTGGTGAACATACTATAAAAGATTTCACCCTGGAGCAAGGATAACATAAATGCACAGTAATATAACGGTGTAAAAGCCACTAGAGCTACTGTTATCACTGGGAAATACGAGTCTAGTTCAGTCAGATAACTCACGAATGGATCGACACAATTAATAGCTTGAGTGAACATTGTATTTATAAAATGTAAATACAAAGTGTGAATATTATATTTGATCTTGGCGTTCAGGCTCTGCTATTCATTACTCCCTGCTCAGCACATTAGAAGACAACCATTTAGCACATTCAATCCGAGAACACATCTGTGTCACTTTAGATTTCATTTGTAACTCAAATCTTTGCTTCTGGGGGTCACTGGAACAAAATATTTTGAGATGGGGGTCGGCGGCCAAATACATATATAAGTCTTTGATATTTTAGGCTTTTAGCATCTTAGCATAAGACAACCATCAGACTTTGTTGTCTACACAATGCCACAATGGTCAAGATAATGATATAAAACTATACAAGGCAACAACACAATGGTCAAGATAATGATATAAAACTATACAAGGCAACAACACAATGGTCAAGATAATGATATAAAACTATACAAGGCAACAACACAATGGTCAAGATAATGATATTAAAACTATAAAAAGGCTATATAACCAGACTGCCCGACTGATGCCAGATGTTTGGGTCCGAATATGCAAATCCCGATTCGGGAAATGTCAACTTTCCCCAAAAATATTTATATTTAATTTTGAATCAATATATATATATATTTTTAAATCGATTACATCAATTAGTTAAATTAACGGTTGCACTAGTTGAGAAGAGACACTGACGGTTATCTACAGCAAAGGATCCAAAATGCGGAACAGAAAACAGAGACCTTATGCTGCATTCACAAGGGCAGATACAAAGATACAAAGACACACAGCATAATGTGTCGCTCTGTCGCTTTGTATCCGTGTAGCTCAACACGGTCGCTGACATCATCGAGCGTGCGTTCATCGGAGCTACAGTTGTAGTTTTGCATATCTTTGTGTCCGGAAGTTGAACCCAGCTAGGGTTGCCAGATCTGCTTCTTATAATTTCCCCGCAAGATTTTATTTGAAAATAGCCGATGTATATGTTAAAGTGCTCATGTGGCCCATAGTCGCTTCTTTTGGGCTGGTTTTCCTAGACCTGGTTGGTTGCTTGTTTCTCTCACAGAATCTGGCAACACTGACCCCAGCTCAACTTCAATTTGTATCTTTGTATTATTTGTAGCAGCTACAAACGTCGGATGTTGCTTTGTGTCTTCCTGTCGCTGGCTTCCATTGAAAATGAATGGTATAGACTGTATATTTGTATCTGCCCGTGTGAACGCAGCATTAGAATGCTTTCCAGGCCAGCTGTGTTGCCAGCAGACTCGCTCCCCACGATAGCATTTCCTCCTTCACCCAGGCAGTTCCTCGTGGACAATTCATTTCAATCAATTACAGTGTCGATCACGTTATTTGTGTGCCGCACAAAAAGTTGTGAAAATAGCCCATCTACAAGCTCCCAACGTGTCACATCGCAACACATTGCGAGCTTGTAGATCAGCTATTTTTACTATTTAATAATGTTTTTAGAATAATAATAATGGACATACAAGGTTTGTAAAATGTTAGGAGGTAAAAATATCCTTTAAAATATATTTTTTCTCTGTACGTTGACAGTTCAGAGCACAGCTTCAAATCGTGTTTGATATAATACATGTCCCCATCCTTTTCAATCTATTTCTGACTCCACCAAAGCGAGATTTAATGCATATATAATTACAAGAACCCGTCGTCTTTTCCTTCATGCTTCATACCTAAACATATCAAATTTGTACCTGGCCTTGAATGGATTAATGAAAGTCATTGTCCCTTATAAAGAAGCTTTAAATGTCATTAGGTACTCTGGCACTAATAACTATTCCCGCCTGCTCCGTGTCACCTGACCAAGAGCGCTGCTGCTCACTCCAGCGTGGCGGGTCATTACAGAATTAATGTGTGTTTTGGCTGCCTAAGGACATCTCTCTACTCTGATACCTCATCGCGTAGCATATTCATGGTGGACAGAGAAGCAGCGAAAGCAGTATCCGTGCAAGGGATGGCGTTTCTTGCTCTATATTCCTGCTACTGTGAGAGAACCATTAGTAAACGCCTCCATTTTACAGTAGACAAACTGCAACACCAAGTGTGATTATGCACAGCCGAGTCGTAATGTCAACACCGATTTCCTGCCCTTGCATGTTTCTCTGAAACGGATAACCACACATGAACAGGAAACATCTCGCCACGGTGACCTTGTCACCCCGCTACAAGCCCACACACGTGCCGTTTTACTTTTACTTTATCAGTTAGCTCACGCAACATCAAAGTCAAAGGAGACATACAGTAACAATGGCGTCAACACTGGAGGTCCTTTTCATGTTGCTTCTCATAAAAGGTGAGCCTCTCTCTTGCGATTAACGCCTGATTTAGTAGCGTGAATTGTATATTGCATATGTATACTGTATATTTTGGATACTTTAATACTTTGCACTGTTGTTTGAACAGTTTGTTTGAGTGTTCAGTGCTTAATGGGCCACAATGGAAAAAAGCCTTTGGCTTTTTTGTGTCTCATCCATTTTTTTATTTATTTTTTAAGTTGTACAGCTGTACTTGTCAATACAATATTTAATCAATAAATGAAAACCACTTAAACCCTATAGCTAGTTGACCAGGGTCCCCCTGGGCTCTCCACAAGGTCCACTAATTATTTCCCTCAACACCAGATCTCTTACTTCGCCTCAAAATAGGGACTCTGCGGTGCATATGTTTTATGTCGTACGATAGCCATTATTATGCTGTATTTAGCTTATTTTGTTTTTGTTTGTTTGCCTATATAATGATCCACAAAATACGGATGCTAGGTGTTGAATTATGATTCAATATAATTTTTGTTTTTCTTTTAGTTACATCATGTATCACCGGGCCTATGGAAGTGACCGGTGGAGTTGGCGAAACGGTTCAGATCTCCTGCCAGTACGCCCAGTTCTACAGGGACAAAGTCAAGTATTGGTGCCGGGGCTATCACTGGTACTTCTGCACCGTCGTGGTTCGATCGGATCGGCCGCAAAACCCGGCTCAGTCTGTGCTTCTGTCAGATAACAAACCCCTGGGAGAGTTCACGGTGCACATGCACCGCGTCAGAGAGGAGGACAGCGACTGGTACTGGTGTGCGATAGAGACAGCCAGCAGAGGAGTGGGAGTGAGAGTTAAGCTGCAAGTCTCTAAATGTAAGTATTAGGGATGGGCAATATTATCGATTTTGCGATATATCGCAATATTGTATTTTGCGATACTGTATCGATACTCCAGGCCACCATATCACTTTTTTTTTCTTTTTTTTTTTGCTTTTTCAGATACAGGCTTTATGAAAAAAACATTCAAAGAACCTATCACTGATCTGCAGCTACTCAATATGTAGTGTATATATATACAATATGTAGTTGTGATATAAGTATATATATCGCAATATATTGCAATATGTATTGTATCGCAATATATCGTGATATCGCAATAATATTGCAATAATATCGTAATATATGGCAATATGCATCGTACCGCAATGTATCGTGATATAATCGTATCGTGACCCAAGTATCGTGATACGTATCGTATCGTGAGATTCTTGCCAATACCCATCCCTAGTAAGTATGCAGTATTTTTCTGAGTTTCACCTGTATGGAAGCCAGAGAATTTTCTGGGGGGGAGGGGAATTCATTTTAACCTGAAAAGCATTATTTTACACTTTGGCTATTCAAAAATAGCAGATATACACCGAGTGCCGCGCTACGAGCTTGTAGATCTGCTATTTTTGAAAAATCGTGAAAATGTGTGCAAATCTTTGAATATTTATTCTTTTAAAGTGAACATTTGTAACTCAAATATTTGCTTCTGGGGGGTCCCTGGAACACAATATTTTGAGATGGGGGTCGGCGGCCAAATACATATCATTTTGGGGGTCCTTGACATGAAAAAGTTTGAGCACCATTGATATAGAAACGTAAGTTTTTTCAGAATACTGTTAGGTCTACTTCAGGTCTTAATAGGTTAATCGCCGGTGGGGGTATGTTTTATCCTTGCTGATATCTACTATAGCAAGGATAAAATATCTACTGATATCTACTATAGCGAAAATAGCAGATCTGTAAGCTCATAGTGAGCTTGTAGATCGGCTATTTTCGCTGTTTGTTGTACAACATACAAAGCACAGTACATAGGGATAAAGTGGTAAGAATTAATGTCCCCCCGTTTTTTGTTTTTTGTTTACAAATTGAACCCTTTTGAAGGCATTCATGAGTGTTCTCTCATAAACAAACCGGATGGGAATGCTTTGATATGGAATAGCATGTTCTGTTTCTAATTCAAGCCACATCTATTCTGTTTCATTCAATTTAACTTAACCACGTTCAACCTGGTGTTCCTACTGTGGGCATGTCACAGGCAAAAGTGTTCAAAAGACCATGACCCCCCCCCCCCCCAGCTATTTATATTAAAATAGGACTTAAGTGGTTAGATTATTATCCCTTATTATATTATTATTACCCTTACATCACCCTTGCGTCAATGCAGTGAAACAGCATCCACAGGGCTGTAGTTGAAATGGGCAGCATAGGAAACACAGCAGTGTTTTTTTTTGCAATTCCAGACATGTCTGCAGACCTGTGTGCACAAAATATAAGTGGATCTTCTGTTCAGTGAACAACAACAAAAATGATGCTGGCAAAGAACAATATTTGACAACACAACAACAAAGTACAAGTACATCAGTGAAAGATCATGACTTCTTGTTCCTGGAAATAATGTTTGTTCTGAAAGCCAAGACACCAGCAAAGTGTGCCTTCGTGCTCCGGCAATTAAAACGGTCTTAGATGTCTTGTCTGAGAAAGCTGTTAGAATAGAAAGCCCAAATAAACAGTTAAAGAGTTATTTTTTTTGTCAGTTGCCTTCCCTTTTAATCTCTCGTGTTCCACTGTTTGTCTCCATGTTTATGTCAGCTTGGCATGGATGGCGTTGCCTCTAGGGCTGTAGTACTCGAGACCGGTCTCGGTCTCGAGACCGGTCTCGAGACCGCTTTTTGATTTACTCGGTCTTGTCTCGGTCTCACCCATAGTTTGACTCGGTCTTGACTCGGTCTCGCCCATAATTTGACTCGGTCTTGACTCGGACTCGGACTAAGGGACTCGGGACTCTACCCCCACCGAGTCCACTCGAGTCCAAGACCAAGTCACTACAATGCAATGAAATAATTTTATTATACCCATATTATGAGGAGCCCATTCACATTAACATTATAAGAGAGCTGTCTGGCGCTTATGGACAGCTTTCTTGGAGCACATCATCTTGCAGCAGTTGACAGCGCAGCAGCAGCAGAACACCAGCAGTCCTGTCCCTCTAGTTTATATTCTTTTAAAATTATATCCACGAACAGGTGTTTATTTATTTATTGTGTGTTCACTGTGTAGCCTGTGGTTGTTTTAATCATCAGTCTCTAATCATCTAAAGATGAATAGAGACTGCTTTCAGTAAGGTTTCCTTGCGCACATTATACTGTGTCACTCACTGCAGTAAATATATCAGTCCAAGCAGCAAAACTAAAAACATTAATTAACATTAGATCCTGACCGATGCTGTCGTCGGCTTGTCTGGAGATATACCTACATGTAATGTACAAATCACTTAAATTATCTATTCTCTTGTAAGTTGTACCACATTGTGCGTAATTGCGCACAGGGAGACTGACCTCTTTCTGCTTTTCATATTAAGATCAATTCTATTTCTATAATTCTATCAATCCTATTATTTATTTCATACAATAAAACAATAAGTAGGCCTACATCCAGAAACATTTTCACCATGAATATAAAAGCATCAACCTGTATGCATGAGGCAAATACTCTGTAAAAGTAATTGAGCTGTGTTCAAACTGTTACTTGAGTAAAAGTATTGGCTTCAAAATATACTTAAAGTACCAAAAGTGAAAGTACTAAAATATTTGAAAATAGCCGATCTACAAGCTCACAATTGTGAGCTTGTAGATCTGCTATTTTCAAATAGTCTACTCTATGGTATAAAATATGGCTAAAGTGGTTAATATATTTTTATTATGTAATAATTTATATCTGCTGCAAACTACGTTTTCAAATAATTGTAGTCGAGTAAAAGTACAATATTTGCCTCTGATATGAGTAGAAGTAAAAGTATTGAAAATTGGAAATAATCCAGTAGTAAAAAAAAAAACCTCAACATTGTACTTAAGTTGTACAGTACTTGAGTAAATGTACTTAATTACTTTATTATTATACTGCTGAGGAAGTGGACGGTGACTCACCACCAGCAGCGAAATGTCCTCGTCTCCTGTCCCGCTACAAAGCGCACAAGAAACGTAGCTCAACAACCCAGGATGCAAGTATTGCATCACAAGTCACCAAGTACTTTGATGCAATTGAGAACAATGATGCTGATGCACTTGTCTTCTGGGTTGAAAACCAAGACAGATTCCCACAACTTGGCATTTTAGCGATGAAGGTTCTGTCAGTCCCTGCCTCCTCAGCACCGGTGGAGAGGATTTTTAGTGCAGGAGGACTTATTATGAGACCCCATCGTGCTAGTTTAGGTCACACCATGCTGCATTCTCTTGTGTTTTTGAAATGCAACCACACTTTGATTTAATTTTATGGCTACACATTCCAGTCAGGCAGTCGTGTTAACCGTTTAAGACCTGAGGCCCTACAAATGCCTTCCAAAATCAGTAGTTATCAAACTTTTTTGTGCCAAGGAGTCAAGGACCCCCAAAATGATATTTGGCTGCGGACCCCCCTCATCTGAAAATGTTTTGTGCCAGGGACCCCCAGAAGAAATATTTTGGTTGAAGAACACTTTCAAGATTTTTCAAATAGCAGATGTACAAGCTTGTATTTGATCTGCTATTTTTGAGAACCACTGTTCTAAACCAATGTTCTAAATCCTAAGAATTTTCTGAAAAACTTAAGGTGCTATATACTGTATAGCAACAATCTAAAATGACACAGATGCTTTCCCGGTTTTAACGGGTTAAAGGTGATTTGTTTTTGTTTCTTTTTTGTGGTTAAAATGAGCTTGTACAGCACAGTTGTGTTTAGCAAAAAGCATTGTGTTCTGGCTATGTTACTTACTTGTTATTTCAAATAAATATTTGAATGAATCAAACATTTTGTAATATTTTTACATAAAAGTGCCATGTACATTTATTTACACATAGTGACAATACACATTTTCACACATTATGCATACTTATTGAATAGAGCTCATTGTAGTAGGCCAGGCATACCTAATTTTGAGCTTTTCCAAAGTCAGAAACATATAATTGCAGTGTTTCAGATCAAGATTGTTTTCTGTACCTATAAAAAAAAAAAAAAAAAAAAAAAATCTGGTCTCGGTCTTGACTCGGTCTCGCCCCCCGTCGGTCTCGGTCTTGACTCGGACTCGACCCCCTCCCTGGCCTCCCGGACTCGGTCTTGACTCGGACTCGCCCCCCCTCGGACTTGGTACTGACTTGGACTCGCTTTAGGTGGTCTCGACTACAGCCCTAGTTGCCTGGTTAATATGCATTCATCCTGGCATTGTGCATGTCGTCTTTGTCGGAAAGAAACCTTGTATGTCCATATTTCTACATTTTATGTTTTTTTATAAATTAATACCATACTTCGTCCTACAACAGTGTCACGCAAGAATAGCTAAACTAACCGATCCACTGAATTTGTAGATGTGAACATATAGATGTGAGCTTATAGATGTGAGCTTGTAGATACATGTGAGCTCATAGGTGTGAGTGTATAGGTGTGAGCTTGTAGATGTGAGCTTGTAGATACATGTGAGCTTATAGGTGTGAGTGTATAGGTGTGAGCTTGTAGATGTGAGCTTGTAGATACATGTGAGCTTATAGGTGTGAGCTTGTAGGTGTGAGCTTGTAGATGTGAGCTTATAGATGTGACCTTGGTGGTGTGAGCTTGTATATGTGAGTTTATAGATGTGAGCTTATATGTGTGAGTTTATAGATGTGAGCTTATAGATGTGACCTTGGTGGTGTGGGCTTGTAGATGTGCTACAACACTAGATCCATTGGAACACAAATAATGTTTTCAATTTCTTGAAAAGTAACATTGTTGGACATATAATACAAGCTTTTCACCCGACAGTGACGATGTGTGGAGTTCAGAGTTTTGAGTACATTATTCACACGTATTAACATCAACCTTCCAACCATGTGCAGACGCATATTGTATTAGTTGTATGGTGTCTATTTAATACGTTTTTTTTTCTTCTAAAGAGCAGTTTGGCATTAATGCATGTGAATTTAATATTGATTTTCTTTTTGTTTCACACCAAGCATTCCAACGTTAGGCTGGAACACTGTAATGAACAACAACGCGAGTTACACTCATAATAAATCAATAGCAAAACTATGTCAGTTCCATCTTCTGCAAAACAATGCAGCAATGACAGTCATATCTGTTCTTATTAGCATTAGTCTACCATGTTCTTAAAATAAAGTAAAATTAAATTAAAATTTGAACAGACAGCAGGGTGCTCATTACTTCGCCATACTGATTATAATTGTGTTAATATTAAATTAGCAGTTAAAGTACATACAGTAGTGGCAATATTGATATGTTTTATCATTTTGTTTTCTTTAGTTGTCAAGTAAGACTGAAGTTTATATACTGTATGTCAGCACACACACACACACACACACACACACACACACACACACACACACACACACACACACACACACACACACACACACACACACACACACACACACACACACACACACACACACACACACACACACACGTCACAGAGAAGCAGACAGGGAATAGGAACCTTAATTAAATTATCAAATCTTTTTTTTTTATTATTATTACTTTATGAACAGTGTTTTATGGCAGCTGAGATAAATATTGGTATAGTCATAGCCACAATGCACATGGCTATAGTGGTACTGTAGCCTTTTGAAATCAATATCTACTTTGCATCTCATCATGATTCATAATTCTTCCCACAAATGAAACGCAAAAAGAGGAATTGAAACTGATCTAAGGGCAGCATCAGTGAAGGCTTGCGGTGCTTCAGGTTAGAGAGAGCTGTGTTTCCTGAATCCCAATGATCTTTAAGAGACATGCTAATCAATACTAACCAAAAGACTGAGTAATCACCCCCATCCCATGAGGCATTTCACTCCTGATGAAAGCAGATGCTTTTCAGCATGAGTCATGACATTGTTGGTCAGAACAAGATACAGGTGGACATTAGAGATGCCGCGATCCAATTAACAGATCGGATATCGGCCCGATATCAGCAAAAAAATGGAGATCGAATCGGATCGCAGCGAAATGACAGATCAAAAGCTCAGATCAAAACACTCCATTCCAGTACTCCACTCCAGCAGTTCTATCCAGCACTTCTAACCAGCACGTTGTTAAACTTTGTTGACTATGATTCTGGAGAGGTTATGTTCTCTGTTTGAGTCATATCACTTGATCAATCCTTTTTTAACATTTAGTTTGAACAGTTTGCTTGCAACTCAAGCAACACGGAAGTGCGCAGCGCGTCCCCCAAGACTTCATTAAAATTCTCCGTCACCGTCATCCACACAAGTATGTTTATAAATACCTTGTGACTGTTAAGTTATATCACCAATAGCTGTCCATCGAGGCTCTTTACACTGATTGGGGACGCATTTGGGATACAACATGAGATAGACACAGTATAGAGACTATTATGTGCCTTATCGGATCGGATCTGTTTTGATGCTGCCTGATCAGAATCGGATCGGATCGCAGAAGCCTTGATCGCAGCACCTCTAGTGGACATCCAGTTGTTTGCAAGATGCCTTCTAATTACTAGAACTCGACCGATATATCTGTCGGGTGGAAACCTCCAAAACACGCTGTAGTATAATGAACTATCTTTCTTCCAAATATTGGTCGGAACATGGGAAATTGGTGATCTAGGACTCATCACAATGGGGATCGGCCTCAGACAAACATCTAGCATCAGTTGGGCTTCTAGCAATTACCAGTCATATTCCAATTCCAGTAGAGAGCTCAGATGATCTCTCTGTCCATGTTGCCAGATTTGGCGAGAGAAATAAGCAACCAGGTCTATGAAAACCAGGCCAAAAGAAGCAACTATCGGCCACAGCAGTACTTTAAACCGTATACATCATCTATTTGAAAATAGCTGAGCCACAAGCCCACAACGCGTTGTGATGTGATACGTTGTGAGCTTGTAGAACTGCTGTTTCAAATCTTGAAAGAAAAGTGAAATATTGTATATATTTTTTAAACATTATAAATACACAAATCTGGCACAAATGCATATTGATTTGGGGGTCCTTGACATGAAAATGTTTTACTAGGGTGGGAAATTGGCACAGATGACCTTCATATGACCCTAATTGATAATCAACCTCTGGCCACGCAGAATTCCTAAGATTTCAAGATGGCCACCACCAGTTTTCAAAATGGCTGCAACTGGGCCAATGTTTTGGACTATATCACTTTGGTGGGGCTTATTTCAATATATGAGAATATGTTATGGAGGTATTTCTACCAAGTACGATAAAAAATAACATTAAGTTCCAATATGGTGGCATGTTTTCCAATATATAAATTGCAGATATGTGCATCTGCTTATGGTTATCCACATGAGCTTATAGTACATGTATTTGTATCAATTACCATACACATAATCCATTTATGGAACATTTTAAAGTGATTTATTAGCTTGGTAAAGCTTAGTGCTTACTTTTTGTATCGTTATTAAGTCATTGTAAACACATTCTCATTTACAATGGTGGCTGGGCAAGTGACAGGCCAGTGTATTAGCAACTGCAACCACAGAGGGGTGTGCAGATAAGTCCAAACTTAAAGCATTTGCAGTTGCCAGAAGTTAGAACATGCCTTTCTACATCCATATCGTGTCAGCTCCTGGCATGATTTGGCAAACAGGACTGCACAAGAGTGACTGGCCAGTGGCCACATATATGTCCTGCTTGGAATGCACTTCACTTGCATTCACTTCCTTGTAGGAACTACTTCTATCGTACATGAGTACTACGAACTCCTCAATGACTTGCATATTATTATTATTATTATATTATATTATATTATATATTATATATATATATATATATATATATATATATATATATATATATATATATATATATATATATATATATATATATTATATTATGTTTATAATTTACTGCAAATTGAACCTAATTTGGAGAAGATGCATGTCTGCCATAATGATCCTTTTTCCCTTTCCATGAAAGGACGAAACTGTATGGCATCCGCTGAATGCATGAAAGAAGCAAAGACCTGATGACTTTGATTCAATAGCTGATGCAATTTCATGAACGGGGATCCATCTGAGGTCCTTCCCTCCTTCCAAAGGCAATCCACAGCTAATTCAAGCCAAGTCTTTGAACAAGTGAAACTGTTATGTCAACAATGTCGGTATCTGAGGCAGAGCTGCAGAGGATAGCATCTGACACACCATGATTCGCAGCTCAGATACTGACATTGTTGTCATCGCAGTTGCACTTGTTCATGTTAAGTAAGTCTGAGAAACTTATTGTCAGTATCAGCTGAGACTCTTATAGAGTCTGGTATTGCTGAGGTGGAGCGCCACACTCACCGTACTTTCTACTCATACACTGATCCTGATCGAACCCATGTGATCCAAAGGTGAAAGCTCTACCGACTGAGCTACCAAGACACAAAGACTTGGCTTGAAAAAGCTGTCGAAGGACCTCAGATGGATCCTCCTTCATGAAAATGCATCAGCTATTGGATCAAATTCATCAGGTCTTTGCTTCTTTCATGCGTTCAGCAGATGCCACACAGTTTTGTCCTTCCACGGAAAGAGAAAAAGATCAGCACCTGTTTGAGAAAATATCCCTATATATGTATGTATGTTTTTGTATTTATTGGTGAACATATTGAAAAGTCTGTTGCCCTAGGTCATTAAAAAGCTACCAAATCACTTTAAAATGTGCTATAAATGGATTCTGTGTATGGTAATTAATACAAATACATGTGCTACAAGCATGTGAATGTACATTTCTGCAATTTATCGGCAGCCATATTGGAAAATATGCCGCCATATTGGAACTTAATGTTATTTTGTTTATCTTACTTGGTAGAAATACCTCCAGAACATATTATCTTATATTAAAATAAGGGGGAAATCAAAGATGTACAGCCCCAGCAAAGTGATATAGTCCAAAATGTTGGCCCAGTTGCAGTCATTTTGAAAACTGGTGGTGGCCATCTTGAAATCTTAGGATTTTTTGCGTGGCCAGAGGTTGATTATCAATTAGGGTCATATGAAGGTCATCTGTGCCAAATTTCTCGCTTGTATCACCAAGTGCACTATTGTGTATTGAAAACGGCAATTTCGCGCCCTACTACTGGTTTAAACAACATAAGGAAGCGAGCCCAAATGACAACTACACTTTAGAAAAAAGCGCATTTACAGAAAAACAAGCCCAAAGTCACTTATAATAAGCAGACATAGCAACACTAGTCTCTGTTTGCACTGCATTTGTGAAGAGCAGAGAGATGATGTCAGTGGCAGAAACCACAAAGAGGAGCTATTATCGTATCGTTAACCTATTATTATTTCATCCACTTTAACCCTGGCATCAATATTTTCCGCATGACAATATATATGCGAATATTTAGCTCTACAAGCCGATGTAAGACATTGCATTGCTGCCATTTGCAGTGGTTAACACTGCTGGCCTATTAATACGGGCCGTCTTTGTGAAGGCTTTTTTATAGCACATAATATACATTAGAATGCAAAACCTGAGACCGGATAATGAGGGCAATGAGAAATGCCTGGCGATAAGTTTGTTTATCGCATGCCTTATTTATTCACAAGTGGCATTAAGAACAACTAAATAAAGTATTATTTTCAGTTATATTAGGCGATTTATGAGTTATAGGCCTAAATGTTGGTCGGGATATTTAAGCTTCTCTGAAAGTGGATCGGAGCACTGAACTACCATCCTATTGACCTATAAAGATCCCAAAGCCTGTGGGGAGCACAACTGCGACTTCAGTCCCCATAGCCCGTGGCAAAAATGTTAATAAACAGCTTAAATTTGTGAAAAGCTAAGAATTGGCTTCTTAACTCCATATTATGGCAATGCTCAATGCCCCAGAGCAATGTCAGATTGATTGCTTGATTTGCTTTGATGTGTCGCTAATCACTCACCAACATACCAGGGGCAGTTGACTTTTTTTCATAGAAGCCCCTGTTGTCCATTGTGGAGACCCCTTCCACTGGCATAATGGAGTACTGTGTAACAACGAAAATCGCCTATTTTAGCAGCTCCAAAGTTCGTTTTTTTCCCACTAATCCTCATTATGCAGTGTCCTGACACTCAAACATGCACTGAATGTCCCTTATGAGCTGCCGTTCATGCAGAACGACATGGAGCTGGTTGCTTCTTTCTCTCACAGAATCTGGCAACACCGAGGACTTGCTTCCACATAAAAGCAAACACCTAATATGACTGGATCTCTCCTTTAATGTTACAGTAGGATTAAACAGTGTGCATGAGAACAATATGTGATTCTGGTCTGTATTGTGTTGTATAGGGCATGTGTCACAGTTACCAACTACAACCACTTCGGGGGAGTTCATAGAAACCACTTCCCCCTGGCCTTCCACATCATCATCATCATCACACCACAAAACATCTTCAGCCGCCACTGCAACTCATTTCCTGCTGTTACGCAACTCGACAAACAGTCCAACAACAAGGTACAGTATATATATATAGGCTACTGTAGAACTGTGAAAGAGCCACACTGTATTTTAATCTGTAGCTAAACTGTGATCATAACTCTCTACAGTGGCCTCAGCCAGCTGGACGATACTGTGTGGAGGGTTTGGGGGATCCTTCGCTGGGTGCTTGTTCTGGGTTTGTTTCTCGTGGCGATGATCGGCGCACTTAGAAGAAGACGACTCTGCCACCAAAATGTGGAATGCCCCGACACCATCCAATAAAGGATATTGTGTATCAAAATTGGCCTGAAAAACATTGTGAGACCAAAGGGGGGAGGGGGCGGGGGGGGGGGGGTGTATTTCCCCAACTCCTTTGTACATAGTGTTTGACTTTGTATTTATTGATGACATGTATTATTGTGCTTTGTTGATTAATTGAATACATAGGACCACAATGGAAACAAGTCCCCAGGATTTTTTTGTGTTATCCTTTAAAGGTTCTATGACATTAATTTTCACTTTTTTTATTTTGTATGTTTTTTGGGGGGTTTTATGACCTCAATTAGACCCCAAAAAAACTGAACTTTGAACATTCAGTGGATTTTCTGTGGGCTGGGGTTTTCTGAATAATTAGGCTGAAAAGTAATCTGTGATTGGGGGGCGGAGCAGAGGCGATTATTGACAGTCAAAATCCCTCAACAGCGACACCCGCAGGCAAAGATTTCTTTTTTCATTGCAGTTGAAAAGGCTTTAGAAATCAGAGAGGAAAAAATCATGCCATGGATCACTGGAGTGGATTTTTCAGTTACTTTTTTTTTTTTTTTTTTTACTTTTAATGCACGTTTGAAGGACCTTGATAAATGCTTTTAATGCGTTGTAAAACTGAATGTCATGAAACCTTTAAGTCTTAATGTTTGACTGCACCATGTGGTGTTTACATTACTGACTAATAAAATATCCAATCAATCAATCAATCAAAAAGTTGTTGCAAAAATTGTATCCATTTTCAGCTTAATACTATAGTATCTGATTTTGATATAACTGTCACTGAAGGATTTTGAACAACTAACAAACCTAAAGGCAAAGCTCACTCTCACACACTCTCTTCATGTCGCTCGGGGTCGCTTATCATCCAGTGGTCCGATAATGGTGACACATGCTGAGGTGTCGAGACGACCGCGTTGCTGGACCATGGTGACACATAGAGCCCTGAATCTGGACAAAAAGATCCTGATGTACTTTCTCCAACTGAGAGACAGAGATGAAGGCAGGGGTCCTCTGATAGTGGTTTGCCAATTATGTGGGGGGCCCACTTGCGATATCTTCACAAACCCACAAGAGGGCCCCGGCCCACAGGTTGGGAATCGCTGAAATAGAGGCATTTCATTTGATTTAAAAGATACTTTAAATGTATTTTTCCAACACTTTAAAACAAGGGCAGGCGCTCCGGCAAAAGTGGGGTTGTGACGGGCTTGTAGTGGGGTTGTGACGGGCTTGTAGTGGGGTTGTGACGGGCTTGTGACGGGCCTGTGACGGGCCTGTGCCGAGCAATGTGATGGCAGCACTGTTCCAGATGCAGAGCAGGATTGGAATCAGTTATAATCTATTTCCAAATCACATAATATTTGACAATTACTAGACCATACCCGTTGGGGGATATGAGCACCCAAAATACGTGCAGTGTGGGTTATGCGCTGTGCACACAGTATAGATCAGGGATGGAAAGTGACTTGGTACCTGCAACACTTGCAACAAACACACACACACACGCACACACGCTTCTTTTCGGCTAGTTGACGTAGCGTCCACTACGCCGTGTTTCTCCCCTCCCTCCCTCCCTCCCTCCCTCCCGGTTGTGTATTTATTTCTCCGTGTGTGTCTTTCGCTCTCTCTCTCCGTCTCTGTGTAGTGCTCTCTCTCTCTCTGTGTGTCCCTCTTTGGCTCTTTCCGTGTATCTCTTCTCTCCCCCCTCCCAGCTGCGTTGCAAGGTTTGCTTATTGTATAAGCGATTGTGGGCTTATTTGGGCGCGCTTTTGGGCTTGTTTGCATAGAGCGCACGCCAGCGCTTGTTTCTCGCCCGTTTCACGGATCTGGCAACGTCAAAGAGGGTGCTCATCTTTTGTCGCAGATGATTGGCTGTTTAAAAAAAGGACCGGCCGGAAGTAAATTGCGAGCTGAAATATATAACACTGTATGATTGTTAGAAGTGGAGACACAAGTGAAGGTGGAAAAGAAAATAGATGGTATTATATACTTTTGCATGAGCAATTTTTGTAGCAAGTTGGGAGAGAATTGTCCCACTCCTGTGGCCGTGGGTTGATTCCAAATGTTTTGGGTTCCAAAAGGGTCCTCCTCTCTGATTGGTGTGGCAAGATTAAAAGCCTGACGTCTGTTATCTGAACACACAGCAGGTATACTGTAAAAGGCCCACATTACACTGGCTGAGTTTCCCTGCTTCCTGTATCGTTTGTTTCTAATTAAAGCCTCACATTTGTTATCTAAACCCACAAGTAAAGCACTTAAATACTTTTCCTATTCAGCGTTGCTACTTACGCTGTAGGGTACATTCCACTCAAATGACAATTCTATTCAAATGAACTAATGCTATTAATTTAAATAAACGTCTTGTGATTTTTAAGGTTAATTCCTCTCAAATGCCATTTCTACTAAACATGATTGCTTTACAATTTGCTCCGTGAGCCAACACTGTTTCTTCAGAAACTGTATATTTCTGCTACCATTAAATACAAGGTGCAGTGCAGATCCTACTTGTTTAGCTTTTTTAGGCTGGGCCTAACCGAAGCCAAGTGCAACATTTCATTTCAACAAATGACAACACAGGAAAAAAACTACCACTTACAAATGAAATGGCCCAATTAAGGCTAACGTGACTGAGCATAATTTTACATTCAAGTTGAACTGTTTTACCCTAAAAAAAAAAAAATCATGGGCGCTCCCTACAAACTTTCCAACAACCCACGGTTCTATGGGAACTCTAAGGAATACGGCAGGTAATATATTTTTTTTCCTTCATTTTTTACCATCTCTATTGTTGTACGGCACACAGCTGTACTTTTCAATTGAGCCCTTTTCCATTATAATTCCTTCCGTCCCTATTTGAGGACTGGGAAGAAAAAGGTCAGTGCGAGTTCACTCTGCCGATGGCGGAGCTACAGTACAAAAGCCTCACGCGGAGGCCGATTTACAATGAAGTCCTCGGCCATCAAAGTGCTCTGTTGTGGATTTAATTGAGAGGGGGGGCTAAGCTCCCTACTGGGAGTTCTGCACAAGAGCCCCAGCCTGACACTGACAAATCATATAGTATCTCTTCATAATTGAACTTCACTCTCTCTTTTTTTTGCTGAGACAAAAATAACATGGAGTTTGTACTTACTGTAGGAATTGTGCTCCCTCATCACCAAGATAATTACTCTCTGCTTAATGTCTCAGAAACTGCTACGCTATGATGAACTGTGTTGATATTACGTGGTGTCGCTGAGAAGGTGTGACTTTTGAAAAGGGAATGTCAATTTAGTTTCCGTCGGCAAGAAAGCTGCCAAAGCGGGGCCATCACAAAGACAATTAGAAAGTAAATTGGCTTAGCTCAGGAGGACATCAGCTATGATGAGTCGAAATGTTAATTGGTCGTGTTATTTATTTATTTATTTATTTGTTTCTTTCGTGAGTGACCTTGCTCAGCAATCAGATTTTCTGTGTTAAAGTCAACCTGACATTGAGGTAGAAGAAAAAATTATATGATTGAAAATAGAGATGTTAACAATTCATCTATAATCGATTAACTAATGCATTCAATAAATTATATAAATTTTCAATTAATTATTTTTTAAACCCTTTTTGGGGGGGGCAAGTGAAAGTTACAGGTATGGTGTGTGTGATATGAAATGTGAGCTTACCATAATCACAGTAATCCTTAATCATATTCCATCATATTCAAGGGCTTTTGGAGAAGACTCCATAGAGCACTGCAGAGGGGAGGTGTGTGTCTGTGTCCAGGTGATGCTCGTTGACGCTCGTTAATGTTATATACGTCAAGGTAATTATGTTTCTGGACTCATTTTCGGTCAAGAATTTTCCTTTCAGTCGAAAAAAAGGTGCTTGTAAATTAATTGATTAATCGATTGATAAGGTTATCAACTATCAATTAATGAATAAATCGATAATTTGCATTCAATTAATTTGCATCCAATTGAAAATTGATCAGTAAATATGTTTATGATGGCGAGTTTCAGAGACAAAATAATCTGAAGGGAAAACATAATAGTACAGCCTAATGGAAGGATTTTATCCTACAGGACAGAGACCCTCACTCCTGATAGAGGTCTGAGTATCCTCCTCATCACCACGTTATAACCCTCCCTATTATCGGGGGCGAACGTTCGGCAAAAAATAGCAGATACAAGCTCACAATGCATCACCGGTTATTTTTGGCAAAGAGATTTGGTATAGAGGGTAAAAAGGAAAGGACCAAGTATGGATCCCTAGGAGACTATGCTATTTTCACTATTATTGGTGTTCACGCAGCAATGCATTGATATTAGAAAGAAAATGTATACTTTGTGATTTGTACTTTTGAATACTTAAGTATTTTTCTTTTTAAATCCTGTACTTTTGAATACTTAACTGTCTTACTGCCAAGAACGACTTATAACGAGACATTGTCATAATGCCCTGGCTGCCAAGAACGACTTATAACGACTTTTTGATTAAAAAAATAATAATAATAACGTTCAGAACCCAAGATATCATGATCTGAAGTTAACTTATTACTTAAAAAGGCTGTATCTCGGCTCCTGTGTACTTTTTTTTTACTATGTATTTTTGGCCTAGACATGTTATTTTCAAAGGCAGATAATTAATGTCAACGAGGTCGCGATGACCTCGTTGACATTTGTGATACCACACAGTGAAACCCTCAGTGATTAGCAACCATCAGGGGATCGATCATACTGGAGATAAAATCTGTGACTACTTGAAAAAGGTAAGAAAATCGAAAAATCGCTGGCAGTGGGCAAACGCGGCCAGAAATAGGTCTGGCAGTGAGAGAGTTAACTCATTCAGTGCCGTTGACGTGTAACACGTCCAAACAGTGTTTTCAGCGTTTCTATGCCGCTCTTGGCTAAAATAATAATAATATGATACACCATTACAGTTTCAGTCACACAGAGATCTAGGGGATCACGTGATCGCAAGATGTTCAACGGCCGATAACTACCGAATATAGGGTCGAAATGAGATTCTTTTTTCGCGAAAGCAGAGAGAAAACGTGTTTAGCAGCGATCGGTGGATCAATCGTACTGGAGATAAATATTCTGTAACTACTTGGAAAGGTAAGAAAAACGAACAATCGCTGGCACTGTTGACAATTAATTATTTATTTATGTATGCACTTGGCACTTGGCACTGAATGAGTTTTAAAGGGACCTGACACCCTAAGGCTGATTTTGTAGTGCAGGTGAAAAAACTACACACTAAAACTATTTTAGGTGTGTCAATACTGTCTATCATGCTTGCACATTAGCATGCCCTTGGCTCTGGACTCACCTATGGAGATGTAATTATCTTAAAACATTTTAATACTCAATTAAATCGATTTGTTACATTAACTGTTGCACCCCTGATGCCATCCACACCTCGTTATGTCTTAACGTGCGTGGCATATGTATGCCCACGTACGTGTGCTTGCGTGCGAGTATAGTAAGGCGGTGTGTTGATTATGGAAGCAAGAGGAGGAGGGCAACAAACAAATGAACAATGAATCAGCGCTGGTGTTCTTAGAGAAACACTTGATCATTCCACTTAGAAGTGACGCTGCATGATAATGAGCAAATCTAGCTTCTCTGCACAGTCTGTTAAGAAACCTTCCACCCATGCCACCCCCAGCCCTCCTCTCAGGCCAATACACATGATGTAACCTCTGCTGATATGCTGTCACTGATGTACCTTGAACATATTTACAGACAGTGGTGGGCTATAGATACTTAAGGCCTTTATTTTCACAATAATGACCACCTCACCATTATCCTTGCTTATTGCCAGTGTGGGTCTGGGGACAAAGTACTCAACCCAAGTACTTGAGTTAAAATATAGATACTTCTGGTCAAATATACTGTAGCCACACAGTCTGAACAACATTTCCAAAAGGTCAAGTGTTTTGTACCTTGTCAAACAACAAAAAAAAAGTGGTGGAGTCTGGATTTTCTGCGAAGAAAGATCTACCTGGTGACATTCTGGGGTTTTTGCAGCATAACAGCCCCGAGCAGCAGGACGTCTCTACAATATGTCTTTAATCCATTAAGACCCGGAACGCATCTGTGTCACTTTTTGAATTGAGCTAAAAAAAAACATTATTTTACACTTTGGCTATTCAAAAATACTTATACAGAGTGCCGCGCTACGAGCTTGTAGACCTGCTATTTTTGAAAAATCTTGAACATTTGTGGAAATCTTTGAATATACATATTTTTAAAGTGAACATTTATCTTTGCTTCTGTGGGTCCCTGGAATGCAATATTTTGAGATCCTTGACATGAAAAAGTTTGAGAACCACTGATATAGAAACATACGTTTTTCAGAATAATGTTGGGATTTAGGAGACATGCGTAGAATCGGCCTCAGGTCTTAATGGGTTAAAGCAAGTCATTCCCTTCAACAAACGACACACAGTACAAGGTGCATATTCGCGAATAGCCTATGCACCAAAAGTCTGGACAAAAGGAACTATAGTGCATTTCATCTTATGTAGCCTTTGAGGTCAGAGAGAAGACCCTGTCAATACTTTTTTGTGTTATCCTTTTAGCCTTAAAGTGATAGTTCACCGGAAAAAATATTTTTATATTGATTAGTCACCCCATGGAGATTTGAATTCATGGATGTTTTTAGTTTTTTGTCCTAAGCCAATAATTTGATGACCAGCGGACCGGTAGGCAGCGGTTCCGGTAGGAGACACAAAGGAGACTATTTGTGTCTCCTACCGGAACCGCTGCCGGTCATCAAATTATTGGCTTAGGAATGCAACAAGAACAAAAAAATATCGATGAATTCAAGTCTCTGTGGGGTGACTAATCGATAGAGAAAAAAAGTAATTTTGAGGGTGAACTATCCCTTTAATGGCTTGCTCTACCACGTGTTGTTTACATTTCTAACTACTATATTGTATTAAATCAATCAATCAAAAGCCAGTAATATAAATGCATCATTTTTTGTGATGTTTCCCCATAAGGCACACAGGAGCTGTAATACCTCACCAGTTAAAGTTCCCTGAGGGAATGGAAGTGAGAAACTCATTGCATTATTATGCCTAAACATGAAAATGAGCTAAAAACATCCTGGTTGTTGAGACAAAAATGAATGATTCATTGGAGGCCCAGAGCTGGATGGGGGCCCTGGAACACGGCAGAGGGTGTCTAGGCTAAAAACACTTGATCCTCGGCATCTGTTAAGCTCACTGATGGCGAGAGAACCGGCATCGACACAAATTCACCCGCTGTACTTCTTCAGTCAGCTCTTTGTGTCCAACACCACAGTGATTTTGGAGTGTTTTTAATCCATTAAGACCGGGAACGCATCTGTGTCATTGAATGAGCTTGTAGATCTGCTATTTTTTGGAAAGAACTTGAAAATGTGTGCAAATCTTCCATATATATATATATATATATATATATATATATATATATATATATATATATATATATATATATATATATTTTTTTTTTTTTTTTACAGAAAAGAAAAAAAATACTCCAATCTGTGCTTCTGGGGATCCTGGAACATCATATTTTGCGATGGGGTTCGGCGGCCAAATACATAAAGATTTGAGTTACAAATGTTCTCTTTAAAAAATATATAATCAAAGATTTGCACACATGTTCACGATTTTTCTAAAAATAGCAGATCTACAAGCTCATAGCGCGGCACTCGTGCCGCGCTATGAACTTGTAGATCTGCTATTTTTTAATAGCCAAAGAAATCTAAAATGACAGAGATGCGTTGCCGGTTTTAATGGATTAAAGGAGCGCCGTGTAGCATTTTACCACTTGTTGCCAGTAAAAGCAACTACTGTGGCAAAGAGCTCTGTGTTTACAAGCAACATCGTTCCCGTGAACCAGACGGACGCGTTGGCCATTCAGATCCCATAACCCAGAGGTATGGGGCGTCGTAATTGTGCTGTTAAACAATTCAAGTCATCATTTAGTAGTATCATTTTAAAGATTATGTTTATGCTACACCAAAGGGGGAAATCATGCTCAGCAGTAAACATTTAAGCTGCAAATGCAAAAGTGTTGCATTTGTTGCATTTTGGGGGAAAATAAACGGAATATTTAAAGTGCTGGTATTGCCGAGTACTAAAAGTATGGGCAGTGGTGGACAGTATAACATAGAGTAGGCCTACACATTATTATAGTTTTGTACTTTTGGTAGCTGCACTTTAAGTACTTTTGGATACGTTCAATCCACTACAGTTCCAAGGCAAATATACCTTTGACTCTGCTACATTTCTAGGAAGGGGAAAAGTACATTATGAGTTATTAACCTCTTAAGCCCCATCTCAAATATAGTGACAGAGCAGATCTGCAAGCTCACAACGTGTCACGTGTGACGTTTTGAGCTTGTGGATCTGCTAATTTCACTATTATTGATACATTCTTTTGACATTTCTGGAAGATCTTTGAAAAGTGATCTATGTTGGAAGACAAGAATGTCCCTTGAGTGATAGAAGTTGTGATAAAATGTGATTGAGCTAATTTATATACTGTATTTCTACCAAAATCCTCCACCACTGCTTTTCCCCAACATGCAGTCCCTATCAAATCAGTCGAGTTTGTAATGTTGCAAAAAAAAAATGCTATTTATTTCTCTAATGTTAACTCTCTCAGTGCCACGCCCCGAGATATCCCGAGTTTTTCCCGAGTACCCTCAGTGCCAGCACGAGAAATCCAGAGTTTTTACTTTTGACTGTGGTCGCGCTATACTGTTTATTTTTCATTATCACTTTCGCTTCCTGACTCCTTCAGACTCACCCGGAGCCGGATGTAAAAAAAAAAATTCATTTCCGGGTCACGTTGTTTTTCTCCGGTGATTTTCGGCCAGAATAGGAAAAGTCACCGTTTTTCACACGGTATAAAAAGCGAACGGAGAGGTCCACGTCTACTCTCTTTGGTCTGGGTGACGATCAGTCATCGTAGTCGTGTATCGCATCGTAATTTAGCCCCATCAACGATTGTCGAAAATGTCAACATGACCGGATATGACGTGAGCCTGTTTGGGAGGGGGTGAGTGAGCCAGCGAGGTCATCAATGTGTCGATTTGTTGCTCTCTACTGGTAGAACTGTATTATGGGTTTAAAAACCCAATCAGATCATTTATTTGAATGAAAAATTACAAAATAAAAAAAAACAAAAAAACGCAAATTGCTGGCACTGGGGGAGTACTTTATGAAAATACTCTTGGCACTGAAAGAGTTAATGTGCTGAAGTTTCTTTTTGTTGAGATTTGATGCAATAGAAGATATTGCCTTTTGTTCCCTTCATAAAGACCTTAATAGCATATCGTAAAAAATCGAGGGTCATCAACTGAATCATTATTAATGTTCATAAAGTCTGCCAATTCAGACACAGACACTCACATTTGCAAGAAGCATTGAAATAAAACGGCAGCATGCTGCTCTAGGTTGGCAAGACCACAGGAAAAAAAGAGAGCTTAAAAGCAGGCAGGGGAGCGTTAGCACTACAGGAGGCCAGTGGTGGACAGTAACTAAGTACATTTACTTAAGAGTACTGTACTTAACTTTGGTATTAACTGGCTTTAGCTCCCACTGAGTTAGTGAGTCCTCAGGCTACAGTTAATAACCAATGGCTAGGTTAACAAGCACCAATTAACCACACACACACACACGTTTGTATTACTATACTTGTGAGGACATCAACACTTTAGGACAGCTATTTTATGAATGCCATTTTAAAAATATATATATTTTGCCATTGTTAAGCCTAAAGCCGAAAAACTGCAGATCTACAAGCTCACAAGCTTGTAGATCAGCTATCTTTCGGTATAAATCATGTATAAATCATGTTTAAAGGGATACTCCACTTTCAAATAAAATAAACATTTAAAAAATATATATAAAATAAATGAAAAAAGTAATGGAAAAATCACGGCCCCCTCACGCATTAGAGTGTGAGGGGGCCGTGATTTTGCCATAACTTCTTTCATTTTTTTTAAATATATTTTTTAAATGTTTATTTTATTTGAAAGTGAAATATCCCTTTAACTCTAATTCCAATCCCCAAACCTAACCTCTAAATGTCTAATCCTAACCTGAATGTTTTTCTAATTGTAACGTAATCTAAAAATATTTGTTTAAACTATAAAACAACCATTTTTCTTGCGAGGACCAGAAAAACGGTCCTCAAAATGTATATTTCTTCAAATTCTACTATACTTGGTCCTCGCAAGTATAGCCACACACGCACACACACACACTTGAGTGCAGGAGGCTTGAGCGGACACCTGTATAGACCACCTTCAGAGTAGGGCCTCTTCCTAGCTAGACCAAAGACGAGGGCATGACACAGAGTTGGACATTTGATGCCGATACACTAAGACAGGGGTCTTCAATGTTTTTCAGGCCAAGGACCCCCTAGCTGAGAGAGATGAAGCAGGGACCCCCTAGCTGAGAGAGATGAAACAGGGACCCTCTAGCTGAGAGAGAAAGAGATGAAGCAGGTACCCCCTAGCTGAGAGAGATGAAGCAGGGACACCCTAGCTGAGAGAGAAATGAAGCAGGGACCCCCTAGCTGAGAGAGATGAAGCAGGGACCCCCATAGCTGAGAGAGAGATGAAGCAGGGACCCCCATAGCTGAGAGAGAGATGAAGCAGGGACCCCCATAGCTGAGAGAGAGATGAAACAGGGACCCCCATAGCTGAGAGAGAAATGAAACAGGGACCCCCATAGCTGAGAGAGAGATGAAGCAGGGACCCCCATAGCTGAGAGAGATGAAGCAGGGACCCCCTAGCTGAGAGAGAAATGAAACAGTGACCCCCATAGCTGAGAGAGAAATGAAACAGGGACCCCCATAGCTGAGAGAGATGAAGCAGGGACCCCCATAGCTGAGAGAGAGATGAAGCAGGGACCCCCATAGCTGAGAGAGAGATGAAGCAGGGACCCCCTAGCTGAGAGAGAGATGAAGCAGGGACCCCCTAGCTGAGAGAGAGATTAAGCAGGGACCCCCCTAGCTGAGAGGGAGAGATGAAGCAGGGACCCCCTAGCTGAGAGAGAGAGATGAAGCAGGGACCCCCTAGCTGAGAGAGATGAAGCAGGGACCCCTAGCTGAGAGAGAGATGAAGCAGGGACCCCCTAGCTGAGAGAGAGAGAGATGAAGCAGGGACCCCCCTAGCTGAGAGAGATGAAGCAGGGACCCCCTAGCTGAGAGAGATGAAGCAGGGACCCCCTAGCTGAGAGAGAGAGAGAGAGAGATGAAGCAGGGACCCCCTAGCTGAGAGAGAGAGAGATGAAGCAGGGACCCCCCTAGCTGAGAGAGATGAAGCAGGGACCCCCTAGCTGAGAGAGAGAGAGATGAAGCAGGGACCCCCCCTAGCTGAGAGAGATGAAGCAGGGACCCCCTAGCTGAGAGAGAGAGAGATGAAGCAGGGACCCCCCCTAGCTGAGAGAGATGAAGCAGGGACCCCCTAGCTGAGAGAGAGAGAGATGAAGCAGGGACCCCCATAGCTGAGAGAGATGAAGCAGGGACCCCCTAGCTGAGAGAGAAATGAAACAGGGACCCCCATAGCTGAGAGAGAGATGAAGCAGGGACCCCCTAGCTGAGAGAGAGATTAAGCAGGGACCCCCCTAGCTGAGAGGGAGAGATGAAGCAGGGACCCCCTAGCTGAGAGAGAGAGATGAAAGCTGAGAGAGAGATGAAACAGGGACCCCCATAGCTGAGAGAGAGATGAAGCAGGGACCCCCATAGCTGAGAGAGAGATGAAGCAGGGACCCCCATAGCTGAGAGAGAGAGATGAAGCAGGGACCCCCTAGCTGAGAGAGAGATGAAGCAGGGACCCCCTAGCTGAGAGAGAGATGAAGCAGGGACCCCCTAGCTGAGAGAGAGATGAAGCAGGGACCCCCATAGCTGAGAGAGAGCGATGAAGCAGGGACCCCCTAGCTGAGAGAGAGAGAGATGAAGCAGGGACCCCCCCTAGCTGAGAGAGATGAAGCAGGGACCCCCTAGCTGAGAGAGAGAGAGATGAAGCAGGGACCCCCTAGCTGAGAGAGAGAGATGAAGCAGGGACCCCCTAGCTGAGAGAGCGATGAAGCAGGGACCCCCTAGCTGAGAGAGATGAAGCAGGGACCCCCTAGCTGAGAGAGAGATGAAGCAGGGACCCCCTAGCTGAGAGAGATGAAGCAGGGACCCCCTAGCTGAGAGAGAGATGAAGCAGGGACCAGCTAGCTGAGATAGAGATGAAGCAGGGACCCCCTAGCTGAGAGAGATGAAGCAGGGACCCCCTAGCTGAGAGAGAGTTGAAGCAGGGACCCCCTAGCTGAGAGAGATGAAGCAGGGACCCCCTAGCTGAGAGAGAGATGAAGCAGGGACCAGCTAGCTGAGAGAGAGGTGAAGCAGGGACCAGCTAGCTGAGAGAGAGATGAAGCAGGGACCCCCTAGCTGAGAGAGATGAAGCAGGGACCCCCTAGCTGAGAGAGAGATGAAGCAGGGACCAGCTAGCTGAGAGAGATGAAGCAGGGACCCCCTAGCTGAGAGAGATGAAGCAGGGACCCCCTAGCTGAGAGAGAGATGAAGCAGGGACCCCCTAGCTGAGAGAGAGATGAAGCAGGGACCCCCTAGCTGAGAGAGATGAAGCAGGGACCCCCTAGCTGAGAGAGAGTTGAAGCAGGGACCCCCACTATATTGTATAAAATTGTGTTTCAGATTAAACTTGTTTTTTATTACTTTTTCCCTCTACACCAAACCTATTTGCCAAAAAATAGCAGATCTACAATCTGCTTGTAGATCTGCTATTTTTGGCTAAAGTTCTCCTCAGAATAGGAATGCTAGGGTTGAAGTGGTTAATGTAAAAAATCATATCACACAGATGTTGGCGGGGCCCCCTGTAGTAACTGAGGACCCCCTAGGTTCCCAGAACCCCTGTTGAAGACCCCTGCACTAAGAAGAAGACACGTACACACACACACTACAAACTTCCTGCTGAAGCTCTTAGCCCTCTCCTAAAAGCATGTCATCTGCAATGTCCTTGTTAGTAGTGTAATGGACCTCGTTAGAATAGTGGTTCTGGTTCTGGTTCACACAACTCTTTTCCTTGGAGCCTCCCTTCTTACCTCTGACACAAGTTGAGACCACCCCACATGTAAGTGCACGCACGCACACACGTGTGTGTGTGTGTGTGTGTGTGTGTGTGTGTGTGTGTGTGTGTGTGTGTGTGTGTGTGTGTGTGTGTGTGTGTGTGCGTGTGTGCATGCATGCATGCACGCACAGACACATATATGTGTGAATCAGTGGTGGAAAGTAACTAAGTACATGTACTCAAGTACTGTACTTAACTAACATTTTGAGGTATTTGTACTTTACTTGAGTATTTCCAATTTTCTGTACTTTTACTTCTACTCCACTACATCTGAGGCAAATATTGTACTTTTACTCCACTACAATTATTTTAAAACTTTAGTTACTAGTTACTTTGCAGATATAAATTATTTCATTATAAAACATGCATTAACCACTTTAGCCCTATTTTAATAGCAGATCTACAAGCTCTACAACTTGTAGATCTGCTATTTTAAAATATTGTAGTACTTTTACTTTGGTACTTTAAGTACATTTTGATGCCAATAAATACTTTTGTACTTTTACTCGAGTGAATTTTGAATTCTGGACTTTTACTTGTAACAGAGTATTTCTATATTGCAGTATTGGTACTTTTACTTAAGTAAAGCATTTGAGTACTTTTTCCACCACTGGTACTGTGCATGCAGGCACGCACAGACACACATTTGTGTGCATGCACGCCAGGGACGTGCTGGCCACTGGGAAATTCGGGAAAATTCCAGAACGGCCGCGCCATTTACGGGCCGCCAGACAGCCGTTTTTATAAAACATTTTTTTTGCTCCCGTTTTAGGATTATTACGGTAATTTCCGGGTCGCGCGGCCCAATTATTAGTTACATTACTGTTGGGCTGGGACGTTTATCAGCAGTGGCGCAATATAAATAAAGTTTGATTTGATTACATAGGGTTGCTGGGTTAAAACGCAGCAACACCCCCCCCCCGTTGACAAAACAAAACGGTGGGCCGGTTCGGAAAATCCCAGAGCTGAATTTTGGTCCCAGCACGCCCCTGATGCACGCACACAGACACACATATGTGTGCATGCACGCACGCACAGACACATATCCGTGTGCATGCACGGCACACACAGACGTACACAATATAGTTCTTGTATGACAAATATGGGAAATAAGTAGCCTGATTATCAGCCTGAAGCTGCGTGGAGCTTCAGTCTGACATTGGCTGCAGTGTCCGCGATTACCAGGGGGAGGGGATTCAAATTTCCCTAAACCAATCACAAGAGATCCACGGATCCGCCTACATCTGACGTCATCGCACAGCTTGTTTTAGCAGATATTCCCTGATTGGCTTGTCGTTAGACCACCCCCACCTCCGACTTGACAGGTTTTTCTTCGACCGTGAAAAGCCATAGGCTCACATTATGACAATAGACCAAGAGGAGCAGTCCACTCAGAGAGTGTGCGGGGTCTATGGTCTGGAACCAGGCTAGGAAATAAGCTGATGTGGAGGGGCCTATTTGAAAAAAAAATGAAGACATACATAAAAACATATCACGAACACAGCATCCAATCAGTCCACAGAGCGCGCCTCCAAAAAGTGCCTTCACTTCTGAGTCTGACCATAGGGGATACCACCAGAAATTTCACAATGTTTTAGGTCAGTAATGTATTGAGAGAATAGCCCCCTGAGATGCAGCATCTCATTTTAGAAGGGGTCCTAATGTCCTCTACACATAAATAAAACATTACATACAATACAAATACACAATACACATACAGAATACCAGTTAGCGTGCTTCTTCTTCTTTCGTGTATCATCATCATTGATGATTGGGTGGCGTACCAAAAGTAAGGGGCACGGTGGCACAGTCGGTAGCGCTGTCGCCGCACAGCTAGAAGGTCCTGGGTTTGATTCCCGCCGGGGACGCTGGGGGTGTGTCTTCTCCTCCGCGTCACCAGCGCCCATACCCTAGGTGGGGTTGGCGAAAGGGCCTACTCTGTGTAGAGTTTGCATGTTCTCCCCGTGTCTCCTAGGGTAGTTAATACCCTCACAAAAACATGTAGTAATCCTGGTCACTATACTGCCTCCCCCTGGTCAGCCGGGGCGCCTGATGGAGGGGAAGGGAACTAGTTGGAATAACGTGTTCCTTCCACGCGCTACGTCCAACCAGGGAAACTCCCCCCTGTCACGTGATAAGAAGGTCAGTTGGCTCTCATGCATTGAAGGAGGCATGAGCTCGGCCCTGGCCTCCCTAGGCTGGTGGGGGAAGTGTAGTGCCCAGGATCACTTAGCAAATTGGCACCGGGTGAAAAAAGGGTTACAAAATCGAGGGATAAAAATTATTTAAAAAAGTACCAAAAGTAGAAAGTACTCATTATGTAGAATGTCCCATTTCACAAAGTTTTCAAATGTATAAAAATATTTTGAAAATAGCAGATCTACAAGCTTACAATGCGTCGCGATGGGACGCATTGTGAGCTTGTAGATCGGCTATTTTCAAATGGCCGAAATGTATATAGGGCTGAAGTGGTTTTGTAATAATAATCAAAATCTACAAAGTAACTTAAGTTTTCAAATGATCGTAGTGGAGTACAATATTTGCCTCTGAGGTGTAGTGGAGTAGAAGTAAAAGTACTACAAATTGGAAATACTCCAGTAAAGTAAAAAATACCTAAACATTTTAGTTAAGTACAGTACTTGAGTACATGTACTTAATTACTTTACACCACTGCTCGCCTCCTCCTCGGGTTGTGACGGCTGCAACCCAACGACTTGTGTGGGAGCAAACCACACTGGGCAATTTCTCAAAATTGTCTGATTTGTATTACTTGCATAGATCTGATGGTTGCCGTGCTCTGTCGGCGGCTGCCTGCTCTGACAACATGATTATATTTTCATGTCAATTTGGACAGACATGGTGGCCGCTGTCATTTATACATTCCTACCCTGATGGGTTGTTCCCAGTCTGCGCTCGTACAAACATAATTGACACGAGGCATTAACGATCAGCATCCTACATGGATATACTGTGCATGCTGCTGTATATCATCGCCTCTTCTCCTATTTGCCCTGTGGGCCTTTTCACACACAGTAGGGATGTCAAAATTAATTGAATATTCGTTATAAAAACACCATTCGATTTTGAACCTATAAACTATTCTGGAAAATCTCTCTCTCTCTCTCTCTCCGAGAAACATGCTCTCTTGCAAGCTCAAATTAATTCATACTTTATATCTTATTCTATAGTCTCTCATTTTAATAAGGTTAGGTAATATAGTGGTTTAAATAAAAGCCCTGGCTATTAATTGAAGTTTTATGGAGCACCGACATGCATCACTCCGAGCAAATTGCTTCGATGGGACAATCTCTAGCTCGACATGAAATGGGAAATTATAAACAAAAACCCATCTATTCAGCCAGACTCAGCATACCGTAGCCTATACGCTTTGCGTAATGGTTTGCTTAAATACAATTAAAGCACATGAGATGTGTGACAACAAGGCCGATTTACCCAGCGGGACAATTCCAGAGCCAGAGTTATTAAATTGCTTTCTTCGGTCGAGTCTGGTTGTGAACTTGTCTGCCATCATTACCAGATGGATCAGCCGTTTCAGCTTGACCTACATTATCCTCCTGAATCTATTAAAATGATGTTGAGTGATTCCCGAGTGCATTGAGTCAGTGCAGCGGTTCTACCCAGTCTGGGTTGTCTGTCTGTGGACAGCAACGGAGGAGGGGGGGCGTAACGTGAAGGTGTACCTTGCAGTCTGCAGACAGATGGCTCTGTGATCGCCGAATGTTCGCCCCCGGGATAGGGACAATAGGTTTTAAAGTGTCTCTGCCTGCTCAGTAGGATATTTACTGTGAGAACGAAGCAACCAGGTGCTCGCCGGAGACGTAGAAGCCAATAGTTAAAATAGTGAATCATCAGATAAAAAAAAGGGGGAGATCCGGGCACTCAAAGTTAAAGGAAGGAACAGCCTTTATTTAATCTTTATTTAATGAATACAAAACAACATACTCTCATTATATAAAATGTATGTAATTACTATGCATTAAGCACTATACATTAAGTGCTACAGTATGCACCCACGTGAATTTGCTAAGTGTTTAATTACCGGGCTGGTATCGCCGGTTTCCATCCCTATATAATGAGAGTCTGTCGTTTTGTATTCATTTTAGCCCATATGAAGACTGCTTTTGGTCGAAACATGTTGGCGAATTAAATAAAGGCTTTTAAGCTCGAGTGCCCGGATCTCCCATTTTTGTCTCCGCCAGGCCGAAAGGAATGGTGGAGACTATGTTTTGCACCTCGTCCGTCCGTCCGTCCGTGCGTCTGTCTGTGAGCAGCTAATCTCCGGCACTGTTGGCCCGGCCGCTGCGAAACTGTAGACACACACACTCCCTGGATGCCAAAGCCGAACCTCTGCCCCGATCTTTCAGATTAGCCTGTTATAGCGCCACCAGGAGGAAGTCTTTTGCAAAAAAAAATTGTTATATCAAATCCTACAAATCGGTACACAGACACTCACAGTATCTCTATAGTCATGTGATCAACACGGATCTGTCTGATTTTCATTTATTCCGTCCTGATTGGCTAAGATTGGCTTCCAAAGTTTGCAAGTTTGTTTAGACCAAAATGCCTCAAATCATCAACGCAGCATGTGATTTCCGTGAAATTTCGCATGCACAATCCTACTAGGCAGTGGAAGCCTCATGGTGGCGCTACAATTTTTTTACCTATAACTGTACCGATCTGCACGAAACTTTGCACGCACAATCCCTAGAGGCCAAGGAAAAACCTTTGCCCTGCATTTTTCACATCTGCCTTTTAGAGCGCCACAAGGAGGCCGACTTATGTAAAACTTTTTCTAGTTTAAATCCTTTTTTGTTTTGATTTTGTTTGTGTCTTTTTCTGCCTTTCTTGGTAGTGTACAGTTAGACTGACAGGGAAAAAGGGGATTGACACGCAGCAAAGGTCGTTGGGATCGGAATTCGAACCGACAATATACATGTGCCCGCACCGCTATGCCAGCTGTCCGGGCATTTTTTTATTTAAAAAAATGCTGTTTACTGTTTGCTGAATACTTTCTGAGAGATCCAACTTATTTTCTAAAGAACTCTTCTGAAACTCAAACAGTACATTGTGTACTTTCTATTATGCCTTCGATGCAGAACACAAAACGCAGATAGGTCGATAGTTGCAGGGGTCTAATTTGCTTCCTAGAGAGGGGTCACACTCGCCAATTTCAATTCATGGAGAAAATGTCCTTGCTGGATGGACAGGTTTGTTAAATAGGTTATGCAGGGAGTGATGACTTCAGCTGCATCTCTTACAAATCAGGTGGGAACGTTGTCATGACCCGCTGCTTTGGAAGGATTCAGGGCTTTGAGCTGTTCCGGTACATCATCCTCAGACACTGCATCAGCCTCTGGACTCTTTTATGCCGGTAACAACAACTCTCTATGTTGTCTCTGTATAGTGTATAGGGTGGAAAACCACATATGTCCAAAACTGTTACTTTTCAGGAAAAGTAGCTCCAAACGTGGCGTATATCTGCAGTGGTGGAAAGTAACTAAGTACATTTACTTAATTACTGTACTAAGTACAATTTTGAGGTATTTGTACTTTACTTGAGCATTTCCAATTTCCAATACTTTTACTTCTACTCCACTACATCTCAGAGGTAAATATTGTACTTTTACTCCACTACAATTATTTGGAAACTTTAGTTACTAGTTACTTTTCAAATATAAATTATGATATTATGAAACATACATTAAGCACTTTAGCCCTATTATACGTAGGCTATTTGAAAATAGCAGATCTACAAGCTCACAACGTGTCGCATCGCGACGTGTTGTGAGCTTGAAGATCTGCTATTTTCAAACATTTTAGTGCTTTTACTTTTGGTACTTTAAGTATATTTTTATGCCAATACTTTTGTACTTTTACTCGTTGTTTACTTGTAACAGAGTATGTTTATATTGTGCTATTGCTACTTTTACTTAAGTAAAATATCTGAGTACTTCTTCCACCACTGTATATCTGCTACTCCTACATTCTAAAAGTTAGAATACGTAGTTAAGAGGTTAATGTCCGACAGCAACGATGTATTTTTCTCCATAGCAGTGGTACTACATAGCAATGCAGCCAAATTACTTAATATAGCATTGCAATCACTTAAAATGTTGTTGTAGGCACCAACTCTAGAAATAAACCATAAAATGTACAATTTCTTGTGTGAGCAGTGGTGGAAAAAGTACTCAAATATTAAAGTTAAGTATAAGTATCAATACTGCAGGGTAGAAACACTGTTACAAGTAAAAGTCTGGAATTCAAAATATACTAAAAGTACTAAAGTATTGGTATCAAAATATCTGGTCCCAGGTGGGTACATTATAACCCAGTGAATGCGTTGCTCCATTATTTTTGCCTCTAACCATTTTCAATAATCTGCTAAGATGCTGGTTACAGTATTATGTTCAACACGTCCTCTCCCAAAACACATGTCTGTAAGCTGGAGAGAGAGAGGGAGTGTGAGTGAGTGAGTGAGTGAGTGAGTGAGTGAGTGAGTGAGTGAGTGAGTGAGTGAGTGAGTGAGTGAGTGAGTGAGTGAGTGAGTGAGTGAGTGAGTGAGTGAGTGTGTGTGTGTGTGTGTGTGTGTGCGCGTACACGCTCACAATTGTGAGCGTGTAGATCGACTATTTTCAAATGGCTGAAATGTACAGTATATAGAGGTGAAGCGGGTGAATGTATGTTTTGTTATAATAATCAAAATCTACAAAGTAACTAAAGTTTTCACATAAATGTAATGGAGAAAAAGTACAACATTTGGATCCGAGATGCAGTGGAAATTGGAAATACTCAAGTAAAGTACAAATACCTCAAAAGTGTAATCAAGTACAGTGCTTGAGTACATGTAATTATAGTTACTTTCCACCACTGCGTGTGAGGCCCAGGAAAATTGTCCCCACAACAATGGTTTCTCAAATTCGAATATACTTGCGTGGACATTTTGCTCCGCACCAGTATAGTAATACAAGTACTGAACCCACCCACCCACCTAATACAAGTACTGAACCAACCCACCCGCACGCACGCGGACACACACACACACACACACACACACACACACACACACACACACACACACACACACACACACACACACACACACACACACACACACACACAGAGAGAGAGAGAAGCTGACCACGCCACAGGGCCAGTGCAGACACTGCTTGCTCAGCCCAGGGATTTTCCAGCCAAGGACTTTGTGTTCCTCTCCCTCAGTAGAATGTGAGACGGTCGGGTTGGAGAGCCCAACCATGACGGAGGGTATATTTCTCCGTATTTGACAGGGAGAGCCGGCGGTGAGTAAAGGCTTTCACAATGGGGGGAATGCATTTGGCCGACTCGGGTATTATGACAAATCTCCCTCAAAATGAGAGTATCCCAGGCCATATATCAGATTGTTGGATTGGAGCGGGCCGGCGGGCCGGCGCTGACTGATTCCGGCACCTGCAGTCTCCCCCCTCCTGCCTCTCTTTTCCGTATCATTTTAAGGAAAGAGAATATAATGCAGTGTTTCCCCAACCTGAGGTCCTGGGTCCCCCCCCCTTTGGGAGGAAGGGGCGCATATACAAGTTCATGGGGGGACAAGGCCTTGTGTCTGTTTTTGGAGTTAGTAAAAAAAAACATTGTATCCAAAAATGTCTAAAATAGCAGAAATAGCCAAAGTAGAAGCTCACAACGTGCCGCATTGCGGCGCGTTGATTGGCTGTAGATTGGCTGTTTGCAGTGGTGTAAAGTGACTAAGTACATTTACTTAAGTACACTTTTGAGGATTTTTTGCTTTACTTGAGTGTTTCCAATTTCCAATACTTTTACTTCTACTCGACTAAATCTAAATATTATACTTTTACTCCACTACAATTATTTGAAACCTTTAGTTACTAGTTACTTTGAAGATTTTGATCATTATTACAAAACGTGCATTAACCACTTCAGCCCTACAGTATATACCCATTTCGGCCATTTGAAAATAGCCGATCTACAAGCTCACAATGCGACGTATTGTGAGCTTGTAGATCTGCCATTTTCATAAGATTTGTAAACATTTGAAAACTCGAAATGGGACTTTCTGCATAATGAGTACTTTTACTCATTAACAAATACTTTTGGCAGTACATTTTGAATTCTGGACTTTTACTTGTAACAGAGTATTTCTATATTGCAGTATTGATACTTTTACTTAAGTTAAAAATGTGAGTACTTTTTACACCACTGATGCTGTGTGCAATGTGCGTGCGTGCCTGCCTGCCTGCCTGCCTGCCTGCCTGCCTGCCTGCCTGCGTGCGTGCGTGCGTGCGTGCGTGCGTGCGTGCGTGCGTGCGTGCGTGCGTGCGTGCGTGCGTGCGTGCGTGCGTGCGTGCGTGCGTGCGTGCGTGCGTGCGTGCGTGTGGGGGTCCGAACTTTGTCAGATGTATAAGAAGGGGGTCTCCAAGGAAAAAAGGGATGGCAAACCACTCATGCGATGGTTCTGTCGAGAAATACAGCAGGCCAAATGAATTTGCGAACTGATATTCACATTACAGTACAATGAATGTTACCAATTAAATACAGCTTTTTTTATACCTTCAATATCTAGAGTGTGTGTGTGTGGGGGGGGTGGTGGGAATGCTAGAGTCATGCTAAAGGAAAAAGCAAAAATCCATATGTCCTTGCTTTCAAAGAGCTATAGTGCATCCAGCCTCAAAATAATCTACTGGGCAAGAGGGTGCCATTGATTTTGACATGGAAAAACAGGCTAATTTATATTTTTAATCAAATATCTGGTCCCAGGTAGGTACATTATATCCCAGTGAATGCCTTGCTCCATTATTTTTGCCTCTAACCATTTTCAATAATCTGCTAAAATGCTGGTTACAGTATTATGTTCAACACTTCCTCTCCCAAAACACATGTCTGTATGATGAAGTGTGTGTGTGTGTGTGTGTGTGTGTGCGTGCGTGCGTGCGTGCGTGCGTGCGTGCGTGCGTGCGTGCGTGCGTGCATGGCTGGGTGAGAGCGTACTGTATGTGCATATTTGTGCATCCACGCATGTGTGTGACTGTGACAGTGACAAAGCTAAGGTCCAATGAGTATAATAATATTATGCCGACGCCACAACATGTGTAGGCAATTACAACAAACACTAATTTCTCCCTTTTACAGCCCGTGCGATTAGCTTCAAGGGCAAACGATTATCATTTTAGGAGTAGAACGTTCAGCAGCCTCGTTTTCCAAATCGGCATCAGATCAAGCAGCTTTATAGCTCAAAAGGTTCTCCCGTTTAAAGTTTTGAAATTGATTTTCTCACGGCCACCGGTTAATTTAACCCAAATCTCAGCTCCCACTTGGGAAACAAAAACACTTAAATTTTAGCGCATTAGCGCCTTTATTTTTACCCCAAACCATGTACAATAACAATCACCCTGCTCTCCCGTTATATGCTGTGGTGAACAATTCCTCTCACTATTCTCATGCTCAATCCTTTCACAACTCATGCCTTCACATCACTTTAAGCGGTGTACTGTATACTTTCTCGGACGACGCATGGCAGAAATAGCTGATCTAGTACAACTACACAACGTGCGACGTGTTGTGAGCTTGTAGGTTGGCATTATTGTTTTTGTTTTCACATATAAATCAGTGGTGGAAAAAGTATTCAATTTGTTTTACTTAAAGGGATATTTCACTTGGTTCTGGTGGCTCACCCTGCCCTCCTAATACGCGAGGGGGCCGTGTTTTTTCGATAACTTTTTTCATTTATTAAAACAAATAAATTAATGGAAAAAATCTAATACAATAAAGAAATTAAATAAAATAAATGAAAAAAGTTATCGAAAAAACAGCCCCCTCGCGTATTAGGAGGACGGGGTGAGTCACCAGAACCAAGGATGGGTGTTTTTGATGAATCTAACATGTTGAAAATGGAGTTTGAAGTTATAATGGGTTTGTATAGGAAGGGGGTGTGTCTGATAAAATGAATATCAAATATCTAAATACTGAATCAAGCAACTTAAAAACGGTCTGGGGGGCTCTCAAAAGCCTGAGTAGACGATAAAATGACTGAACGTTTTTTTGAAAGTGATATATCCCTTTAAGTAAAAGTATCAATATTGCAATGTAGAAACTCTCTGACAAGAGTAAAGTAAAGTACAAAAGTATTGGCATCATAATGTACTTAAAGTATCAAAAGTACTCATTATGCAGAATGTCCCATTTCACAATTTTTTCAAATGTATACAATTTTAAAAAATCATTTGAAAATAGCAGATCTACAAGCTCACAATGAGCTTGTAGATCGGCTATTTTCAAATGGCCGAAATGTATATAGGGCTGAAGTGCCTAATGTATGTTTAGTAATCAAAATCTACAAAGTAACTGGTAACTAAAGTTTTCAAATAATTGTAGTTGAGTTCACTTCAAGTACAATATTTGCCTCCGAGATGTAGTGGAGTAGAAGTAAAAGTACTGCAAATTTGAAATGCTCCAGGAAAGTAAAAAATACCTCAAAACAGTACTCGAGTAAATGTACTAAGTTACTTTACACCACTACATATAATGACATACCCACGCCAATGGAAGTGGTTACGGTAGGCATCCATTTAGCCGTTGAACCAGTATGTTTGCAGATGTAACTGTGTACTGTGCCCAGTTATGCAAGAGTATGCGTTGTGTGTGCATGTCCAAAGACGAAAACAAACAGAAAAACACTTGCTCTGTTGTATTTGACAATCATCTCCATTGAGTGTGTGTCGTGTTGACATACAGTACATTGTCGCTGTCGGGCAGAAACCTCTTATCTCCATATTCTAACTTTTGAGTTTTTTCGTAAATACTGTAAATACGCCCTACTTGATCATACTACAGCGTCACACAAAAGTCACATCAAAAGCAGCAGATCTGCAAGCTCAAAACGCGACGCGAAGCGACGCGTTTTGAGCTTGCGGATCTGCTATTTTTGCAATGTTTTAATTTGTATCCTGAAAAGCAACAGTTTTGGACATATGAGGTTTCCACCCGACAGAGACGATTATGCCATCTTCTGAAAACCTCTTACAGAAATACATGGCACCCACAACCAGTCACTTCTAAGCAGCCTGGCACTGCTGTATACTCCACCGGTCTCTCTTTTCTATGCCTGCTATACAACCTGTGAAGTTTTGTGAAGTTCTCACTGTTCTGTAGACAGTGCTGTCAGCTGCATCTTTTAGCAGGGAGATAACGTTTGCTGCGACAGAGACCGTTTCGTTTACGGTGGGTGCATGTATCTGGCTGCATCTCATGCCCACTTTAAGCAACGAGAAAGGGAAGCAAATGAGCAACGCTGTCTGATCTGTCAGTTGCTACGGCAGCGCTGAGGCTTTAGGAACAATAAAGTAGTCAAATATTGTACAACTGTAAACCTTTCCTAGTGCTGGATAATTATGTAGCTTGTAAGACGCCATTGTGCTGGCACTGGCAGCGCACACCAATGTTGTCGTGTTGTATTTGCCCGTTTGTGGGCCTGCTATTTTACAGTAGCTGTGTGATTCTTTTGTTTGCCTTTTGACTCATCTCTATAAGCTGTCAGTGTCAACGTCATGCCGGTCACTGATGGAGTGTTGTTTTTGAGGTTCTACAGAACTAAAGAGTGCAGACATTTCTGAAACTCAAGTCACATAGAGTATATGTGCCGTACAGAATAGGCAATTCGTTTTGACTATGTCAACTAATTCATGTATTCAGTATCTGAATTCCTCTGCCTTAAAAGCTTCAAAATCACGTCTATGGCTATGTTCAGACTGGCGGCTGAAATCCTATTTTAGGCCTATATCCAGATTGGACTCAGATATCTTTTTTATTTTATATATATATATATATATATATATATTTTATTATATATCTCCATATATGGGCATAAAAGGGACAAGGACTGACATATCAGTCGGATAGGCAGTCTTAACAGGAAACATCTCCATGAAAACTAATCAGATTTGAAACTAGGTGTTTTGAAATATAATTCAACACTGATTTATTTATATTTCCAGTGTCGTTACTCGTTATCACAACAGACAATGCAGATAGGTTGACGATGTCTGCATACACAAAACTGATCTGACCTCTTGCATACAGTCAGTGTTGGACAGTCAGTCAAACAGATCATATTTGAGAAAACAAAGTCTATGTGATTCTTTGTAGCTACTGTAGGACTGAATCATTTATACATATTGTACTAGGCCGGTCGGACGGTTCTCGAGATGTGTGAACTACAGACGCACAGACAGTCAGACAGTCAGACAGACAGAGAGATTTCACACATTTATAGTAGGACAGCACCTACAGCAGCAAACAGTGTTTGCAGGTCAAGTGAATATATAAAATATTAATTGTCCATTGGAGTGGATGAAGCCAAAGTAATGTGGTCGTGTGAGACACATGGCCCATGGGAGACAGACAAATAAAACCCACTGCCACTGAATACTCAACTCATTCTCCCAACTTTTAATTGCCAGCCCTCACTTGGGATTTAATCGCAGAGAAACACTACTTTGAGCAAATAACACATTTCATATCTAATTCTTGTATTAGAGACAGGCTTTTGGGGGAGGGCAAGCAAGCAACACACAACACTGAATAACAAATAGGACTGCCAGACTGCATTTCTGAGGCGCGATGGGCCTCTATAGTCCAGATATCTGGAGGGAAACTGTAGACCATCTCGCAGCATTATTCAGTCTATTGATTTTACACTTTAGCCTCTCCTTCCTTGTCTACAGTCAGGGGTGCTGCATGTCTTTTCCTGCTCTGCAGAGCTGAATGAAAATGTGTATATGAACATGTGAATGTATTAAAAGCATGATGATGATGAGGGCTTTTATCAAACTAAAAAATATGAAAGGAATAACATAATTATGCACCTATTATTAAGCATTAACTCATTACGCACAAGCATGACCAGCTGGCCAGTGTTAACAGATGCCACCAGTGAGTTGGCGAGGAGACAAGTCGGCATGTAAAATTGTGAGCGACAACGCCATTCTGTGTTGTCACTAGGTCTGTCACGATTAAGACATTGTACATGACGAATAATTGTCACACAAATAATAGAGTAATAGGCCTAAGTTGTACACCGCTTCAACCCAACAACAAAGGCTGTACGTCACTGACACGTACAGCAACCATAGAGCTCTATGACAGCAACAGGTCAGAAAAGAAAAATGTACCGCATTTGTTTCACTCAATAGGTCAACATATGACACAGCAAATAAATAAAAAGCAAGGTTCAGAGAGCGAGAGCTAGCAAGAGAGCGAGAGAATTATGAACATAAGGCAGGGGTCTTCAACAGGGGGTCCGTGATCCCTAGGGGGTCCTTAGAGTTACTACAGGGGGGCCAACAAATCTTTGTGTGATATGATTTTTATGTTTTACATTAACCACTTGAACCATAGCATCCCTATTCTGAGGAGAACTTTAGCCAAAAATAGCAGATCTACAAGCTCACAACGCCTCGCATTGTTGTAGATCTGCTATTTTTGGCAAAGTGGCTTGGTGTAGAGGGGGAAAAGTTAATCTGAAATTCAATTTTATACAATATAGAGGGGGTCCATGCTTCATCTCTTTCTCAGCTAGGAGGTCCTTAGCCTGAAAATGTTGAAGACCCCTGCCATAAGGAATAGGCCTACATAGACAGAGGAGGTGTTTCCACCATGAACCAATATCATCCGCACTGTCACAGATGACAACCTTCAACAGCAGACATAATGTAGATCCACATCAGTCTTCTATTCCAAGTGAACATTCGAAAATTGATGGATGTCAAAGCCCAAAACCTAGCTTGAACGTAAAAGGAAATGGCAAACACACACATATACTGTAGGATAATTGAAGTGACCAAGAGCACTATATACATGTTGGGACATTGCATCCCAAAATGACAGCAATAGTACAACAGCTTGAAGTAAACACATTAGTATACACACAGCAAACACAAGCAGCAGCAACAAGAAAAAGGAAATACAAATAAAAAAAGGTTCCTACCTTGAGCTGTCTTCTACTTGAGATGGCCAGGATCAAACTTTGGAACACATGCACTCTCTCCAATTCATCCCAGGATGAGCCCTCAGTGTTGTCTCCAGTCACGTAGATCCTCCATACTTCTGGCTAGCTCGCCAGTACTTTCCATCTCCTCACTGCCATCTTCTCACTCACCCTTGGTAGCCCCCCATACAGTCAGATGCTTGTTGGTAACATGTTCATCCTGGTAAGGTTGATATTTAGTATTGCACATAGCATTCTGGTGTAGCACAGTGACCAGGGACTTCTGTAGAGCAGGCTTCAGGGTCCGGTATTAGCGGTATAGGAGAATGGACTCTACAGGACTGAGAAGAAGCTGAGCTTGATATGGTGGAAGGGTTGGGTTGGTCTTCTACACAGTGGCCACACTAGTGCTCCATGCAACTGACCTGCCAGGATGTCAAACTCCTCACTGTTGCCGTCTGGGGTCATCACCTTGGCTTGTATATACACCTTCTTCTTTTGGGTATTATTGAATTGAATCATCATCAGATGTCCAGCTCAATGTCGTGCAGCCCTGCCCTCGTCTCAGGTCCCACATCAAAGAGGCTGGCCTCCGATGGTGGTCCATACAGGGGACAGGTGGTGATTACGTGGTCGGCAGTCTGCTAAAGCTCCCCGCAGTGAACTCACATGCTGTTCTGTGTGCCAGGCCCCACTTTTGAAGCAGCCAACCCCCGTACGCAGTCGGTTCAGCATGGGGTCCACTGCCGGCGTGACAGGTCTTCTCCTTTGATGCCATCTCCTGGGTCCCAGAGATGTAGCGGTGACAACAACGCGTGGGCCCCAGAGCCAACTCCCACTCCTGCTTCCAGGATGCTGCCATCCATGCCCTTGTAGACAGGTCCACGGGGATAGAAGTGAGCATCTCTTGTGCCGCCTTGTCGTATGGGTGGCGGGACTTGACTCTGTTTAGAGGCAACGCTGTGGAAGTGGTGTCATGCAGGATATGTCAGTCATGTTTCTGGGCATTCCTTGCGAATATTTTTTTATATTTTACATGAATATAGTATTTTCACATTTGATGTTTTTATTACTGTAGGCCTAAATTGTGTAGGCTAATGATTACTGCCACAACGGTAGAACGGCACTTACAAAAGAAAATGCCTAGATTGAGCAGAGTACTTGTTATATACAGTAGAACATCATGTAGATGTATATAAAGCAGGGGTCTTCAACAGGGGGTCCGGGACCCCTAGGGGGTCATCAGAGTTACTACACGGGGGCAACCAAATGTTTATTGTGATTTTCTTTTTTACATTAACCACTGAACCCTAGAATTCCTTTTCTGAGGGGAACATTAGATGAAAATAGCAGATCTACATGCTCACAACAAGCTTGTATATCGGCTATTTTCAGCAAAGAGGTTTGGTGTAGGGGAAAAAAGAGCAGATCAAGTACACGTTTTCTAAGTATCGAGGGTTTAAGTGGTTAGCTGTCTGAAGATATACATTGAAGAGATAGTTCACCCATTTTTTTTGTCTTTTTTCGATCGATTAGTCACCCCATGGAGATTCATGGATATGACATGAATCCAACACTGATGACAGTGCTGTCAAACAAGTACATGAAGCCATCAATGAAAAGGTAACATATCTGCAACATAATTGTATACAATATATAGTGGGGGTCCCTGCTTCATCTCTCTCTCTCAGCTAAGGGGTCCTTGGCCTGAAAAGCGTTGAAGACCCCTGGTCTATACTGTATAAAATCTCTCTCTCTCACACACACACATGTTTTTGACATGTATAACCTCCATAGGCTAAATTACAAGCAGTGGTGTAAAGTAAGTACATGTACTCAAATACTGTACTTATTTTTACTTTACTGGAGTATTTCCAATTTTCTATATTTTTACTTGTACTCCACTACATCTCAGAGGCAAATATTGTACTTTTACTCCAGTACAAATTTGAAAACTTAAGTTAGTTACTTTGTAGATTTGGATTATTATTACAAAACATACATTAACCACTTCAGCTCTGTATACATTTCGACCATTTGAAAATAGATGATCTACAAGCTCACAATGCCTCATGATGCCATGATTGTGAGCTTGTAGATCTGCTATTTCCTTTTGATGCATTTTGATGCCAATACTTTTGTACTTCAAGTACATTTTGGATTTGGGACTTTTACTCATAACAGAGTATTTCTATATTGCAGTATAGGTACTTTTACTTGAGTACAATATTTGAGTATTTTTTCCACCACCGTCTAGAAATAAGTAAGGGCCACCTTATTTATGATGTAGTATGCATGCGCACGCACGCACGCACACACACACACACACACACACACACACACACACACGCTAACTCACCTGAGAATCAACACAGGAAAGACAAACGGGGTCATACCTATGTTCCCCGGACCTATACAAACGACCAACGCAGTTTGTCACGTCGAGTGTTTCAACAGATGTGACGCAGCAGTTAGTTTGTTTGTTTGTTCACTCATTGACAACACCACGACTCTACTGAACCTCCATGATGTTAGAACGTTACATTACAAGTTGTTTGTGTCTCTTGAGGAGGGAAAACGTTACATTACAAGTTGTTTGTGTCTCTTGAGGAGGGAAAACGTTACATTAGAAGTTGTTTGTTACTTCCAAACATAACCCAGCTAAAAGGCTCTGATTGAGACCTAGTGTCAGCAGGTGTGTGTGGGGGAAGGGGGCGGGGCAACTGGAGGGTTTTAAGCAGTGCCATCTATTAGAGAGTTACGCCAACTCCGTTCACTTCTTCGGGCCAGGTCTTCTACATACACATACATTGGCGAATAGTGACAAATCCCTGAACCGGAAGTACATCGGAATGCATTGAAGTGGACGGCTCCTTGTCACTATTTCCAGCTACATGAACCACGTGACCGACGCTGTTTCTGACCCCTCATTGGCGCAACTCTCTAATAGATGGCACTGGTTTTAAGGAGCCTGCTGCAGCCTGCTTTTAGGGAGTGTCTGTCTACCAATAACATCTGGTGGGAAAAGTGCTCAAATTTTTTTACTCAAGTAAAAGTGTCAATACTGCAATGCAGAAATACTCTGTTACAAGTAAAAGACCGGAATTAAAAATTCACGTTAGTAAAAGTACAAAAGTATTGGTATCGAAATGTACCAAAAGTACCAAAAGTAAAAGTAGTAGTAGTTGAAAATAGCAGATCTACAAGCTCACAATGCATCGCAATGTGACGCGTTGTGAGCTTGTGGATCGGCTATTTTCAAATAGCTGAGGTATAAAATAGGGCTCAAGTGGTTAATGTATGTTTTATAATGTAATAATATATATCTGCAAACTAACTATTAGCTAAAGTTTTCAAATAATTGTAGTGGAGTTAAAGTACAATATTTGTAAAGTACTGAACATTGGAAATACTCCAGTAAAGCGAATAAAGTACCTCAAAATTGTATTTAAGTACAATACTTGAGTAAATGTACTTAGTTACTTTACAGCACTGCACCTTCACAGGCGCTTTTTTTAATAACTTTAACTTTTGTTTTTCAGATTTATCATGGGGGCAGCAATCGACAGTGCTGTCCCCAATCTAGAACCCCCGCCCCCCACCCCCACCAAGGCACAGTACAGGACATCTACCTGCATAGAACAAAACCGAAAGAAAAAGGGGGAACTAGAAAAAGTGCTCCTCGGAGCACAGGTCTCTGCCAGGTCAGGTAGGTTATTGTGGCCTCCTGGTGGCGCTATAATAGGCCAATGTGAAAAGGGTGGCATTTCTTTCTCTGCCTAGTGGGAATGTGCGTGCAAATTTTCACGGAAATTGCACGCTGCGTTCATGATTTGGAACATTTTGTTCAAAACGGACCAATCCTGCAAACTTTAGAAGCCAACCTTAGCCAATCAGGATGGAATATGAAAAATCGGACAGATCCATGTTGATCACATGACTCTAGAGATACTGTGTACCGATTTGCTTTGATTTAAAGATTGGGAGATGTCCCACAGTTGCAGGGCTTCGGCTACATCTTGGGCACATCGGGGTCTACGTTTGGATACATTTTAGCCAGTTTGTCCTTTGAATAGTGAAAACGATGAAAAAACCTTCCTCTGAATAAGCCTGTGTCTAATACAAAAGGATGACGTGGGGATACGCTCAATACTATGGTTCCAGATGGCATCTGGTATCTCTTTACCTATGTCCTGCTTCAGAGGCATTTCTAGGGAGTATCTGATAATTGAAAAAAAATTAAGACTATATATTGCCCCTTTGGAAGTTGCCCCAAGATGTTAAGCAAGCACACTTTAGATTAATGAATAACAACTCAGAGAAAGACTTTGTTTGATTGATTGTTATGTTTGTTCAATTGTACCTAACAAAGAGAATACAGTCAAAGTTAAATAAGAAAAGAATAAGCCATCACACTATAGGCAAGTCAATGGAACAGTAGGTCTGCTATTACCTTACATAAACTTTGTTTCAACAGGACATTTGTGCAGTGTTACAAAATTATATATACGTATATAGTTTATTCATTTATTTATAATCATATAATTTATTCATTTATGTATTGCTCATGTGAGTGTTTGGGTTCTACTACTCTTCTTATATGGGGTGCGTTCAGATATATAGCACTGAGCACACTGGCCAATACAAATTAATACGTGAGTGTGCCAGGGGGGTCCCCACATGATTTCAATTTTTTGGGAGGGGTCCCCAGATGACAGTAAAGTGACAATATAATGACTTTTAAGACCTTTTTGATAGCCTCCTAAATAGAAAATAAAAAAGAAATGAAATGATAAAAGACCATTGCTGCATCAAAAGTAATCAACAAACTATACTATAAAAACTGGTCAAATATTGGCCAAATTGTCAAATAACATACATAAGAAAGAGGGGGAAAAAAATGAAAATAGACGATAGCTGATCTACGCAAGGCGTTGTGAGCTTGTAGATCAGCTATTTTCACAATATCTATCTGTGGGAACTGAGCCTCAACTCTTACAATTCCAAGCGCTTATCAGGGTGGGGGGTCCCCAGTTCAAATATGATTATGTCGGGGGGTCGTGGCCTGAAAAGGTTGAGAACCACTGGTATAGGACACAGTCTAGTTCAGGGTGTACGGAACATAATACTACTTTGCTATGCAACGACAGACGGCTTCTATAATGTGGGCCAAATCCTACTATCAGTATCACTGATATCATTTCCCCACTGAAAACCCAAAATCCAATATTCAAGATGTTCTGTTTCCCCTCTGAGGCAAAACTAGGTCCACACACATCACAAGATCCATGTTAATTTAACTCTGAGAGTCGATCTCTCAGTGTGACATACACACACACACACACACACACACCCACTTATTCCAGCATGATACGATTTCATTCAGGTTTAATTCAGCAAAACCACTGATCTTATCTCAGGAACCAAGATTGGGGTGTCTTACTGCTGCTGGGCTGGAGCCTTGTGATTATGCGGAGGGTTAAAGCTGCACTATGTAACTTTCCTCCTCTGCCCCGGATTTGAACTCGGTTTCCTGCGCAAGTGCTGAATCTGTTTTTACCGTTGAGCCAATAGAGCCTGCCTGCTTGCTCAGGGGATACATTTAATCTTGACATCAGGTCAAAATTCGAGTCAGATCCTGTGTCTAGGTGAGACATGACCCTTGACATGATCTAAATGTCTCAATAGAAGAGCAGGGAGACAAAACACAACCACCCCAATTGTATAAGTTATATTGTATTAACATACTCTACCATACAGATTGGACAAAATGGAATGTTTTTCATTAAAAATAAGTTAAATAGTGCCACTTTAACTAATGTACACATCTGAAATTCCTATGCAGCCTCCTCGAAGAGGAGCTGAAGTAGTATTTACTGCATAATGGGCTACCCTGAATCTTCTCAAATTAAAGTTGGCAAATTCATGATTCACTACTCATTGTCATGACTTTGCAAATGTAAAGTGCTGCGCACTTGCTAACGCTAGTGCGTATAGGAGACAAGTAAATGCAGCTTTTAGTGGGCCAAAATGGACTTGCGGTACTTATGAGACACTTATGAGTATAGGCCCATTATTACACTCTGTGTGGAAAAGGTTTTGAGTGCTCTATTGTGCTTCCTCAAGGACTGGATAATGACACATCATCACAACAGCGAGATGGAAATAATGACTTGTAACAGTTGATGAAAAACATCATTACTAAGCAACTGTAAATAGTTGAGTTAGAAAAAGAGGTTGCAATGTCAACAGTGGGAGTGCTAAACCCAAAAGCCAATAAAACATCTTAAACTTCAAGTCAAGGACAAAAGACATTCACAGAAAAATGCTCACATCGCACAACAGAAACACTGAAAGACACTCCCCACTCCTTGGGGTGTTTTTAGTCACTGTAAACGTACATGTATATATATATATATATATATATATATATATATATATATATATATATATATATATATATATATATATGCACATACATGAAATGTGTCCTCTGCAGCTACCCATCCTATACCAACTAGGAGCAGTGAGCAGCCATTCTACGGCGCAATTAGGGGTTAAGAGTCTTGCTCATGGAGACACATCGACACATTGCTGGCCTGGCCTGGAGTCGAACCCGCGACAGCCAGGGGCTCTGGCCGCCTAGGCTTTTTAAGTTTTAAGTTAACAAGGATGTGGATGGGAGTCTAGATCTTCGAAAAATCATATATCCTTGGTCTTTGGGTCAAATAAAAACAAAACAAATTGAAAAAAAAATAAAAGTCGTTTTAGTCGTCCTAGGCAGTCAGGGCTTATGGGACAAAAGTCGTTTTAGTCGTTTTAGGCAGTGGGTAGGTTAAATATCAAATGAATAACCTTACTGGATACACCAAAAAGGACGTTTCGGGCTGAAGAACACAGAGAAGACTAGTTGAAATATAGAAATACCATGACTGATAGTATTTTTTTCTCCCTCAAAACATCAGAAGCACCGCGGTCTGTTCAGACAGGAGGGGGGGGGGAGATATCTCCCTTCCAAGTCCCCCCAGGTAACTAAGATCATATATCTGCCAGTTGCAGCTGTAGATGCACATTTGACTGTAATTATACAAAACTGCCTGGGATATTGATTAGCACATCTTTATCTCGTCCCGCAGCCTTGTGATTAGTCTGTACGAAAACTTTGCTTTGCCTCATTTCACTTCATTTATCACATCATGTATCACATTGTACAACAGTGGTTCCTAAACCTTTTCTGGATCACAAACAAAACACCACTCGAATATGTGTGTTCACAGCTATAGCCCACCCATCTGTCCACTTAACACGGCAGCCGTTAACGCATCTGTGTCATTTTTAGATTTCTTTGGCTATTAAAAAATAGCAGATCTACAAGCTCATAGCGTGGCACCAAGTGCGGGGCTAAGCCCCCAACCTAGTAGAGACCTAGCAACGCGTCTGGTACACAGTATCTCTATAGTCATGTGATCAAGACGGATGTGTCCGATATTTCATATTCCATCCTAATTGGCTAATATTGGCTTCCAAAGTTTGCAGGATTGGTCCGTTTGAACAAAATGCTTCAAATCATGAACGCAGCTTGCGATTTCCGTGAAATTTTGCACATACATTCCCACTAGGCCGAGGAAGAAATGCCACCCTTTTCACATTGGCCTGTTGTAGTGCCATCAGCAGGTCTAATTTAGCAAAACCCCACCAAATCTACTAATCCACCGGAACTACTTCATATTCATCAGAACCGGACCAGAACTCGGACCACGGGACTCGGGCAATCAATTAATACCTTTGCAACCACTACATTAATGGTAAGTATTTCCTACAGAAAATACTCAAAAAAAGAATACTTCTATAGTGTGGGCAAACTAAGGACTTAGGCTTATTATTATTGTCTCCGCCAGGCCGAAAGGCATGGCCGAGACTATGTTTTGCAACCTGTCCGTCCGTTTCAAATATTATTTCATATTTTCATATTCCATACTGATTGGCTAAGATTGACATCTAAAGTTCGCAGGGGTGGCCTGTTTCGAACAAAATGCCTCAAATCATGCCTCGGCAGCGTCCGATTGCAGTGAAACTTTGCACGCACATTTGCACTACGTTAAGGAACAAGTGCCACCCTCTCAACTTTACCCTATTATAGCGCCACCAGGAGGCCGATTTTTGCAAAACATTTATTTTTATATTAGCCTACTCCTACAAATGTTGTCCACATCACGCAAATCGTTACATATTATGTCTTTAGTCAAGTAATTAAGACGGATCCGTCCAATCCGTCCGATTTTTCAATTCCAGCCTGATTGGTGAATTCCGAACATTGCTGGACCACACTAACCTACCTGACTTGGCCAGTATTATTTCCGTCAGCCGTTGTTCGGTCGGGTTCAAGTCCCAGCTTAATAAGAGAAATGAGATCCTTGACCTTTGGTGTACTGTGTGCACAGTGCAATGAAAGTCAAACACCCATGCAACCAAAGCAACACATTCCCACACAAAGCTTTCTTTTGTCATCAACACTGACAGAATAGTGTCAGAGAGACAGAGGCAATTTAGCAAAAGATAAACTTTCACATAAAACCTGCATGCGCTCTGTTTTTGAATGAACACAGATATCGGGGGGAAGGGGGGACGGGACTTGTATTATCAAAACCTCTACTTTTCCCAATGCGTCACAATGCATTGTGACGTTTTGTGACAATGTATTGTGACGCATCACAATGCATTGTGACGCATCACAATGCATTGGGACGCATCACAATGCATTGTGACGCGTGGTGAGCTTGCAGATCGTCTATTTTCGGCAAATAGATTTGGTGTAGAGGGGGGGGAGAGGGAGCCAAGGATAGACCCCTGCTGGGGTAGCCTGGTAAACCCCTCCCTCCGGAAATCTCATTTCCATTTGATTTCAGGAAGGAGTCTGGCCTGCAAGCCTGTCTGGGCGATTCTGCGGAGTTCATAGCATGGAACTCTCCAATCAGCGTCCTCGCTCATTGTTCTGTGATTGATAGAGGAGGTTGGCCAATCAGGTGGAATCCGAGTTAACCCGAATATAGCCGAGTGCAGCCGACCAAAATGTGACGCCGGCCATTAAAACTCTTTTCGCTATTTTCTCAGATATTTTAAAACATCAAAACGCTCTCAAACTTATTTTTTTGTGGCACGGAATTTACTTTTAAGATATTTTTCGGATAGCATTTAGTTGTTTAACTTCATATATGTGGTCAATTAATCATGACAGAGCCTATTTTTATTTTTTTAATCTGAGAACAGGAAGGGGCAGGCAGTGATATTTATGTATCCGAATAAAGCAACCTATTTTCGGCCCCTTGCTTCACGTTGCTCTGGTGGTGGAGGAACAAAATGCAGGCCTGCATGCCAGACTCACTACTGAAATCAAATGGAAATGAGGTTTCCGGAGGGAGGGGTTTACCAGGCTACTGCTGGGGTACTCTGGTCAATGAAGTATGTAGGGTTTAAGCAATATTTTTAATTCTGAACTTTTACTACAGAGTATTTCTACATTTCAGGATTGATACTTTTAATTTACTTTACAGTGGAAACTTTTTTCTCCAGTGTGGAAACACTGGTGTGTCTTCAGAGTGTCTACCCTACTGAAACTCTTGTCACGCTGTTTACAGTAGAAAGGTTTTTCTTCTGTGTGGATACGCTGGTGTCTCTTGAGTACCTAAGCTACTGAAACTCCTGTCACACTGTTTACAGTGGAAAGACTTTTCCCCAGTGTGGATACGCTGGTGTGTCTTCAGGTAACTTATCTGATTGAAACTCACACCCTTTACAATGGAAAGGTTTTTCCCCAGTGTGGATACGCTGGTGTGTCTTCAGGTGATTTATCTGATTGAAACACTTACCACACCCTTACAATGGAAGGGTTTTTCCCCAGTGTGGACGCTATCTTCTAGTCTCAGTGGAATGAAGTGGAAGTCTAAAGTAACTTCACACCTCACATATGCTGAGCAGAGCTCTGGTCTAACCTCTCTCACAACACAATGGGTTGCCATGCATGCCTAACAACACCGATATGCGCAGACTCCGACCACCCTCCATATTTGGGCAAGAATGATGTCATCAATATAACATCATCACCATGACGGCAGAGATCCACATGGAGGCCACGCCATGTCATTTTCATTTTCATGTGTTCATAATTTACTAATGAGTTAAATAAATCATAGTTAAGTTTGCGGTACAACACTATATATGCAGTAAATTTATTTTTTATTTTTTGTGGCATATAATTTACTTTTAACTTCATATATGTCAAGTCAATTAATCATGACAGAGCATATTAAAAAATAAAAATTCAGAGAACCGGCAGGGGCGGGCAGTGACACGCATGTGTCCGAATAAAGCAACCTATTTTCGGCATGGCCCTTTCAAAAGTCCCTTTGCGTCACGTTGCTCTGGTGGTGGAGGAACAAACTGCTGATTGGCTGAAGGGGAGCGAAATGCTGATGGCTGAAGGGGTTGTCAGTCACGATAATCCCGCCCAGCACCCAGCCACAGAAAAAAAAAGATAAATGCATTGCCAGACACTACTTCACTTTCACTACTGATATCAAATGGAAATGAGGTTTCCGGAGGGAGGGGTTTACCAGGCTACTGCTGGGGTACTCTGGTCAATGAAGTATGTAGGGTTTAAGTAAGATTTTGAATTCCGAACTGTTACTTGTAACAGAGTATTTCTACATTGCAGGATTGATCCTTTTACTTTACTTTACAGTGGAAAGGTTTTTTCTCCAGTGTGGATACGCTGGTGTGTCCTCAGATTACTTATCTGATTGAAACTCTTATCACACACTCTACAATGGAAAGGTTTTTCCCCAGTGTGGATACGCTGGTGTGTCTTCAGGTTACTTAAGTTATTGAAACTCTTGCCACACCGTTTACAATGGAAGGGTTTTTCCCCGGTGTGGATACGATCATGCGTCTTCAGTTGACCTATCTGATTGAAACTCCTGTCACACCGTTTACAGTAGAAAGGCTTTTCTCCAGTATGGATACGCTGGTGTATGTTCAGAGTACCTGATTCACTGAAACTTTTGTCACACTGTTTACAATGGAAAGGTTTTTCCCCAGTGTGGACACGCTGGTGTGTCTTCAGGTGACTTAAGTTATTGAAATTCTTGCCACACCGTTTACAATGGAAGGGTTTTTCCCCAGTGTGGATACGCTGGTGTTTGTTCAGACTACCTGACGCACTGAAACTCTTCTTACACCGTTTACAATGGAAGGGTTTTTCCCCAGTGTGGATACGCTCATGCGTCTTCAGATTACCTAAATCACTGAAACTCTTGTCACACTGTTTACAGAGGAAAGGTCTTTCTCCTGTGTGGATACGCTGGTGTATCTTCAGTTGACCCATCCGATTGAAACTTTTGTCACACTGTTTACAGAGGAAAGGTTTTTCTCCAGTATGGATACGCTCATGTGTCTTCAGGGAACTTAAGTAACTGAAACTCTTGTCACACTGTTTACAGATGTGGGTTTTCTTTCCTGTGTAAATCATCCGATTTTTCTCTACAACTCCTGGTTGAGTTAAAATATCGGTAAACCGTTGATGACTTTGAGATTTCAATGGATCTGTGTTTGCTTGTTTCCGGCTGGTTACAGAGCTGACTATTTGCTCACATGCCTCTGAGCAGGTCTGTCCTTTCCTCAGCGTTTGGCAGTTGAGGTCGTCGTGGCTCGGATGAGACGTGAATGTACACTCAAAACAGGAGAGCTTAGTCTGGGAGGATTGGAGGGACCACACTCCTTCCAGGAGTGGCAGTTCATGGCTGCTGCTGTCCATGTGCTGTAATGGGGACGGAGGTGTAGGTTCTGTTGAGGCTGGAAATATGTCCTCTCTCAAAAATAGCTTTCTCTCGCAACACTATATGGACACACTATCATCTCGTCTCAGTGGAATGAAGTGGAAGTCTTCAGAAACTTCACACCTCATAAACGCTGAGCAGAGCTTTGGTCTGACCTCACTCACAACACAATCGGTTGCCATGCATGCCTAGCAACACCGATGTGCACAGGCTGCCGCCCACCCTCCATATTTGGGCAAGAATGATGTCATCAATATAAGATCAACAACATGACGGCAGCGATCCAAATGGAAGCCACACCATGTCATTTTCATTTTCATGTGTTTATAATTAACTAATGAGTTAAGTAAGTATATGACAGTTAAGTTTGCGGTACAACACTATATATGCGGTAAAAACGTCTGACGAGACTCGGCGACGGTGATTATGACGCACCACTCGTATCTCACTCGTTTCACCCCTTCGGTTGGCAGCTCTGTTTTTGGACTCCCTCCTTATACTCCCCTGGCAGTACGTCTCCACCGAGTCTGATGACTCAATCTCACGTCTGTGAGACACCACCACGATGGTCTGATCTTAATCTAATTAACACCACAGGACGTCCAGCACCTACTTCATTCTGTCGCTCTTCAATTGATTTCCATGCAAGCACACGCACGCACCTCAGGGTATTTTACCTTTATCGGCGAAGGCGACAACAAAAGCTGGTCTCCTGAACGTTTTATGAGCTGGACACTGGTAGCTGCAAAGTACAGTCACTCTGTTGATTCTAAACAACATGGAAAAGAGGCACAAATGAACACTTTTTATTTTGACTAAACACAATCGGGTTTAGGGTTATGGTTGATAGAGTTGTAAATAATGGAAACAGAACTGAAATGGGTTACTGTTAGGTGGTTATGGTTTTACATAATAGCAGAGGTGTAAAGTGTAAAAGTCCCCTTGCGTCACGTTGCTCTGGTGGTGGAGGAACAAACTGCTGATTGGCTGAAGGGGAGCGAACTGCTGATTGGCTGAAGGGGTTGTCAGTCAATGGTACTAATCCCGCCCAGCTCCCAGCTACAGAAAAAAAGGCAAACAGGCCTGCATGCCAGACTCACTACTGAAATCAAATGGAAATGAGGTTTCCGGAGGGAGGGGTTTACAAGGCTACTGCTGGGGTACTCTGTCCAATGAAGTATGTAGGGTTTAAGTAAGATTTTGAATTCCGAACTTTTACTACAGAGTATTTCTACATTTCAGGATTGATAATTGTCTCAACACAACTCTGACGAGCCTGCAGATCGTCTATTTTCGGCAAAGAGATTTGGTGTAGGGGGGGGGGGAAGAGGGAGCCAAGTATAGACCCCTGCTGGGGTAGCCTGGTAAACCCCTCCCTCCGGAAATCTCATTTCCATTTGATTTCAGGAAGGAGTCTGGCCTGCAAACCCTGTCTGGGCGTTTCTACAGAGTTAGCATGAACTCTCCAATCAGCGTCCTCGCTCATTGTTCTGTGATTGATAGAGGAGGTTGGCCAATCAGGTGGAACCCGAGTTAACCCGAATGGAGCCGAGTGCAGCCGACCAAAATGTTACGGCGGCCATTAAAACTCCGTCCGCTATTTTCTCCGCTATTTTCAAACATCAGAACACTCTCAAACTTATTTTTTTGTGGCACGGAATTTACTTTTAAGATATTTTTCGGATAGCATTTAGTTGTTTAACTTCATATATGTGGTCAATTAATCATGACAGAGCCTATTTAACACATTGGGTGCCAGAGGTTTATTCAAATATTATACGTTCAGTGCCGGCTATTCTTCCATCCACTTACGTTGATACGTTTCGTGCTGTAGAAGCCCCGACGCGGAAGTGCATGTAAACAAAGCGTGCGTGCGAGACGGCGGAGGGTCCCGACTAACGCCTGGAACAATAATATTTCTAACGCGATCCTCCATTGCAGAGTGATCACCGATCGAAAACGGCTCGCTTCCACCACGTTAAAAAGAAATGGATATATTAAGCTTTTAGTCAAGGAGATAACATTGGAAAGGCCGACCGGAAGGATTTTTGACATGGATCCACGTCCGGCCTCTCCTTCTCAGAAACTCCTTGGATGATCCCAAAGTTTTGTTAGAGCGCCCCACGTGGGCCCAACGTATAAAAATAAAATTGGGTCAAAAACGGTCCGGACCGTTTTCGGCACTCCTCGTTTGGATTCTCAAAACACCCGATGTGTTAAAAATTAAAATTCAGAGAACCGGAAGGGGCAGGCAGTGACACGCTTGTATCCGAATAACTTACTTACTTAATCCTCTTCGTGCTGGATAGCACATAAGGTCTTCACCAATGAACGCCAATGCTGTCGGTCTACTGCCCAGTGCTGCACTTGGCCCCAGGTCCATCCAAGTTCTTTCATCTCTTTCTCCACAGATCTTCTCCAGGTCTCTTTGGGTCGGCCTCTTTTTCTCTTCCCTGGTGGTGTCCATCTCATGGCTACCCTTGGGATGGCACTTGGGTCCATTTTGCACACGTGACCTATCCAAATCCATCTTTTGAGCTTGATGACACTTGACAGTGGGGTCAAGCCTGTGCTCCGGTAAAGGTTTTCATTGGAGACGGTCATTGGCCAGAATATTCTTAGTATTCGTCTGAGGCATCTTGTCTGAAACACGTCCAGCTTGTGACAAATGGCCTGTGTCACTTTCCATGACTCTGCCCCATACAGTAGGACCCCAAGGACATTACTCTTCAAAATCCTCAGCTTGGTTTTTGTGCTGATCTTTGATGATCTCCATATGGTCTTCAATATGGCGAAGGCTCCCCTTGCCTTGGAGATCCTGCTCTGTACATCTGCCCCGGAGTCTCCGTCTGTTGTTATATTACTACCCAGATAGGTGAATTCCTGGACCTCCTCCACAGTATTGTTGTTAATGATGAGGGGTTGGACAGTTTTGGGGTTTAACTTCATCAGTTTTGTTTTGTCTGTGTTGATGTTGAGACCGATCTGTTTGCCAAATGTTACTAAGTCTTCTGTTTTACTTTGAATGTCCTGGTGGCGAAGGGCCAACAAGGCAATGTCATCTGCATAATCAATATCTTCAAGAGTTTCTGTGAGTGTCCATGTTATTCCTCTTTTGTTTTCTCATGTGGTTTCTTTCATGAGCCAGTCTATGCAGAGTGAGAAAAGTAGTGGGGATAGCAAGCAGCCTTGTTTGACTCCGGTTTTCATAATGAATTCCTCTGAGAGGCTGGAACCACATATAACTCTAGCACTAAAGTCTCTATATAGCATCTTAATTATAGAGATGATCTTATCGGGAATCCCATAGTGGCTGAGCATTCTCCATAGTGCTGGTCGATTAACACTGTCGAAGGCTTTGGCAAAGTCAATAAAGTTGGCATAGATGGTAGCGTTCCATTCATTGCTCTGCTCCATTATCTGCCGCAGTGTGAATATATGGTCCATACAGGATCTTCCTTTTCAAAACCCTGCCTGTTCTTTTCGAAGAAGGTGATCAACTGCATCACTTATTCTATTTAAAATAATTCGACTGAGTGATTTGCTGGTGATTGGTAACAACATAATTCCCCTCCAGTCAAGGGCGCCGATACTGCGGGTGCTTCGGGGCTAAAGCACCCAGGGGAAATGAAGAGCACCCATGACAAACTCATAAAAAAAAAAAAAAAAAAAAAACACAGACATCTTCACTTCATGGAGTACATTTTTGGTACCAAATTAACCAAATTAACCGCATTAAAGTAACAAAACCCCCCTAAAAAGATAACAAACCCGGGAAATAACCGCAAATGTTCGCGCGCTACGCATGCAGGGCTGCGCGTGCGTGCGTTACGCACCCAGGAGCGCGGACACATATCGACACCCCTGCCTCCAGTTGTTGCAGTTTGACAGATCTCCCTTCTTTGGTAATTTAACGATGAGGCCCGTTTTCCAGGAGAGTGGTGTTAGTTCTGAAGTCCAGATGTCTCCAAGAACTTCAGTAAGGATGGTTGGTGTCAGGTGTTCCTCTACTTTCAGCATTTCCGAGTGGACCTGATCTATGCCTGGTGCTTTTCCGCTCTTCAGTGCCTTTATAGCACTCCTTACCTCCTCGACATTTGGTGGCCCGGTTTCTATGTCCAACATTTCTACCGCTGGTGTAAAGTTTGCCTCCGTTTGTGGGTCATCTCCATTTAGTACCCTCTGAAAGTGCTCTTTCCAGCACCGTCGTTTTTCCTCTTCTTTTGTCACCACCTCTCCATTTTGATCTCGGGTTGATGTATCGGTTGATCGGAATCCATTGGTTAATGCCTTTGTTAGCTTATAGAGTGTGCCCATATCCTGTTTTGATGCTGCAGTTTCAGCTTCTTGTGCAATATTTATGTTTTCCTGTCTGCTCTGGCCTTTTTCTTTACCTCTTTGTCTAGTGAACTGTATGACTTTTGTAGCTTAGCCTTCATTTTTTCTGACTTGGTTGTCAAAATCTTCCTTTTCTCCTCTTTTCTCTCCTCTATTTTCTTCCATGTCTCTTCTGAAATCCAGGCCTCGTTTTGTTTCCTTCTAGGGCCTAGCACTTTCTTTCCGGCTTCGCGCAAAACTTCATTGAAGTTGTCCATCCGAATAAAGCAACCTATTGTCGGCATTGTCCCCTTGCGTCACGTTGCTCTGGTGGTGGAGGAACGAACTGCTGATTGGCTGAAGGGAAACAAACTGCTGATTGGCTGAAGGGGTTGTCAGTCAACGGTACTAATCCCGCCCAGCTCCCAGCTACAGAAAAAAAGGTCTGCATGCCAGACTCACTACTGAAATCAAATGGAAATGAGGTTTCCGGAGGGAGGGGTTTACCAGGCTACTGCTGGGGTACTCTGGTCAATGAAGTATGTAGGGTTTAAGTAAGATTTTGAATTCCGAACTTTTACTACAGAATATTTCTACATTTCAGGATTGATACTTTTACTTTACTTTACAGTGGAAAGGTTTTTTTCCAGTGTGGATACTGTGGTAAAGACAGACACTGCCTTTCTCACTTTACCTTTATAGCCTCACATGTTCCATTATTTTCATTATTTTCTGTTTAACATTATGCATTTATCATACTACTCATTTCATATTCATTTCATTTATACAAACAACACAGAGATTTTTTTTTGTTTGAAACATAACCACTTTATTTTATATCAACAGTTTAAAGCTCATCACCATACCAAACAAACACACATACTTGCCATGTCCTCTTCCTGGCCTGAGGATCAGAAAAGAGTACCACATGACCACAGTGCTCCTTATATGGAGGGGTATGAGAATTGGGACATACCATTTGACAGGGGAGTGTGGGATTGTTCTGTGTAAGGTATATTATGATTGAAAAGAGTTGTGTTGCTAAAACATGAATAATACTTACTTTTAGGATGATTAATGATTCCTGTAAAGTTTGGAAAATGTTTTCTTTGTTGAAGTTCACTAGTACTATAGATGAATGTGTTGAAGTAACCTGTCCTTTAAGACAGATGGTTGAGGCCACCATGCAGAGGCCCAGGTTAGACGCTTTCAGTCAGTCTGGCCTGAGGGAGGAAAGTTATGGGCACAATGATGCTGCTGAAGCTCTGCCCTTTATATCAGTATGACAGAGTCAGCTTATTCTCTGTACTGTTGCTTGTTTGAAGCATGAACGTTTATTGTTTTGTATATATATATATGTTATAATTACCTTTTTTTTAAACTATTTTTGAACATAATTGCCAGACCCAGGGGGTCGGCCTACATGAGGCTTTGTCGGTCTGTCCCTCCTTTCCTCCCGGTTAACGTTTTTCCTCCCGGTTCAACGTTTTTCCTCCCTGTCCCTCTTTTTGATTGGCCAAGCTTAGCGTGACGTAGTGCTCTGATCTTCAGATTTCAACCACTAGGGGTCTGGCAGTGCTCCGAGGAGCACTTTTTCTATTTTTTTGTGCACTTTGAAAAATAAATCCGGATTATTGCAACATTTGGTTTGTCATTCTGTCTACCTAGCCCTCATCAGAACAAACTCTTCTACAGATACGCAGATGTTTCTTCAGAGTGTATACCCTACTGAAACTCTTGTCACACCGTTTACAGTAGAAAGGTTTTTCCCCAGTGTGGATACGCTGGTGTTTGTTCAGACTACCTGAATCACTGAAACTCCTGTTACACTGTTTACAGTGGAAAGGTTTCTCTCCAGTGTGGATACGCTGGTGTATCTTCAGGTGACCTATCTGATTGAAACTCTTGCCACACCATTTACAATGGAAGGGTTTTTCCCCAGTGTGGATACGCTGGTGTTTCTTCAGACTACCTGACTCACTGAAACTCCTGTTACACTGTTTACAGTGGAAAGGTTTCTCTCCAGTGTGGATACGCTGGTGTATCTTCAGGTGACCTATCTGATTGAAACTCTTGCCACACCATTTACAATGGAAAGGTTTTTCCCCAGTGTGGATACTCTCATGATTTTTCAGATTACCTAAGTCATTGAAACTCCTGTCACACTGTTTACAATGGAAAGGCTTCTCTCCAGTGTGGATACGCTCATGTCTCTTCAGGGAACTTAACTTACTGAAACTCTTGTCACACTGTTTACAGATGTGAGTTTTCTTTCCTGTGCAAATCATCAGATTTTTCTCTACATCTCCTGGTTGAGTTAAAATCTCTGTAAACCGTTGATGACTTTGAGATTTCGATGGATCTGTGTCTGCTTGTTTCCGGCTGGTTACAGAGCTGACTATTTGCTGACAGGCCTCTGAGCAGATCCGTCCATTCCTCAGCGTTTGGCGGTTGAGGTCGTCGTGGCTCGGATGAGATGTGAATGTACACTCAGAACAGGAGAGCTTAGTCTGGGAGGATTGGAGGGACCACACTCCTCCCACGAGTGGCAGTTCATGGCTGCTGCTGTCCATGGACTGTGATGGGGACGGAGTTGTAGGTTCCGTTGAGGCTGGAAAACGTGTCTTCTCTCAAAAATAGCTTCCTGTATCCTTTGTCTACCAAAGTTCTGAATCCCTTTCTCTCGCAAAACTCTGTAAACACACTAACATCTGGTCTCAGTGGAATGAAGTGGAAGTCTAAAGTAACTTCACACCTCATATATATGCTGAGCAGAGCTCTGGTCTGACCTCACTCACAACACAATCGGTTGCCAACTTGCCATGCATGCCTAGCAACACGGATGTGCGCAGGCTGCCGCCCACTCTCCATATTTGGGCAAGAATGATGTCATCAATATAACATCATCACCATGACGGCAGAGATCCACATGGAAGCCACACCATGTAATTTTCATTTTCATGTGTTTTTCATTTACTAATTAGTTAAGTAAGTAAATGACAGTTAAGTTTGCGGTACAACACTATATACGCGGTACAAACGTCTGACGAGACTCGGCGGCGGTGATTATGACGCAGCGCTCGTATTTTGCTCGTTTCGCTCCTTCGGTTGGCAGCTTTGTTTTTTGGCCTCCCTCCTTAGACTCCCCTGGCAATACGTTTCCACCGAGTCTGATGACTCAATCTCACGTCTGTGAGACACCACCACGATGGTCTGGTCTTTAATTAACACCACGACAGCCAATTTTGATTTAGTTTTAGTCATAGTCTTTTGAATAAAAATCCATTTGGTTTTAGTCATATTTTATTCATCTGAAATGTTTTACTGTTAGTCTAGTTTTAGTCGACTAAATATCATAAGATTATAGTCGACTAAATCTACAGTTGATTTAGTCGACTAAAATGTATTTTGGCGGTGCCTTGATGGCATCGTAATGGCTGATTTTACACTTGGTTGCATGCTGAAAATAGCCGATCTACAAGTAGATCGGCTATTTTCAGAGAGCAACACCCGAGCGCAACCAAAGATACAATGACTTGTCTTTTAGTTCTACTGGATCTCTTCTCCACTAGTCCCTCACTAACATTTTAGTCTAGTTTTTATTTGTTGACGAAATTGACAGTATATTTAGTCTTAGGTTTAGTCATCATAGCTTAGGTTTAGTTTAGTTTTTATTTCGTTTTCGTCATTGAAAAAAGGTAGTCGACGAAACATTTTCGTCATAGTTTTAGTCAACGAAATCAACACTATGCGTCCAGCACCTGCTTCTTACTGTCGCTCTTCAATTGATTTCCATGCAAGCACACGCACGCACCTCAGGGTAGTTTACCTTCATCGGCGAAGGCGACAGCAAAAGGTGGTCTCCTGAACGTTTTGTGACCTGGATACTGGTAGCTGCAAAGTACAGTCACTCTGTTGATTCTAAACAACATGGAAAAGAGGCACAAAATGTACACTTTTTGTTTCGACTAAACACAATCGGGTTTATGGTTATGGTTGATAGAATTGTAAATAATTGAACGGAAAATGGTTAGGGTTAGGTGGTGATGGTTTTAAATAATAGCAGAGGTGTAAAGTAACTAAGTACATTTACTCAGGTACTGCACTTAATGCTGCGTTCACGCTGGCAGCTACAATGATACAGGCTACCATTGTTTTTCAATGGAAGCCAGCGACATGAGGATACAAAGACATTTTGTAGCTGCTACAAAAGCTACAACAGCTACAAATGTGCTGTGTAGTATGGTATCCAGGACTATATCATTTATTAAGGGTTAATAACAGTGTGGGAATTTGCAAGTGAGGCTCTGACCTTTTGGAGTCAAGAGGATGAGACAGCAGGATGGCAAACCTATTCAAGAATGACAGAGTAACAGCTGAGTGCCAGCTGATGAGTAGGGGGTGGGCTTGGCCGGAATTAGCTGACCACCAGCTGATGAGGGTGAGGCGTGGACAACAACAACAGCGTGGTGTGTAAAAGTATATTTTTATAGATAAGGGTTAAAGTAAATTGTCACATGTTTAAAAATAGGCGGATGCTAATTCCTTGTGATGACTGAGAAAGGCTGGCCAAGAAGCCATTTGTTTCTAAAAGCTTGTTTGTAAGTGGTCAAGAAGGAGGACTGGGAGGATGGTCCTATTTCAATGTCTGTCTGTATAAAGTGTGATGTTGTTGTGATTTAAGTTACACTCTGTGGATTGGCAATGCAGGTGTCACGTCTGTGGAAATAAATACATTTCTATGGACAAACCCTCTTTCAAACTGGATTCTTGTGTATTCTTGCACTCGGGAATAGTGTTGTTACCGCCTGATCATGGCCAATTTACGACAATAGCTTTGTATCTTTGTATCTTTTGTATCTGCCAGTGTGAACACAGCATAAGTGGTTAAATAAAAAATAAGAGGTGGTGTAAAGTACATTTACAGTACTGTACTTAAGTACAATTTTGATGTACTTTTATTTTACTGGAGTATTTCCAATTTTCAATATTTGTATTTCTATTCCACTACATCTCAGAGGCAGATATTGTACTTTTACTCCACTACTTTTACTCCACTACAATTATTTGAAAACTTTAGTTACAAATTACTTTGTAGATTTGGATTATTAATACAAAACATACATTATGGTATATATCATACAATGTGTCGCATCGCGACGCATTGTGAGCTTGTAGATCTGCTATTTTCAAAAGATTTTTTATAAATTTTATAAATTTTATACATTGTCTACATTTGAACACATAACATAATGAGTACTTTTAATTTTGTGCTTTTGTACTTTAAATAGATTTTGATACCAATACTTTTGTACTTTTACTCAAGTGCATTTTGAATTACGGACTTTTACTTGTATTTCTACATTGTAGTATTGATACTTTTAGTTAAGCAAATTAAGCAAATTGTGGAGGTCTTCCATACATTCTACTGTACCTTGCAGGGTCAACGTCAGCCTATTTGTTCTTGTATACTTTTTTTTTTCTTGAGCGTAATACAGGAGAAAGTATAGTCTTCAATGGTTCCTCCTGGGAAAAGAGAGTGTCAGCGCAGCAACAGTGCAGGAAGATGATTATGATTCAAATAAATACATAAAATAACATGAATTAGCTTAATAACGGTACTCACTTTATACTTACAAAGTATATCAAGCCCTTGCAGTCATTATTTACGCCCATTAGTACAAAGGTTTTCTTAAATGTGATGGTCTTATTAAATATTATTTAAACCAATTTTGGGGGGGGGGTACATTTAACAAAAGCACAATATACAGGTATTTTGAAACATTTTTGTTCCCTTGGACCACCTGTAATTATGGCATGGGCCACTAGTGGTACGTGGACCATAAGTTGAGAAACAGTGTTATACACAGTGGCATAAAGTAACTAAGTACATTTACTTAAGTACAATTTTGAGGTATTTTTTACTTTACTGGAGTACTTCCAATTTTCAGTACTTTTACTTGATCTACTCCACTACATCTCTGAAGCAAATATTACTGTGTACTTTTACTCAAACAACAATTATTTGAAAACTTTAGTTACTAGTTACTTTTTTAGATTTTGATTATTACAAAACATACATTAACCACTTCAACCCTATATACATTTATGCCATATCATAATGCCTCGCGATGTGACGCATTATGAGCTTGTAGATCTGCTATTTTCAAAAGATTTTTATACATTTGAAAACTTTGTGAAATGGGACATTTTGCATAATGAGTACTTTTACTTTTGTACTTTAAGTAGGTTATTTTGATACCAATACTTGTGTACTTTTACTCAAGTATTTTTTTACTGGATTACCAGACTTTTACTTGTGAGTTGCCTACTTTTTGTCACCACTGGTTAAACAGTATGTACTGTAATTTTCCCATTTATCTCAAACCTCTGCAGTACTGAGCCAGTGGGTTGCCATATGTACACTGATGGGGGTTTATCCCTCCATCTTCTGAGAGAAAGGTACGTAGAAGCCAGCTATAATTGCAACATATGGGCATGTTACAATGCATGATTTTCTCATCATTCTCTCTCTCTATATTTTTTCTAGATATAAGCCTGGAGCTTATTCAAAATGTGGCTGCTTTTCTTTTGCCCTGGAAACCTGAGTCACTTTTTCCCCTTCTGCTTCTTTTTTCAATGTACTGTATATATTTGTTCTGCTCCTTTTGTGACTGAGAGGGAGAGATATTTAAGTGAAATTAAGTGAAATTCTGTGAGTTGACAAAAGAAAAAACGACAGCATTATGTCTGTGCTGTATCTTTAAGTGTGACTAATCGGGAAACCAAGGAAACTGTCCCATGAAGTCCACGTTATTACACTGGCAACTGCACAGCCCTTATGAGAGAAGGATTGCTTAAAAATATTGTATACTGCAGGCGTTTATGAAATGGCCTGATATTCCGCTAACTTGCTTAAGTATTCACTATGTAGCCGGAAGAAAACATGAGTCAAGTTATACCCCTTATTTCTTTCATGGTCCAATTTTCAGAGAGCCTTTTCCAATGGATTTATCCCAGTTTCACCATGATATATTCTAGTCTAGTGATGATAAGTACTTCCGGATTTCCCATTTGGGGCATTTTGCCGTGGCGTAAATGAAAAGAGGTACCGTACGCAATTCAGATGAAAGCATGGGAGAAAATGAATAGGCTTTTCATCCGAAAAAGAAAAGCTGCAAGAGAGCAATAAAGCTGGATGGGACTTGAAAAGCCAATGAAACAAGAAACATTATCTTTAGAAACGAGCGCCATAATCCATGCAATTAAAAATGAAATGGTTGACAATGACAGCTAGCCTTTTCCGTTGTGCCACACTGCTTGTGTTCCTGTACTTCTCACGTCAATGAGTTCCTTTGATCTCTTTGTGAACCGCTGTGCAGCTCGCGTGGTCCAGAGGCGTGTGGCACGTTTTTTTTTTGTTATTTTGTTACACAGCAAAAATCCTCATTGTTAATATAACACGTGTAGAAATTGACCTAAATGGACCTGAGATTAATTTGGGTCAATTTTCTACACTCTCAGAGTTCACCACATTTACCCTTGCATCCCTATTCTGGGCATGGTATGATATGTGAGCAGAAATAGGCTAACATTCATAGAAAATAGCAGATCTATCAAGCTGTGAGCTCATACATTGGTTATTTTTGGCAAAGAGTGTTGGTTCAACTACCATCTGTACACTGACAATTGGTTATTTTCGGCAAAGACATAATGGTGTAGAGAGGGGAAAAGGAGGGGATCAAGTACAGTATAGACCCCTGGGGAACACCTGGGTCAACTAGAGGTAAATACAGCTGGTGGCCAAGTGAATTGACTTTAAATTGCATATCATCAAATGTTTATATGTCATGTTTTTTTTTCTTCAGATTTCCAGCTGTGAAATGTTGTCACTACGACCTCTCCTTTTGGGTGGCCCACAGATCACCTGAGTCGGTGACACGTCTCTGATTACAGCCTTTCTACAGGATCTCCTAATACCTGGCACATAACTCGTGGGGTGAACCATCCTTAGATGCAGCCACTGTGGAGAATTTCATTTGGGAGACTGGGGGGGTGGGTTGGGGAGTGCGAGGGTTTCACTCATACGGATGATGGATGAGCCGAAATTTGCAGATGCAAAGAACTCTCACATCTTAGGGGGCTGAGCAGTCGTGATGACAGTGCCCTTGAAGCATTGGCCTCCTTCACAATCACAGTGCCCATGTAACTGGAAAGCATAGCTTCATATATATATAGCTCAGGTTGAAGTTGCACTCAAACTTCCAGCCTGTGATGAATACTTCAACCATGTGTTTCTCATTCAATGCTCAAGCAGTCGCACAAAGTGTTGAGACCATTTGAATACTTTTTGCAAACATTGCTATATTGTTTTCCTCTTGGTTAGCCTCACTTTACATAAATTATCGGGCAACTTTAATCACTTGCAAACACATTAATTAAGCTGAAGGTGTTGCCTTAAATTTTTTATCGTTTTACCCTTGAGGCTTTCACTATAATTTCTGCACGGTTAGAAAAGGCTCTCTTCATGTATCTTTGTGAGCAAACAACACACAATACACTAAAGACTTTCAAAACAGGCGATCTCTTTAAAGGCTGTTTTTTATTTCTGTTTATTTCCTTTTCATGGGGTATTTGGAGACCAGTGCATATGTTATATTATCCATAGACCGCAGGGACATCTTCTGAAATCTATAGCCTTTTCATATTAGCTTCAGCTCTATCAACTCAAATATTATGGCAATAATGTTAAAGCCAGTGGAGGGACTGGGTCCAGGGAGGGAGACTCTAGCGATTACGAGAAAATAATGTAATCACATGGCCCCTTTGGGGAAATCTATACCCAATGTGTCTGTTCTTAAAGGCTCTACGCACAACAGCCATAGTATCACTTCCTTCACAGGTGTTACCAATGATACTAATGAAGGCTCTGTTCCATTGGTTCTCAGACTTTTTTAATTTCCATGACCACCATAACTCTGAGAGCGTACAAATGGAACCAAAATGGTTCCATTTGTACGCTCTCAGAGTTACACATCTGTAAGGGGCCATTTGGAACCCCCTCAAGGAACCATGAGGGTCCCTAAACCCCAATTTTAGACCCACTGGTGTAGCAGAGTGTTTTCCAGTGAGCCAACATGCACAACGTCAGCACCCTGACTCTGTTTGACCAGAATGGAACAGAGCCTTCATTAGTATCATTTATCTATGCTGTGCATAGAGCCTATACACTGAAGAAAGTGCAGTGACCCTGGGGCAGCTAAATGCAAAGAGTGATCTAAAAAACTACTACTAACTCAATGAAAGACACGTGAGGAATTATATGAAGACATGGTCTCTATTTGAAACAACACAAGGCCCAATTTTCTAATTGTACATTTCAAAGGTGTCATGAAAGGCGAATAGTATATTTTCCCAAGTAACAAATGGCACATACACAATAGTAAAGACCAAGTGTATAGGTCTGTGTCTCTGAAAGCTGTGTCTCTGAAAGCTACAAATTGAGGCCCATGTGGTTCTTTTTACCACTTTTTTTACATCTAGATGGGGGAGTTTCTAGGCAAACTTGGCAGTTGCCTTGGGTGCCACCTGCTGGGGGGGCTAATGTTTATGGATGTTGGTGATGCATGGCCACATTGGCCAGAAATGCCACAGACTAAAAAATATTTTTAAAAAAATATATATATATATAAATATATACATTTGGACCCGTGGTGGGCCCCTGGACCAGACGTTGAGACACAGTGTTTTTATTATTGTTACTAACACGCTAAGTTGAATGCCAATGTCAATGTCTATTATTGCCAGGGTCAATTACACACGCATGCACGCACGCGCGCGCGCACACACACACACACACACACACACACACACACACACACACACACACACACACACACACACACACACACACACACACACACACACACACACACACACACACACACACACACACACACACACACACGCACACAGTGGCGGAGTGTTGAATCACTGCCGAACAACAGTGAGTGTATGCGTGGGAGCTGTCCGCTACAGTGTGGTGCTGAAAAGATATAGCGCGTCTGCCTGTTACAGTTACAGTACTGTACCACCAGCACAATACAATAACACCACCACGCACAGAGAGAGAGAGGGGGGGAGAGAGAGAGAGAGAGAGAGAGAGAGAGAGAGAGAGAGAGAGAGAGAGAGAGAGAGAGAGAGAGAGAGAGAGAGAGATGGTGAGAGAGGAGAGAGACAGACAGAGAGAGAGAGTGAGAAAGATAGAGGCAGAGGCAGCGAGAGAGAGAGAGAGAGAGAGAGAGAGAGAGAGAGAGAGAGAGAGAGAGAGAGAGAGAGAGAGAGAGAGAGAGAGAGAGAGACTGCCTGTCAGTGCGGTCGGTGCGTCTTTAGGGTAGCGCGTCGGTGAGAGAGCGTTGACGTGGGAGCGGTAGGTTTTACACTCCTTCACACACACACACACACACACACACACACACACACACACACACACACACACACACACACACACACACACACACACACACACACACACACACACACACACACACACACACACACACACACACACACACACACACACACCGGGCACCCCCCCCCACACACACACACACACACACACACACACACACACACACACACACACACACACACACACACACACACACACACACACACCTCCATGCTGAAGGAGAAGATAGGAGGCGAGGAGGAGGAGGAGGAGGAATTAAAGCTCTCGTTGGGGCCAGATTCATCCTCTTGATGACAGATGGATATTAACACCGAGATGGATTTGCGAAAAATGACTCCGCTGAACCTGTGCCTTGTTCTGATCGGCGCCGCGTCTGCCGCCAGCAGCCACTGTAAGTAACAGCAGATCTACAAACCACATGCAGTACTACCACTTAGAAGTTATGTGTGTGAGTCTCAGCCTACACACAGTGTTTGTTTTAGTCAGGGGGGGAAACAAAGCACATTGTGTCTCTTAACGTTGATGCAAATTAATCGCAGGTCAGGTGTGTATATATAATATATATATATATATATATATATATATATATATATATATATATATATATATATATATACAAATTATGTTGAGCATATGAGCCTGTACATCTGCTATTTTTGTGAAAAGTTGTGCAAATCTTTGAGTATATATATTTCTATTAAAAGCGAACGTTTGGTAGCTCAAATCTTCTGCTTCTGGGCGTCCCTGGTACAACACATTTTTCAAATGTATGTTCGCTTAAAAATATATATATAAGATTTTCACAAATGTTCACGATTTTTCAAAAATAGCAAATCTACAATCTCATAGCGCGGCACTCGGTGCCGCGCTATGAGATTGTAGATCTGCTATTTTTGAACAGCCAAATAAAATAAAATAAAACATTTTCATATTCAGTGACATCTGCAACATTTGTCTTTCTGGCGGAGATAGTCTATAGCTACTGAATAGAGGCTACATAGGCTGAATAGATGATAATGATAATGATCTTTATTTATATAGCACCTTTCATACATAGAATGCAACTCAAAGGGCTGTAGGCTACACAAAAAAGAAAGACCACATTGGATCACATTAGAAATGCACGAAAGCCCATTGTAATATGAATCGATGGCCCCTCACACACTAGACCACCTCAGTGTTGTGTTCCCCCCATAATAACCTCAGAATGAGATCAGTTGTCTTGTTTTTTTTTAATTTTTTTTGCTCAAAATGCAAGCAATATGGAGGTCAAGCATTTTAATAGGAGGCTGGTTTAATTTATAAAAGAAAAACTGCCTGGGACCGAACAGTGACAGCAGCGTTTTGAGGCATGTCTGGCAGACTAGCCTATATACCTGTTTGGCAGTGGTGTAAAGTAACTAAGTACATTTACTCAAGTACTGTACTTTTGAGGTCTTTTTTACTTTACTGGAGTATATCCAATTTTCTGGGTTTTACTTCTACTCCACTACATCTCAGAGGCAAATATTGTACTTTTACTACAATTATTTGAACACTTATGTTACTATACTTTGTAGATTTTGATTATTATTACAAAACACACATTATACCTTTACCCACTTCAGCCGATCTACAAGATCACAATGCATCACTATACATTTGAAAACTTGAAAACTGCATAATGAGTAGGCTTCTTTCTACATTTGAAAGAAAGTACGTTTTGATACCAATACTTTTGTACTTTTACTCAAGTATTTTTTTTTATTCCAGACTATCACCAGAGTATTTCTATATAGCCGTATTGATACTTTTACTTTATACTTAAGTAAAAAAAACTGCTTTTTTGGGATATGTATTCATACAACGCTTTCTTTACGTGACATAATGGGTAAAACTCTGATTCATAGTTAATACCGTACCTTGAAGAGCACAGAAGGTTACAACCGGTATAATTCAGTTTCATATAGAGTGAAATAAGTATTGCTCAAAATATGTATTTATGTTATCTGCACTGCCACTAGAGGTCGTCTTTCCTCAACCCAGCAGAACAGTTAAAGTCACAATCCACCCTATACGCTGCTACATTATAGCTACAGTCACTCACATAATTCTAAAACCAGTGGTGTAAAGTAACTAAGTACATGTACTCAAGTACTGTACTTAAGTACAATTTTGAGGTATTTGTACCTTACTGGAGTATTTCCAATTTGCAATACTTTTACTTTACTACACTACATCTCAGAGGCAAATGGTGTACTTTTACTCCACTACAATGATTTGAAAACTTTTACTTTTGCAATTATCAATTATTATATTATCAAACATACATTAACCACTTTAGCCCTATTTTATACATAGGCTATTTGAAAATAGCCGATCTACAAGCTCACAACACGTCGCGTTGTGAGCTTGTAGATCTCCTATTTTCGATCATTTTAGTACTTTTACTTTTGGTACTTTAAGTACATTTTGATACCAATACTTTTGTACTTTTACTCAAGTAAATTTTGAATTCCAGACTTTTACTTGTAACAGAATATTTTTACATTGCAGTATTGATACTTTTACTTAAGTCAAATATCTGAGACTGAGTACTTTTTCCACCACTGTTTAAAACTGTGAGCTCATTTCCTACATTAAGCTTACAGCCTACTAGTTGGCTAATTATAATTATTATTACTGTCTCCGCCAGGCCGAAAGGCATGGCGAGAGAGTATGTTTTACCCTCTGTCCGTCCGTCCGTCCGTCCGTCCGTCCGTCCGTCCGTCCGTCCGTCCGTCCGTCCGTGTGTCCGTCCGTGTGTCCGTCAGTTAGTTAGCAGCTAATCTCTGGCACCGTTGGCCCGGTCGCTGCGAGACTGTGCACGCACACTCCCTGGATGCCAATTCAGAACCTCTGGCCCAATTTTTTCAGATTGGCCTGTTATAGCGCCACCAGGAGGCCGATATGTGCAAAACACATTTATTGATACTACTCCTACAGATTTTGTCCAAACATCACACAAATCGGTACACAGTATCTCTATAGTCATGTGATCAACACGGATTTATCCGATTTCCCATATTCCATCTTGATTGGCTAAGATTGGCTTCCAACGTTTGCAGGATTGGTCCGTTTTGAACAAAAGGCCTCACATCATGAACGCAGCTTGCGATTTCCGTGAAATTTCACATGCACATTTCTATTAGGCCGAGGAAGAAATGCCACCCTTTTCACATTGACCTGTTATAGCGCCACCAGCAGGTCAAATTTGTATATATTGTTTTCATTTGTTGAAACATGGCACCTGTCAACACATAACAGCACAATCCATTCTTAACCATTGAACCCTGCAGCACTCATATTATGGTGGGAACATTAACCAAACATAGCAGATATACAAGCCTTTGCAATGTGTTTTGAGCTTGTAGATCGGCTATTTTTGGAGATGAAGAAAAAAATGAAAAAGGTTTCAGTGGTTAAAACAGATGACTATCAACAGGCTAGCGATTACATCAGTGGTTCTCAAAGTGGGGTTCAAGGACACCCAGGGGTCCTTGAGAGGGTTCCATGGGGTCCCCAGCAAAAGTAAGTAAGTTAATATAGCAGTTTAACCACTTTATCCATTTATATGTTGGCTATTTAAAAAAATCCGATCTACAAGCTCACAGTGCGTAACCTCGTGCCGTGATGCGCGAGCTTGTAAATCTGCTATTTATGAATTTTTTTTGAAAAAAATATCAAGAATGTTTGGAAAAGTTTGAATGATTTCGAATTTTGTTTAACATAAATCTTCTCTTCTCGGGGGGTCTCTAGCATAAAACCTTTTCAGAAGGGGGTGGTCCCGTGGCCCAAATACATATCAATTTGGGGGGGTCCTGGACACAGAAAAATAGCCGATCTACAAGCTCACAATGCGTCGCGAAGCGACGCATTGTGAGCTTGTAGATCTGCTATTTTCTAAAAAGTTTGAGAACCAACTGAATTACATCGCTGTGTCTTTTTTGGGGGCGGGGGCTGAAGAGGAGGAGGAGGGATTGCATGATGATGGGTGTTCTCCGGGGGGATGACCATGACACCGGGGCCTGATGGGGCGGGGGGCCGGCCGAGGCCGAGGAGGAGGGCAGTTTATGCCCGGTGATGTAAGACCGGGGCCCGGCCCCGGCTGAGCAGGAGCCAAACTGACAGCTGCATTACTCATTTATGACATTCTCTTGTGGTTCTCAAATGTATCCAGTGATCAGAATTGACATGCTTGCGCTCGGATGAAATGGAAAGATGCTCCTTGGAGGGACAAGCAAACAACCCGTTCTCATATTTACCTTTGAGAGACACAAGGAGGAGGGGGGGGGGGGGGGGGGTTGGCATATGGATCCATCACGACCCGTTTTTCGTTGGCCTCTTGTGTCAGGTGACACAGATAATGGGCAGCCCACATCCTCCAGTCGGAGCTATATGCCCCCGCGTAGCACTATAGTAGTCTTTCTTCTACAAAGAGACACAACGAGAGGTGTTTTTCCTCTTGCTTTGTTGGTCCCCCGAACCGCCCACCGGCGATCGGGCTGATGTGTCCTTTCGGAGGTGTTTTTTCTCCAAGCGAGCCTGCCATTGATGTCGTGTACAGTACATTAACATGCCCTTTAAGAGCCCCAATGATTGACAGAGCCACAGCTTATTCACAACAGCGCTCTGAGTCTGGAAACGGCAGGGGGATTACAGGGCTCTCCATATATTTCAACTGTATCGTATAATTTAAGGCCAAAGTGAAGTTGCTTTTTTTCTCCCTGCCGGCTGTGGAAGTATTATGATTTCTTTCTTTCTTTCTTTTACTTTCTTTTTTCCCCCTTCTTTCAAAGTTTGCCCTATGGTTATAAACAGCGGGGGGGCTTTCATTACCGGGGCGAGGCTTCTGATATGACACTCTTCACCATGCATGGGTTTCTGTGGGAGGAACATTGCTCCACTTTTCAGTGGATTCTGCCGAGCATCCATCTTTTATAACTTTGAATCTGTCATCGGCAGTGGTGGAAAAAGTACTCATATGTTTTACTTAAGTAAAAGTATCAATGCTGCAATGTATAAGTAGGTACTCTGTTACAAGTAAAAGTCCGGAATTCAAAATGTACTTGAGTAAAAGTACAAAAGTATTGGTATTAAAATGTAGGCCTACTTAAAGTACCAAAAGTAAAAGTTCTAAAATGTTTGAGAATAGCCGATCTGCAAGCTCACAACCGTCGTGATGCGACGCGTTGTGAGCTTGTAGATCTGCTATTTTCAAATAGCCTAGGTATAAAACAGGGCTAAAGTGGTTAATGTATGTTTTATAATATAATAATTGATAATTGCAAAGTAACTAATAACTGAAGTTTTCAAATAATTGTAGTGGAGTAAAAGTACAATATTTGCCTCTGAGATGTATAGTGGAGTAGAACTGAAAGTACAGAAATTTGGAAATACTCCAGTACAGTAAAAAATACCTCAAAATTGTACTTAAGTACAGTATTTGAGTACATGCACTTTAGGTACTTTACACCACTGGTCATGGGTGGGGAGGGGGGGGGGATAAACAGGGGCTCCTGTACAGTAGCGTTTGTATTATTTACTTAAAATTTCACGCAAACCCTATTAAAGCTCATGTGAGCAGATTATTTCACGGACGATTATACTGGCTGAAGGCACTCATATATATATATATATATGGCTGTGCATTGCAGTGTCTTTCCTTCCACTCCATCCACCATGCAGCACCCATCACACTCGAGATGACAGCATGCTTTTGTTCATCGCAGGTGTGTGTGTGTGTGTGTGTGTGTGAGTGTGTGTGTGTGTGTGTGGGGGGGGGGGGGTGCGGCGCACGCTCACATTCGCTCGGCTAATTAATGTAACGCGTGGCTCTAAAGGAACTCCTACTGCTGTATATACGGTATATACTGTATATATATTCATGAAAGCCTGATGAATTTATCAAAAGATAAATGAGGCAGAACACCGCAGCATGATGGTACTTGCGTGTTACCCTCAGTCCCCCCCTCCTCCCTATACAGTAGCTCATACTGAACACTCACTCCTCCACACAGATATAAAGCAGTCATCATGACTAGATGTAACAGTGTATAAGGTCCAATTATACCTGGAGGCATTCTGTGTGATTCACACAAACACCTCACATGATGATGATGGCAGTGAGGGAGGAACTGCCATGTGTGAATACTACTGTCAAAGCTTGAAATGACTGTGTCACGAGGAGGGGGGAGGGGGGGGAGGGGGAGGGGTATGATTGTGATTATTATATAAATGATGTGTAATATTATTAAGTGTAATTATTCTAATTATGGTAATTTAAATTATGTTGACTATCTGGCATTGTGTCTCGGCAATGAAATATATATATATATATATATATATATATATATATATATATATATATATACATTTATATCACACACACACACAGACACACACACACACACACACACACACACACACACACACACACACAGCTTTTGCCTCGATTATCTTTATAGCGAAAATGGCACATCTACAAGCTCGCATAGCAACACGTTGTGAGCTTGTAGATCGGCTATTTCTGCTATTTTTTACACGCCACCATTGTACAACGAAGCATAATACAGGGTTAAGTGGTTAATCGCACTAATTGATTTAGTTGATTTTAAAAAATCTTTATATTCAAATTTATCGCTTCTCAATGATTACATTATACATCGGTTACCGGTTCAAAATATCGGTTTCGATATATTTTCGGTTAATTGTCATGGTTTCCGTTAATTGTCCAGCCCTAATGGTAGATATAGATGCAGTGGTGTAAAGTAACTAAGTAAATTTACTCAAGTACTGTACTTAAGTACAATTTTGAGGTACTTTTACTTTAAGTATTTCCAATTGTCTATACTTTTACTTCTACTCCACTACATCTCAGAGTACTGTACTCCACTACAACTATTGAAAACTTTAGTTACTAGCTACTTTGCAGATATAAATATATTACATTATAAAACATACATTAACCACTTTAGCCTTATTGTATACATAGGCTATTTGAAAATAGCCGATCTACAAGTTGCGATGCGACGCGTTGTGAGCTTGTAGATCTGCTATTTTCAAACATTTTAATACTTTTACTTTTGGTACTTTAAGTACATTTTCATACCAATAATTTTGTACTTTTACTCATGTAAATTTGGAATTCTGGACTTTTACTTGTAACAGAGTACTTCTACAGTACATTGCAGTATTGATACTTTTACTTAAGTAAAACATTTAAGTACTTTTTCCACCACTGTATAGATGTAGATAGATATACAGTAGGTGTTATATAGACACATTTGCATTGGACAAAGAGTCTTGTTGGTGAGACTTAAGTAGTTATCCAAGAAGGGCACCTGTCATGGTGGAAGGGGACAGCCACAACCAACACCAACACATAAATCACAGCCAGCAGCAACTCCAATAGTCATGCTGATTGCGATTGATTTTCTCTCTTTCTTGTTCCGGTCTCATTCAAGCAGATCGCAGCACGCTCCCAAAAGACTTCAATTACTGCAGCATTAATTGAATGAGTCACAGGTTCATCGCTCTTATGTTTGTTTGTTTTTTTTTGTTTAGTTTATAGTTCGTTTTTTTCCTTCTTTCTTCTTCTTTCTTGAGTGCAGACAACAGATGTTTCAGTCACCCTCTCTTGTCTTTGACTTCTGGGAAGTGTGTCTCCATAGCGAGGAGGGAGGGGGGGGGGGGCAAACCACGAGGGGTCCCAAGGTGTTGATTGCATTAGAGTTGTTTGATTGGACAAGCTGTGGCTGGCAAACCCCGACTCTCTTAAGCGATGTGCTAGAATAGTTTTGGGTGCCGAAACCCAGATGCCCCCCCCCCCCTAGCATTTGTCACTGACTTTGAAAAAAGGAAGAGATAAACTTTCACAAAATCGCAGTTTCAGATCTCCCGCTGGTGCAACTATTCTGGGGGTTAAAGACATATCTAATGCAGCCTCACCGGGCTCCCTTGAATGATGGCTCTGTGATAGCTCCATCAACTGATGTGAGAAATCTTGTTTTCTCCCCACTGCCAAAACGTCTTGCCTACTGTATATGAATGATACATGGATATTACAAGTGACACACCGGCGGAGATATTTATTCCCGTTCAACTGTCATCTTTTGTTGTTTCTTTGTTCCGTTCGTTTGGCTGCTTACAGTGCCGGCGATGTATACGCAGTTCCCCCAAGGTGTTGCGGATGGTGACACAGCTAAACGCTTTTACAACGTAGCGTAACGTGATATCAAGACTTCTGGTGTTTTGAATACTACGGGCATGGGGAAGATTGAACGCTAATTACCTAATTGTTCAGTCAGAGGCTTTCTATAATGCTGAACACACTGTTAATAACACAACATAAAAACAACCCGGAGAGAAGGAGAGAGAAAAAAAAAACTATGGATACATGATATAAGGCTATTTAGAGCAATAATTTCTACTTGGTCTCTCGGGATGGGAAAAATCTATTTTGATGAATGTGGCGCCAGTGGAAGGCCTCCCCATTTCCAATTGCATTGCTCACACACTAATGCTAGCTGTACCCATTCCGGATCTATTGAGTGCAATGAATATGCTTCAAATAGCAAGTATAGTCCGTAAGTTTCATCCTTCTATTTATTTCTGGTGTTACTGGCAACGGGGTTTTAACGGATTACACCAAACACCCACTTTCTATTGACTGTGCCAATAAGACAAGACCAATATGCGGCGAGGGGATTGCAATGCCGCGTGATGAAAAACAGCAAGTTAATGTCTTCTTTCTTTTCACACATTCGGTGCACACAAATAGACAAATTGTGGAGGGAAACATGAAAGCTTGCACCCGCCTACACCTCCACCAGACCTGCAATTGCGTGACTCTTTTTTGTTCACATTATCCCAATGAGGAGGTTCAAAGGCAATATAATGCCATTTTCAAAGATCAATGCTTGTGCTCTCAGACATATGCCTTTGTTTGATTCAAGCAAATAGGTGCACAGTGACAAATCCTTACATTTGGTTGCATTTGTACGCTCTAGTTGACTTAACCCATTAAAACCAGCATCTTGTGTCATTTTAGATTTATATAGCAACATAAGTGTTTTCAGAAAACTCTTAGGATTTATAACAGTAGTTTAGATATAAGCTCGCATCACTCGTGCCACGCTGTGAGCTTGTACATAAGCATTTTTTTTAGTTTTTAGAAAAATCTTTAAAGTATTTTAAAGGTAGGTTAACACATCGGGTGCCGAACACGGTCTGGACCGTGTTTTCACAGAGTAGTGCATTGGTGCCGAACACGGTCCAGACCGTGAAATATGTGTTTTTGTTTTTTTTCGTTTTTCTCCACACGGGCGGGGCTAGAGCAGCTCTGGGAGTACCCATTGTGATCCTGAGAAGGATCGGCCAGATAGATCACCGGAAACAAAAACATGGCTCCCATCCACTTCCTGTCTATTTCCTTCTTTAAAACGCCTATATCTCCGAATCTGTTTCCGGTGGGGAAAACCGGTCATGCGCGATGCACGATCCCCCCCCATTGTAACTCGCGAGTGAAATGTTATCGTTCCAGGCGGTAGCCAGGGTCATCGCGCTACATGAATGGATGCTTTTTTTTACATGGATTTTAGATTTCGTGGAGTTTAGAGCTTTAAACATGAAAGCGCAGTCAATGGGGAGAATGCTGGCACCCAACGTAAGTTGTTATGAAAAAATGCTGGCACCCAATGTGTTAAGTGATCTTCTTTGGTTAAAACAAAACGTTTTGTATTAAAAGGCTAAAGCACTATATTCAGATAGTAATCATTGCTATAGAGTGTTTTTTCAGTAACAGAGGTCTTCCCTGTCTCTCCAGGTCTTTAATAAACAGAACATACATTTGCAGGTAGGTGACAACATTTCAGCCAATCAGGAGAGAGTACCCATGTATCAGCTTTATTTTTATAGCGTTCCAGTTCCAATTTTTTCAGCTCATTTCTTTGTGTCATCACTTCCAATTTCACTTGTTTAATCTGTATCCTGTGTGAGTTCTCTATCCTGATTGGATAAAATTGGTATCCTGACCTGAAAATGAATTATCTGTTTAATAAAGAGCTGGAGAGACATGGAGACTCCTGTTACTGAATAGACACTCTATAGCAATGAGTACTATCAGAATATAGAGCTATTTAAAAATCCATGTCATTTAGGGGGGTTCTTGTTACGAAAAAAGTTCGGAAAGCTACTGGTTTAGAAAGCATTTTGTAGAATCGGCCTCGGGTCTTACTGGGTTAACACTGGAGGATTTTTTTTAGCAGTGTATTAGCAGCCTGGATGTACTGTACTCTACATGACCAAAATGATTTACCATTGAACATTAAGATCTGGTCCTAGAGGACGTTTAAGTCCTCTGGCCAACACATCTATCACTCTTCTCTGTTCAGTTAATAGTAGCCGTTCCATTCAACCTGTTGCAACAATCCCAGACCAGTCGTTATTATCTCCTGTATAGAATGGAGGCCATCGCATCCACTAAAAATCCGTAGTGTTAATTTTACTAGTGCAGCCACTATAGGGGCATCGACACGGTAGGTACAGTATTTAACCCATTTAGACCGGGAACGCATCTTTGTCATTTTTTGGGATTTACTTGGCTATTAAAAAATAGCAGATATACAAGCTCGTAGTATACTCTCGATATACAAGGCACCGAGTGCCGCGCTACGAGTTTGTAGATCTACTATTTTTGAAAAATCGTGAAAATGTTTGCAAATCTTTGAATATATAATGTTTTTTAAAGCGAATTTTTTTTAACTCAAATATTTGCTTCTGGGGATTCTACAAAATGTCTTCTAAATCCGAACATATTTTTTTTTGTAAAAACGTGTTTCTTTATCAGTGGTTCTCAAACTTTTTTCATGTCAAGGACCACCCAAAATGATATTCATTTGGCCGCGGACTCCTATTTCAAAATATGTTGTTCCAGGGACCCCCCAGAAGCAAAGATTGGAGTTAAAAATATATATATTGCTTTAAAAACATATTATATTCATTTTATGGTTGTTGTTTATACTCCGATGTGATTGTCATGTTACAAAAAAATCAAATAAAAAGTATAAACATAATATATACTATATATAACATATTTATTCAAAGATTTGCACAAAATGTTCACGATTGTTTTTTATAGCCAAATATATCTTAAAATCACACAGATGTGTTCCCGGTCTTATCAGGTTAAATGTGAGTGGCTCGTGTGACATTTTCCACGGACAGGCCGAGGGGACGGGGCCATATCCGGGCCACCATCTGGGGTGCTGCTGGAATGCTGGAGCGTAATCTGTGATTCGCTGCCAATGGGATTCTTTCTCCCTCTGTCCTCCCTCAGTCTCTCATATTCAGAGGAGGCTAATCAGCTTCTAACCTCTGCAGGTTTCTCTGTGGACAGACACAGCGCTGGGTAATGGCAGGTTCACCGCCGGGCTATCTCGGTGCCCATGAGACGAATCATACAGTAAAGCCGCTGACAAAGAACGTTTGAATACAAATTAGTCACTACATTGAAGCCAAAAATCGTCGCTCCACCGCAAAAAAAAAAAAAAAGCCACGACTGAAGGTTGAAACTATTATTTCTCGGGACGGACGGAATGTCCGGCAGTGGTGGAAAGAAACTAAGTACATTTACTCAAGTACTGTACTTGAGTACAATTTTGAGGTATTTGCACTTTACTTGAGTATTTCCATTTCTCAATACTTTTACTTCTCCTTCACTACATCTCAGAGGCAAATATTGCACGTTTACTCCACTGGAATTATTTGAAAACTTTAGTTACTAGTTACTTTGTAGATTTTGATTATTATTACAAAACATATATTACCCACTTTAGCCCTATTTACATTTCGGCCATTTGAAAATAGCCGATCTGCAAGCTCGTGAGCTTGTAGATCTGCTATTATCAACAGATTTTTATACATTTTCTAAATTTGAAAACTTGTGAAATGGGACATTCTGCATAATGAGTACTTTCTACTTTTGCCACTTTAAGTACATTTTGATACTAATACTTTTGTACTTTTGCTCAAGTCAAATTTGATTACCGGACTTTTTACTTGTAACAGAGTAGGCCTACTCTACACTGCAGTATTGATACTTTTACTTAAGTAAAAAACACGAGTACTTTTTTCCACCACTGATGTCCGGAACGGGCTGCCTGTGGGTGCGAATGAACAGCACACAGGCCTATAATAAAGGCCACACAGCATTCATTACACTACAGAGTTCTGAGCATCGATTTCCCCGGTGATAACTCTGGACTGTAGGTCGTTTGGTCATTTGCTTCGATAAATCACAGTTGTTGTTTTTTTTTTACCTTTAAGGGCATTTGTATTCTTTCAAAAGTCCAGCCTATAACCCTGTTGGCCAAAGAGCACTGAGTTTTGGCCCAACAGCCGGAGAATGACCCCTCAATATATTCACGTAAATTATTCCTACAGTGGTGTGTGAAGAGTCACTGGTCATGACCAGTGACTCTACTGTACTAGTGTACTAAAATGCTTTACTTAAGTAAAAGTATCAATACTGCAATGTAGAAGTACTCTGTTACAAGTAAAAGTCCGGAATTAAAAAAATGTCTTGAGTAAAAGTACAAGAGTATTAGTATCAAAATGTACTTAAAGTACCAAAAGTAAAAGTACTAAAATGTTTGAAAATAGCAGATCTACAAGCTCACAACGCGTCGCGATGCGACGCGTTGTGAGCTTGTAGATTTTCAAATAGCTTATGCATAAAATAGGGCTAAAGTGGTTAATGTATGTCTTATAATGTAATATTTTATATCTGCAAAGTAACTTACTAAAGTTTAAAAAATTAATTTAAAAGTACAATATTTGGATCCAAGATGTAGTGGAGTAGAAGTAAAAGTACAAATACTCAAGTAAAGTACAAATACCTCAACATTTTACTTAAGTACAGTACTTAATTATTTTTGACTACCGGTCATGACTGGACTTTTGATTTTCAACCCAAATTATATCCATACCGGAAAGCTGGAAAGTCAGGCAAAATCTCCATATTTCTTTTCAATATTTTTACATAAATCAATGCATACTTCAAGAGTGTCACACACAATTAGTGAAAATAGTGATCTACAACCTCACAATTGTGGTGGGCTTGTAGATTGTCTATTTTCACTATTTTTTAAATGTTTTTCAAATAATTATAAAAACATTAATGGTTTTGTACATACAAGGTTTCTACCTGACAGAGACGATATATCATTTACTTAAATTCGTGGGAGAAAAGCAGTGGTGTAAAGTTACTACGTACATTTACTCAAGTACTGTACTTAATTACAATTTTGAGGTATTTTTTACTTTACTGGATGTATTTCCAATTTTCAGTACTTTTACTTCTACTCCACTACATCTCAGAGGCAAATATTGTACTTTTACTCCACTATAATTATTTAAAAACTTTATTTACGAGTTACTTTGCAATTATAAATTATTAGATTATAAAACATACATTAACCACTTTAGTTATATTTTATACATAGCATAGGCTATTTGAAAATAGCCGATCTACAAGCTCACAACGCTCACACAATCGCGACGTATTGTGAGCTTGTAGATCTGCTATTTTCAAACATTTTAGTATTACTTTTGGTACTTTAAGTACATTTTGATACAAATACTGTTGTACTTTTACTCAAGTCAATTTTGAATTCTGGACTTTTGCTTGTAACATAGTAGCCTATTTCTATATTGCAGTATTGATACTTTTACCTAAGTGAAATATCTGAGTAGCCTACTTTTTCCACCACTGGGGAAAAGCATGCTTGTTTGGTGCGTCAGTAGATGAACTTGACGTTTCTCGGTTACTGCTCTTTGGTTTTTGTGGAATGGACTGTGTAGTGTATAAATTCGGCCTCTCAGTGGTATGCCGGAAACCAGAGTCTCTGGGCTGTCTTTATCCAGTCCCCTCTTTCGGAGGTCTTGTTGGAAATGAAGTGCTACAGTATAGCCAAGCGGTGTTTCTCAATCACTCGTATTGACCTGAGCTTCCTCGAATTCAGCCTGCGTCTGGGGCTAATTGTCAACCGATACCGTAGCGCGACTTGAGGTACCGCCGCACAAGAGCAGCTGGCCCTATAGTCTATTAATCCATGCTAGGTATCGTATGAGGGCCTTGTCGATACCACCTGGAGGTCTGGAGCCATCCTGTTACTGCACAGTATCATTACACACCCTGCGATATTGTTGACACTAGAGCCCCGACCGATGCCAGTTGTTTAGGAGTCCTAGACCACAGATTACTGACATTTTGACCAATATTTTGTCAAAAGACTGCGGTCTAATCCATTTGAAAAACGGTACATTTGATCAAAGTTGAGAACAGTTATCTTAGAAGCAAACAAATACAAATAAACATAAATAACGTTTTGATAGATCACATGAACTGAAATGTATTTTTATTTTTATTTTGAAACGTTTTGAAGGCAATTGAAAAGTCGCCTATAATGAATGATATGCCAGAATAGAGACCACAGATTGAAAGTGGCTACAAATCGGAACACTGACTTCGGCTGCATAATTGCAATAATAATAAATAGATAAAGGCGATAGATGGGCCAGACCAATATGTCAGGCTCTACGTAACATAACAGGTCTGTGCTAGGTCGGACAGTTTCAAACGAGGCAACTGACAATTGGATTGTAAGACATTAATAACGTAGCTGTAAATTATATTTCTTTGTTAAATAGCTCTATATTCTGAATGCAATCGTTGTTATAGACTATAGAGTGTTTGTTCAGTAACAGGCATCTGCCTGTCTCTCTGGCTCTTTAGTAAAGAGAAAATATATTTTTGGGTTGTGTAGTGGAACGAAAATCAGTGACAGCTAGTGGTGGTTTAAAATGTCGTGCCTAGGAACCTTTGTAGGTAGGAACTAAAGTTTGGTGAAAATGTAGTTGAAGGACACTAAAGGGGTGTGCATGCTACCAAAAGAGGTGGTCACCCTATCACCTTTTAGGTGATAGAGAGAGCGCTCTCTATGATAGAGAGAGCTCTCTCTATCCAGCCTGATCTCCAGAGATTACCGTAACATTGCACGGAACGAGTGCACTTCATTCCGTGGATAGCCGCCTCGGAACTCCCGAATTGCGTGCATATGTACGGCGAGTCCCACGGTGGGCGTAACCAGTCGCAACCCGGAAAAACCCGGAAGCAGAGCAGTCCCCACAAAAAAAATTACGATTCTGTGCCTATCGGTACATAACTCAAACGGCGGTGAGTAGGCACAGGCGAACGTCCCACCGTTCAGGACGGCAACTCGTCGCCTTAGCTCCCTTGGTGGTCCTTCACGGGGTGACAGTTCGCCTGTGACTGCGCGCCTCCGAAATGGTTTTGTCGCAAAGGGAGCGCCGTACCATATGCACGCAATTCGGGAGTTCCGAGGCGGCTATCCACGGAATGAAGTGCACTCGTTCCGTGCAATGTTACGGTAATCTCTGGAGATCGGGTTGCTCTATCACCACGCGGTGATAAGGTGATGAGGTGACCACCGAAAATGGTAGCATGCGCACCCCATAACAGCTACACAGGAAGTTAAGTTTACTGGAGAATTGGCTCTATTCACAGCAGCCCAATATCACTTCCTTCACAGGTGTTACCAATGATACTAATGAAGGCTCTGTTCCATTTAGTGTAGCACAGTGGTCCTCAGACTTCTTAATTTCCATGACCCCCATAACTCTGAGAGTGTACAAATGGAACCAAATGGACCCGCATTTGTTACACACCCTAAGGGGCCAATTGGAACCCCCTCAGAGTGTTTCCAGTGAGCCAACATGCACAATATCAGCACCCTGACTCTGTTTGACCTGAATGGAACAGAGCCTTCATTAGTATCATTGACAACACCTGTGAATTTCTCCACATTATGGCTGCTGTGCATAGAGTTCTGTTTACAATCCAGCTCCACCCTTCATGTTTTGCCCTCAAAAAGGCATCATCTGTAAGTAATACCTATTGTTGTGATTAATTTTAACCTTGTAACAGGATATTATTTCATATTTACATATCTGCATTTGAGTGTTTATTTGCTCTGTTCATACTTACCTCTAGTTCTAATACCTACAGTACCTTGATATCTCCCTATTCTAGTAATGGTTTATTTCTGCTATATTTGTTTTGTGATATATGAAAAATATACTTACCAAGAGAACCCTGTTGGGAAAAATAGTGGTAAAATGCTTACATGCATTCTTGCTGTACATTGTTGAATCCTGTGACCACAAAAGCTTTGGGCCATACACTGTATTATAATAAGAATGACTTTAGCCATGTACAGTATCTCTGTGCACGAAAGCCCTTGCTCCGCACCTGAATCCAATTCTGATCCAATTAGGATTAGCACACCTGAACGCAATCAAGGCTGTCGCAGGTATAGCTGATTAGTGCCCTATTGAAAGGAGGTCACTGTGACCTTGTGTTTGACATGAGTGTGCCAGGTGTTGCAGATCTAGCTAATTAGTGCTCTGTTGGAAGGAGGTCACTGAGACCTTATATTTGTAATGATTGTGAACTGTAATTTGTGTTGTTTATTTGCTTTATATTTCTCTGTATCAGAGACCACACACATATACAAAACGGCATACCCTGTACCCTGAGCTTCATCAGTAAAGCCTCCAAAAAGGATTCTCTGACCGGAGTCTATTATTTCATACAGTAGGCTATGTAATTACTCAAACCACTGTTGCACCGAGGTCCCTTCCTCACACTCTGTTTTGCAGTTTTACACTTTTCTACTTAAAGAATTATCAGAAGGTTTCAACTCGTCTCTGGCTGTTCTTATGTGGATGAGAGTTTAGCTGAGCTGTATAGCTGAGCTCAAGATGTATGCTTGGTGATGACAGCACAGGTTGGGATACCAATTATGCAATCAGCAGAGAGAACTCTACTGATTGGATGGTATTGGGGGCGGCAGTGGCTCACTAGGCAGAGCGGCCGCTCGGGAAACGGAAGGTTCCCAGCTCGATTCCCAGGCTCCCCCGGAATTAGTGTCAAAGTGTAGTTGAGCTAAGACACTGAACCCCAAATTGCTCCCAAAGAGCTCGTTGGTGCCTTGCGTGGTTTCCTCCTCTGTGAATGTGTGTGTGTGTGGATGGGTGAATGTAATGCACTTTGGCTAAAGGCGCTATATAAATGCACCATTTAACCCATTAAGACCGGGAACGCATCTGTGTCATTTTTAGGTAAATAAAGTATTCAATCAATCAATCAATCAATAAAAGTTTCATATCATCCTAACAGTATGTTTCTATATCAGCGGTGCTCCAACTTTTCCATGTCAAGGACCCCTCCCAAAATGATATGTATTTGGCCACGGCCCCATCTAAAAATATGTTGTTCAAGGGACCCCGAAGCACAGATTTGAGTAAAAATGGTTTGCTTTAAAACATATATATATATTCAAAGATTTGCACAAACGTTCCACAATTGATAAAAAATTGCTCACAAGCCCATGGCGTGGCACTCTATGCCGCGCTATGAGCTTGAATATCTGCTATTTTTGAATGGCCAAAGAAATCTTAAAATGACAGAGATGCGTTTCCGGTCTTAATGGATTAACTGACTATATACAGAATGAAAAAAGTGAAATCGAAAAAGTGATGAAACGAGTAAATGAGCAGGCAAAATTTGAACTGGAACACAAGCTGATAAATGATGTGGGGTTCTCTCTCCTCATTGGATGAAATTAGCGACCTATAGCACTTGAAAATGTATCTTCTGTTTACTAACGACTGAGCTGGAAAGACTGAGATACCCCTGTTACTGAACAAACCATACCAACCATTACTATTGGAATAGAGCTTTAACTTTTTTTACCAATAACCTTTTTGTTTTGAGCAAAAAACGTATAACCTTTAATAACGCAGGTCTGATGCGCTCATCTGTCTCGCTCTCCGGAGAATTGGGGGCCCGCTTGATGGGTTTGTTCAAGAGTGAACGAGGAGACTGAATAAGGTGTTCTTTCCCCTCGCAGGAGCTGATCTGAAATTTTTCCCATCTCCAATTTTTGCTGCACTCTCAGAGAGTCAATATTCGAGAGGAGAGACCAAAGCATTTATCCTTATATCTAGTGAGCCTTGTTTATCCCATTAAGACCGGGAACGCATCTGTGTCATTGTAAGATTTCTTTAGCAAGTCAAAAAATAGCAGATCTACAAGCTCATAGTGCGGCACATAGTGCCTCACTATGAGCTTGTAGATCTGCCATTTTTTGAAAAATCTTGGGAAATGTGTGCAGATCTTTTTTAACCTTTTAACACATTGATTGCCAAGATATTAAACATAGTTTTCTATCCCCGTGCCGGCGTATAATTACCTCAATCCGATGATATTTGAAACGCCGTGGAACCGACATTGTGTAAAAAAAACACACGGAAAAAGTTTCCTGTGAGTAGACGGAAGGATCTGTGTATCCATGGGAACGACAAGTTTCCAACCGCGATCCGCCATTTTGGAGCTTTGGTCCGCTGAAAACGGGTGGTTTTCAATGGAAAAAAAAGAAACTGAGTTACAGCCGTTTTTCTGAAAATCCCATCATTGGGGCGGATGGAAGTGACGTTTTTTGGAATGATGTCACATCCACATTTTTCTTCTCTGAGAGACGATCGATCATTCCAAAGCTGTGTTAGGTCGCCCCTTGTGGAAAAAAAAAAACGAGTTAACTCGATCTAGGCAATCAAGCGATGGATTCTAAAAACGAGTTAACTCGATCTAGGCAATCAATGTGTTAAAAACATTTTTAACAAAAATCTTTTTTGGGGGGTCCCTGGAACAACATATTTTGACATGGGGGTCCGCGGCCAAATACATATCATTTTGGGGGTCCTTGACATGAAAAAGTTGGAGAACCACTGATATTATACCATACATACAACATTTTTCAAAAAACTGTTAGGTATTAGATAGAATCTCCCAGAAGCAAAGATTTCAGTTACAAATATTCGTTTTAAAAAAACCTATATATTCAAAGATTTGCTCAAATAAATTCAATTTAAAAAATAATTAGTGCGATCTACAAGCTATGAGCTTGTAGATCTGCTATTTTTGAATAGCCAAAGAAATGACACACAGATGCGTTCCCGGCCTTAAAGGGTTATTTGATTTAGGCTTCGCAAACAGCTCTGGATCACAGACACTCGCTGCATCTTCAGGTGCGCTGGGCCCCCTGGAACAACAACTAAAAATATCCGTTCCCGCAACGTGGTACAAAAGGCAGTTTACAGTGGATAATTGAGCTTGATTTCTTTGAGGGACTGCATTTGTTTTGTTGCGCTCGGATTAGGCTAAGCTTGCTAATGAGCAGAGAAGCTGCCAATCGTGAAATACCCATGGTCATGCAAAAGGAAATAAGGAATGTATGGATAGTATTCATAATTCAAAACAGCCCTTGTTAAAGTGGCACGCCACTGTTCCCAAAGGGTGTTTTCACGATGATATCGTCTTATCGTTGAATTACTTCAAAGTGAAGTGGAAGCCATGGAAGTCCTTGATAGGACGTTTATTTATACATGCATCTCCCTCAACCCAGACACCCAATGCCTTTAACCCATTAAGACCGGGAACGCATCTGTGTGTCATTTTTAGATTTCTTTGGCTATTAGAAAAATAGCAGATACGTAAGCTCATAGCACGGCACGAGTGCCGCGCTACGAGCTTGTAGATCTGCTATTTTTGAAAAAGAAAGTTGTGAAAATGTGTGCAAATCTTTGAATATGTATACATTTTAACTCAAATCTTTGCTTCTGGGGGTCCCTGCAACAAAATATTATGAGATGGAGGAGGGGGGGAGTCCACGGACAATTTTGCGGGTCGTTGACATGAAAAAAGTTTGAGAACTACTGATATTATAGCAACATAAGTATTTAAAAAAAAAAAAATCAGGATTTAGAAGACATTTGTAGAATCCCCAGAGGCAAAGATTTGAGTAAAAAATGTTTAAAAAATACATATTTGCAAAAAGATTTTCCAAAAATATCAGATCTACAAGCTCATAGCGCGGCACTCAGTGCCGCGCTATGAGCTTGTGCATATGCTATTTTTGAATAGCCCAAAGAAAGAAAAAAAAATCACACAGATTGAATGGGTTAAATGTTGAAGTCCTCCAGTATAACGCATGCATGCGTCGCTTTTGACATGACAACGTTCTTCACGGGAGCGCTTGTTATTAATTGATGTACTTATGGGCCAAAGTGGAGATTGAGTGCTCACACTCCAAATCTAAATGTGTTTGCCAGTCATCCATCTTGTCAAGCATCAGTGCACGATGGCGCTCCTTGGGGACAGGGGTACGGGGGGGGGGGGGGCGAAGGGGGACGGGGGGGAGTGGTGGGATCTATTCTTTTTTTATCCCAAACACAATCACTGATAACCTCTGGTTGGTGTAATGCTGCCCCGTGCCTAGGAATGCGTGAACAACAGGACTCTGTTGCATTTTTCCACACTGCAGAACTATACTGTGTTTGAGTGAAACATCATCTTTATAGGACACTGAATTGACTGATATCTCTTGTGTGTGTGTGTGTGTGTGTGTGTGTGTGTGTGTGTGTGTGTGTGTGTGTGTGTGTGTGTGTGTGTGTGTGTGTGTGTGTGTGTGTGTGTGTGTGTGTGTGTGTGTGTGTGTGTGTGTGTGTGTGTGCGTACGTGTGTCTGTGTGTCCATGCACAAGTTGGTAGAAAAAGTACTCAGATGTTTTACTCAAGTAAAAGTAGCAATACCACAATATAAAAATAAAAAAGGTCTGTGTTCAAAATGTTACTTGAGTAAGAGTACACAACTATTGGCATCAAAATAATACTTAAAGTATCAAAAGTTAAAATACTAAAATGTTTGAAAATAGCAGATTTTACAAGTTCTAAAATGTTTGAAAATAGCAGATCTACAAGCTCACAACACATGCATTGTGAGCTTGTAGATCGGCTATAGTATAGTCAAATAGCCTATGTATAAAATATGGCTGAAGTGGTTAATGTATGGTTTATAATATAATAATTTATATCTGAAAAGTAGCAAGTAACTAAAGTTTTCAAATCGTTGTAGTGGAGTAAAAGTACAATATTTGCTTCCGAGATTAGTAGTGTTTAAGTAGAAGTAAAAGTACTCACAATTGAATAACTCCAGTAAGTAAAAAATACAAATTGTACTTAAGTACTTGAGTAAATGCACTTAGTTACTTTGCACCACTGCCATGCACATACTGTATATATATATAATATACTCTTACATGCATGTGTCCTCATGAGTGCTTGAGCTTGACGGGCACACGCGTATACTATAATATTGAAGCCTGCTCACTTTGCATAGAGAGTGCACACAGTGGCACCATTGCGTTCATAGCTTCAGAGGATTTTCAATTATCCCAGAGGCCAGGGGAGGCAGGCAACGTGCAGAGAGCTAGCGCCAGCTTTAGCAGGCAAATCATTCTCCGTCCGTAAGTCTTCCTGATTGACAGGCAGGCATTTGGCGCTCGCCATGCACCGAGCGGGAGGAGGATGAAAGGTTGTAAACAACAACACTGTTTAGCCCATTCGATCCGGGAACGCATCTGTCTGTGTCGTTTTTAGATGTCTTTGTAGATCTGCTATTTTTGAAAAATCGTGAAAATTTGTCTTTGAATATATATATATATTTTTAAAGCAAACATTTCAAAAATATTTTGTTCCAGGGACCTCCAGAAGCAAAGATTTGAGTTACAAATGTTCGCTTTAAAAATGTATTTATATTCAAAGATTTGCACAAATGTTCAAGCTTTAAAAAAAATTGCAGATCTACAAGCTATGAGCTTGTATATCTGCAATTTTTTAATAGCTAAAGTATAAAATAAATGGTTTTACTCGAATCTAAAATGACGCCGATGCGTCCCGGTCTTAATGGGTTAAAAGATGCACAATTTTCGCGGCGGAGGAGAAATTGTCTTTGCATTCTACAAGGCGGTAGAGTTATAGCCTACATGTCACACCCTGGGAACATGTATTGCGTCATAAAAAATGTTATTGGTTTGTTTTTCCACTCCCTCCTTTTCCTGGGCCATCAAAGTCTCGTTTGACACATGTATCGGTGTAAAATCTCAAAGGGAATGGAAATAGATATTGGCCAGACAAGGCTTTTGGGGTGTTTTACAAGGGTGAAGGACCATGACCTGACATTTATGTGATGGCTATAGCCGCGGTCCCCCTTTGGGAGATGGGCTGTACACCCAATCAAAGGTGTAGACTCTCATCCAAGAAAGTGTAAGATCTTAAGTGGAGCCACTGTTTGTGCGAGAGATGAGAGATGCACGGATATAAAAGCAGAAAGGGAAGTTGGAACGAGTGAAGGCTAGTGGTTGGGGAAAAAATCAAAAAGTTCCTGGTTGGATTGCATGAAGATTCGACAGATGTGCATTGATGTAAAGTAACTCAGTACATTTACTCAAGTACTGTACTTAAGTACAATTTTGAGGCACTTTTACTTTACCGGAGTATTTCCAATTGTCTATACTTTTACTTCTACTCCACTCCATCTCAGAGGCAAATATTGTACTTTTACTCCACTACAATTATTTGAAAACTTTAGTTACTAGTTACTTTGTAGATATAAATATATGACATTATAAAACATACATTAACCACGTTAGCCCTATTCTATACCTAGGCTATTAATTCGCGACGCATTGTGAGCTTGTAGATCTGCTATTTTCAAACATTTTAGTACTTTTTACTTTTGGTACTTTAAGTACATTTTGATACCAATACTTTTATACTTTTACTGAATTCCAGACTTTTACTTGTAACGAGTACTTCTACATTGCATTATTGATACTTTGACTTAAGTAAAACATTTGAGTACTCTTTCCACCAGTGCAGATGTGTTGTGCTTGGTTAATAGCAATAGCAAAAAGTTATACAGTACATATTAAAATAATTCCTTCATAAGTAAGCATGCCAATGTTTTTCCACAGCGATGAACATCTGTGACTGCGCTGCCGCTTAGCCATAATTTGGACCTCGAAAAAACAGCTTGATCCACTTTAGTCACACTTCAAATCGGCATTAGGAAAAAAAGCTCCTGGCAAACGATCTGAGAGCATTCGAATCGGGTCAGCCCGAAATTCGGTGGGAGGCCCTTAACGCACTCAAACCGGGGACGCATCTGAGTAACCACTTTAACCATTATTTTATACTTTGGCTATTCAAAAATAGCAGATAATACAAGCTTGTAGATCTGCTATTTTTGACAAATCGTGAAAATGTGTGCAAATCTTTGAATACATAATATATTTTCAAAGCGAACATTTTTAACTCAAATCTTTGCTTCTGGTGGGGGGTCCCTGGAACATCATATTTTGAGATGGGGGTCCGCGTCACACACATGTCACATGTCATTTTGGGGGGTCCTTTACATGGAAAAAGTTTGAGAACCACTGATATAGCAACAATAGTTTTTCAGAAAAATTAAGACATTTGTTGAGAGACGTTTGACAGAATGCTCGCTTTAAAACAATAATATTCAAAGATTTGCACACATTCTCAACGACTTTTCAAAAATAGCAGATCTACAAGCTCGTAGCGCGGCACCGAGTGCTGCGCTATTTTTGAATAGCCCAAAGTATATAAAATAATGGTTATATAGCTCGGATCTTAAATGACACAGACGCGTGTCCCGGTCTTAATGTCTTAAAGACCCATGCACAGTACAGTAAACAAGCTTATAACACTGTCATCTTCCCCAGCCCTCGTCCGCTGTTGTCTAGTAGATTGAACAGGCCAATCTCCACTGCAGATGTGCCCGGAATAACTCGGACTTTGAGAGTGGATTCCGTCCAAGACCCCCCTCCCCCCCCAAATAAATGCCCTCTTTGCGCTGCTGAGAGAGGAATGGAGTCGCACACTGATGGACGGAGTAGTGGGATAATTGTAATCAAGCCGTTGCCAGGTTTCATTATGGGCCTGTGAAGCGCATGCTTCAGAGAGGCTCCTCTGCAGCCTCAGCCTAGCCAGCTGGGGAGAGTTTTGCAGTGGTGTAAAGTAACTAAGTACATGTACTCAAGTACTGTACTTAAGTACACTTTTTTAGGATTTTGAGTAGGCTATCTGTGCTTTATTTTAGTATTTGTTTCGTTTTTTGGATACTTGTGTATGACTTTCACTCCACTGCACTTCAAAGACAAAATTGTTTGCACTTTTAATGACATTTCTAGGAAGGGAAAAGTTACATTACAATCGATTAAGCATTATTTAAAAAATATTGAAAATAGCAAATCTACAGGCCCACAATGTGTCGCAGTGTGTGCTTGCATATCTTATTTTCTTTGTCTGGGAAATTTCAGTACAGCAATGCATTGATATTAAAAACTAAAATGTACGTTGGACTTTTGAATATACCACATAAAAATATGAGCACATAAAAAAAAAAGAACATGTAGGCCAGTGGTTCAACTCAAGAACACATTTGACAGAGCAACTTTCACTTGTAATTGAGTAACATTTGACCAGGAGTATCTATACTTTGAGTCAATTACTGCAGGGTTGAGTACCTTGTCCGCCACTGCTCTTAACCCATTCAATCCGGGGACGCGCATCATTTTAGATTTCTTTGGCTATTCAAAAATAGCAGATATACAAGCTCATCGTGCGGCACCAAGTG